>NC_092636.1:69904996-70254058 GCF_039555335.1 Amphiura filiformis | reverse complement strand
TGGTGTCCTTAGGGACCATGTTCTTCGTGAGGTTGGCATGTTCTGATTTACAAATGAAAGATGCTAACCTACTAATGACTGAAATATATATGATATTATACAAATCGATTTTACAAGAAAAGTAGGCCCTGTCCGAATTACTACAAGTTTTAATGCTAGTTTTGGCGTTGAAATAGCGGCTTTGCTTTTTCAACACGCCACGTAGAAAACGCCGCTTAAAACGGAACAAGTTTTAATGCTAGTTTTAGCGTTGAAATAGCTACTACTATTCAGCTACTACATTAATAAATACAAACCATGCGGATATCTTTTAAGCGGTTTTAAATGTGCTCTCCCTTTTCAATATCACCAAGAAAAACCTTATCTAGACTTAAATATTATTTCAAGATGATATATCTTTGTATCTCTTGGTAGAGGAATATGTACTTTTACCTAAGAAATTAAAACATATTAACCGAGGCCAGAATTGCATAATATTTTATAAACAGTGTGCTCTCCCTTCGCATATTTAAATCAACTTAAAACCAAGAAAAAACCTTATCTAGACTTAAGTATTATTTCAAGATGATATATCTTTGTATCTGTTGGTAGAGAGATATGTACTTTGTTACCTAGGAAATTAAAAACATATTAACCGAGGTCAGAATTGCATAATACATTATAAACAGAGTGCTCTCCCTTTCACAAATTTAAATCAACTTCAGTTAGTAGCTCTGCCTTAATGGCGCATTACACTAAATCACTGCGCGAAAGGTGCAATGGTGATGAGTTCCGGTTAAAGTATATGGCTACTTGAGACAATGTGGTGTCCTTAGGGACCATGTTCTTCGTGAGGTTGGCATGTTCTGATTTAAATGAAAGATGCTAACCTACTAATGACTGAAATATATATGATATTATACAAATCGATTTTACAAGAAAAGTAGGCACTGTCCGAATTACTGCTAACGGAACAAGTTTTAATGCTAGTTTTGGCGTTGAAATAGCGGCTTTGCTTTTCAACACGCCACGTGGAAAACGCCGCTTAAAAACGGAACAAGTTTTAATGTGGTGCAATGGTGATGAGTTCCGGTTAAAGTATATGGCTACTTGAGACAATGTGGTGTCCTTAGGGACCATGTTCTTCGTGAGGTTGGCATGTTCTGATTTAAATGAAAGATGCTAACCTACTAATGACTGAAATATATATGATCTTTATACAAATCGATTTTAAAAGAAAAGTAGGCCCTGTCCGAATTACTGCTAACGGAACAAGTTTTAATGCTAGTTTTGGCGTTGAAATAGCGGCTTTGCTTTTCAACACGCCACGTGAAAAACGCCGCTTAAAAACGGAACAAGTTTTAATGCTAGTTTTAGCGTTGAAATAGCGGCTTTGCTTTTCAACACGCCACGTGGAAAACGCCGCTTAAAAACGGAACAAGTTTTAATGCTAGTTTTGGCGTTGAAATAGCGGCTTTGCTTTTCAACACGCCACGTGGAAAGCTCCTCTTAAAAACGGAACAAGTTTTAATGCTAGTTTTAGCGTTGAAATAGCTACTACTATTCAGCTACTACATTAATAAATACAAACCATGCGGATATCTTTTAAGCGGTTTTATATGTGCTCTCCCTTTCAATATCACCAAGAAAAAACCTTATCTAGACTTAAATATTATTTCAAGATGATATATCTTTGTATCTGTTGGTAGAGAGATATGTACTTTGTTACCTAGGAAATTAAAAAACATATTAACCGAGGTCAGAATTGCATAATACTTTATAAACAGTGTGCTCTCCCTTTCACAAATTTAAATCAACTTCAGTTAGTAGCTCTGCCTTAATGGCGCATTACACTAAATCACTGCGCGAAAGGTGCAATGGTGATGAGTTCCGGTTAAAGTATATGGCTACTTGAGACAATGTGGTGTCCTTAGGGACCATGTTCTTCGTGAGGTTGGCATGTTCTGATTTAAATGAAAGATGCTAACCTACTAATGACTGAAATATATATGATATTATACAAATCGATTTTACAAGAAAAGTAGGCCCTGTCCGAATTACTGCTAACGGAACATGTTTTAATGCTAGTTTTGGCGTTGAAATAGCGGCTTTGCTTTTCAACACGCCACGTAGAAAACGCCGCTTAAAAACGGAACAAGTTTTAATGCTAGTTTTAGCGTTGAAATATCTCTACTACTATTCAGCTACTACATTAATAAATACAAACCATGCGGATATCTTTTAAGCGGTTTTAAATGTGCTCTCCCTTTTCAATATCACCAAGAAAAAACCTTATCTAGACTTAAATATTATTTCAAGATGATATATCTTTGTATCTCTTGGTAGAGGAATATGTACTTTATTACCTAAGAAATTAAAACATATTAACCGAGGCCAGAATTGCATAATATTTTATAAACAGTGTGCTCTCCCTTTCGCATATTTAAATCAACTTCACACCGAGAAAAAACCTTATCTAGACTTAAGTATTATTTCAAGATGATATATCTTTGTATCTGTTGGTAGAGAGATATGTACTTTGTTACCTAGGAAATTAAAAAACATATTAACCGAGGTCAGAATTGCATAATACTTTATAAACAGTGTGCTCTCCCTTTCACAAATTTAAATCAACTTCAGTTAGTAGCTCTGTTTTAATGGCGCATTACACTAAATCACTGCGCGAAAGGTGCAATGGTGATGAGTTCCGGTTAAAGTATATGGCTACTTGAGACAATGTGGTGTCCTTAGGGACCATGTTCTTCGTGAGGTTGGCATGTTCTGATTTAAATGAAAGATGCTAACCTACTAATGACTGAAATATATATGATATTATACAAATCGATTTTACAAGAAAAGTAGGCCCTGTCCGAATTACTGCTAACGGAACAAGTTTTAATGCTAGTTTTGGCGTTGAAATAGCGGCTTTGCTTTTCAACACGCCACGTGGAAAACGCCGCTTAAAAACGGAACAAGTTTTAATGCTAGTTTTAGCGTTGAAATAGCTACTACTATTCAGCTACTACATTAATAAATACAAACCATGCGGATATCTTTTAAGCGGTTTTAAATGTGCTCTCCCTTTTCAATATCACCAAGAAAAAACCTTATCTAGACTTAAATATTATTTCAAGATGATATATCTTTGTATCTCTTGGTAGAGGAATATGTACTTTATTACCTAAGAAATTAAAACATATTAACCGAGGCCAGAATTGCATAATATTTTATAAACAATGAGCTATCCCTTTCGCATATTTAAATCAACTTCACACCGAGAAAAAACCTTATCTAGACTTAAGTATTATTTCAAGATGATATATCTTTGTATCTGTTGGTAGAGAGATATGTACTTTGTTACCTAGGAAATTAAAAACATATTAACCGAGGTCAGAATTGCATAATACTTTATAAACAGTGTGCTCTCCCTTTCACAAATTTAAATCAACTTCAGTTAGTAGCTCTGCTTTAATGGCGCATTACACTAAATCACTGCGCGAAAGGTGCAATGGTGATGAGTTCCGGTTAAAGTATATGGCTACTTGAGACAATGTGGTGTCCTTAGGGACCATGTTCTTCGTGAGGTTGGCATGTTCTGATTTAAATGAAAGATGCTAACCTACTAATGACTGAAATATATATGATATTATACAAATCGATTTTACAAGAAAAGTAGGCCCTGTCCGAATTACTGCTAACGGAACAAGTTTTAATGCTAGTTTTGGCGTTGAAATAGCGGCTTTGCTTTTCAACACGCCACGTGGAAAACGCCGCTTAAAAACGGAACAAGTTTTAATGCTAGTTTTAGCGTTGAAATAGCTACTACTATTCAGCTACTACATTAATAAATACAAACCATGCGGATATCTTTTAAGCGGTTTTAAATGTGCTCTCCTTTTCAATATCACCAAGAAAAAACCTTATCTAGACTTAAATATTATTTCAAGATGATATATCTTTGTATCTCTTGGTAGAGGAATATGTACTTTATTACCTAAGAAATTAAAACATATTAACCGAGGCCAGAATTGCATAATATTTTATAAACAGTGTGCTCTCCTTTCGCATATTTAAATCAACTTCACACCGAGAAAAACCTTATCTAGACTTAAGTATTATTTCAAGATGATATATCTTTGTATCTGTTGGTAGAGAGATATGTACTTTGTTACCTAGGAAATTAAAAACATATTAACCGAGGTCAGAATTGCATAATACTTTATAAACAGTGTGCTCTCCCTTTCACAAATTTAAATCAACTTCAGTTAGTAGCTCTGCCTTAATGGCGCATTACACTAAATCACTGCGCGAAAGGTGCAATGGTGATGAGTTCCGGTTAAAGTATATGGCTACTTGAGACAATGTGGTGTCCTTAGGGACCATGTTCTTCGTGAGGTTGGCATGTTCTGATTTAAATGAAAGATGCTAACCTACTAATGACTGAAATATATATGATATTATACAAATCGATTTTACAAGAAAAGTAGGCCCTGTCCGAATTACTACGGAAAACAAGTTTTAATGCTAGTTTTGGCGTTGAAATAGCGGCTTTGCTTTTCAACACGCCACGTAGAAAACGCCGCTTAAAAACGGAACAAGTTTTAATGCTAGTTTTAGCGTTGAAATAGCTACTACTATTCAGCTACTACATTAATAAATACAAACCATGCGGATATCTTTTAAGCGGTTTTAAATGTGCTCTCCCTTTTCAATATCACCAAGAAAAAACCTTATCTAGACTTAAATATTATTTCAAGATGATATATCTTTGTATCTCTTGGTAGAGGAATATGTACTTTATTACCTAAGAAATTAAAACATATTAACCGAGGCCAGAATTGCATAATATTTTATAAACAGTGTGCTCTCCCTTTCGCATATTTAAATCAACTTCACACCGAGAAAAAACCTTATCTAGACTTAAGTATTATTTCAAGATGATATATCTTTGTATCTGTTGGTAGAGAGATATGTACTTTGTTACCTAGGAAATTAAAAACATATTAACCGAGGTCAGAATTGCATAATACTTTATAAACAGTGTGCTCTCCCTTTCGCAAATTTAAATCAACTTCAGTTAGTAGCTCTGCCTTAATGGCGCATTACACTAAATCACTGCGCGAAAGGTGCAATGGTGATGAGTTCCGGTTAAAGTATATGGCTACTTGAGACAATGTGGTGTCCTTAGGGACCATGTTCTTCGTGAGGTTGGCATGTTCTGATTTAAATGAAAGATGCTAACCTACTAATGACTGAAATATATATGATATTATACAAATCGATTTTACAAGAAAAGTAGGCCCTGTCCGAATTACTGCTAACGGAACAAGTTTTAATGCTAGTTTTGGCGTTGAAATAGCGGCTTTGCTTTTCAACACGCCACGTGGAAAACGCCGCTTAAAAACGGAACAAGTTTTAATGCTAGTTTTAGCGTTGAAATAGCTACTACTATTCAGCTACTACATTAATAAATACAAACCATGCGGATATCTTTTAAGCGGTTTTAAATGTGCTCTCCTTTTCAATATCACCAAGAAAAACCTTATCTAGACTTAAATATTATTTCAAGATGATATATCTTTGTATCTCTTGGTAGAGGAATATGTACTTTATTACCTAAGAAATTAAAACATATTAACCGAGGCCAGAATTGCATAATATTTTATAAACAGTGTGCTCTCCCTTTCGCATATTTAAATCAACTTCACACCGAGAAAAAACCTTATCTAGACTTAAGTATTATTTCAAGATGATATATCTTTGTATCTGTTGGTAGAGAGATATGTACTTTGTTACCTAGGAAATTAAAACATATTAACCGAGGTCAGAATTGCATAATACTTTATAAACAGTGTGCTCTCCCTTTCACAAATTTAAATCAACTTCAGTTAGTAGCTCTGCCTTAATGGCGCATTACACTAAATCACTGCGCGAAAGGTGCAATGGTGATGAGTTCCGGTTAAAGTATATGGCTACTTGAGACAATGTGGTGTCCTTAGGGACCATGTTCTTCGTGAGGTTGGCATGTTCTGATTTAAATGAAAGATGCTAACCTACTAATGACTGAAATATATATGATATTATACAAATCGATTTTAAAGAAAAGTAGGCCCTGTCCGAATTACTGCTAACGGAACAAGTTTTAATGCTAGTTTTGGCGTTGAAATAGCGGCTTTGCTTTTCAACACGCCACGTAGAAAACGCCGCTTAAAAACGGAACAAGTTTTAATGCTAGTTTTAGCGATGAAATAGCTACTACTATTCAGCTACTACATTAATAAATACAAACCATGCGGATATCTTTTAAGCGGTTTTAAATGTGCTCTCCTTTTCAATATCACCAAGAAAAACCTTATCTAGACTTAAATATTATTTCAAGATGATATATCTTTGTATCTCTTGGTAGAGGAATATGTACTTTATTACCTAAGAAATTAAAACATATTAACCGAGGCCAGAATTGCATAATATTTTATAAACAGTGTGCTCTCCTTTCGCATATTTAAATCAACTTCACACCGAGAAAAAACCTTATCTAGACTTAAGTATTATTTCAAGATGATATATCTTTGTATCTGTTGGTAGAGAGATATGTACTTTGTTACCTAGGAAATTAAAAACATACTAAACGAGGTCAGAATTGCATAATACTTTATAAACAGTGTGCTCTCCCTTTCACAAATTTAAATCAACTTCAGTTAGTAGCTCTGCCTTAATGGCGCATTACACTAAATCACTGCGCGAAAGGTGCAATGGTGATGAGTTCCGGTTAAAGTATATGGCTACTTGAGACAATGTGGTGTCCTTAGGGACCATGTTCTTCGTGAGGTTGGCATGTTCTGATTTAAATGAAAGATGCTAACCTACTAATGACTGAAATATATATGATATTATACAAATCGATTTTAAAAGAAAAGTAGGCCCTGTCCGAATTACTGCTAACGGAACAAGTTTTAATGCTAGTTTTGGCGTTGAAATAGCGGCTTTGCTTTTCAACACGCCACGTGGAAAACGCCGCTTAAAAACGGAACAAGTTTTAATGCTAGTTTTAGCGTTGAAATAGCGGCTTTGCTTTTCAACACGCCACGTGGAAAACGCCGCTTAAAAACGGAACAAGTTTTAATGCTAGTTTTGGCGTTGAAATAGCGGCTTTGCTTTTCAACACGCCACGTAGAAAACGCCGCTTAAAAACGGAACAAGTTTTAATGCTAGTTTTAGCGTTGAAATAGCTACTACTATTCAGCTACTACATTAATAAATACAAACCATGCGGATATCTTTTAAGCGGTTTTATATGTGCTCTCCCTTTTCAATATCACCAAGAAAAAACCTTATCTAGACTTAAATATTATTTCAAGATGATATATCTTTGTATCTGTTGGTAGAGAGATATGTACTTTGTTACCTAGAAATTAAAACATATTAACCGAGGCCAGAATTGCATAATATTTTATAAACAGTGTGCTCTCCCTTTCACAAATTTAAATCAACTTCAGTTAGTAGCTCTGCCTTAATGGCGCATTACACTAAATCACTGCGCGAAAGGTGCAATGGTGATGAGTTCCCAATATTCCAAGAAAAAACCTTATCTAGACTTAAGTATTATTTCAAGATGATATATCTTTGTATCTGTTGGTAGAGAGATATGTTCTTTGTTACCTAGGAAATTAAAAACATATTAACCGAGGTTCAGATTATTTACTTTATAAAGAGTGCTATAATACTTTATAAACAGTGTGCTCAAGAAACTCCTAATGACATTTTTTATAAACAGTGATGCTCTCCCTTTCAAATTTAAATCAACTTCAGTTAGTAGCTCTGCCTTAATGGCGCATGATTACACTAAATCACTGCGCGAAAGGTGCAATGGTGATGAGTTCCGGTTAAAGTATATGGCTACTTGAGACAATGTGGTGTCCTTAGGGACCATGTTCTTCGTGAGGTTGGCATGTTCTGATTTAAATGAAAGATGCTAACCTACTAATGACTGAAATATATATGATATTATACAAATCGATTTTACAAGAAAAGTAGGCCCTGTCCGAATTACTGCTAACGGAACAAGTTTTAATGCTAGTTTTGGCGTTGAAATAGCGGCTTTGCTTTTCAACACGCCACGTAGAAAACGCCGCTTAAAAACGGAACAAGTTTTAATGCTAGTTTTAGCGTTGAAATAGCTACTACTATTCAGCTACTACATTAATAAATACAAACCATGCGGATATCTTTTAAGCGGTTTTAAATGTGCTCTCCCTTTTCAATATCACCAAGAAAAAACCTTATCTAGACTTAAATATTATTTCAAGATGATATATCTTTGTATCTCTTGGTAGAGGAATATGTACTTTATTACCTAAGAAATTAAAACATATTAACCGAGGCCAGAATTGCATAATATTTTATAAACAGTGTGCTCTCCCTTTCGCATATTTAAATCAACTTCACACCGAGAAAAAACCTTATCTAGACTTAAGTATTATTTCAAGATGATATATCTTTGTATCTGTTGGTAGAGAGATATGTACTTTGTTACCTAGGAAATTAAAAACATATTAACCGAGGTCAGAATTGCATAATACTTTATAAACAGTGTGCTCTCCCTTTCACAAATTTAAATCAACTTCAGTTAGTAGCTCTGCCTTAATGGCGCATTACACTAAATCACTGCGCGAAAGGTGCAATGGTGATGAGTTCCGGTTAAAGTATATGGCTACTTGAGACAATGTGGTGTCCTTAGGGACCATGTTCTTCGTGAGGTTGGCATGTTCTGATTTAAATGAAAGATGCTAACCTACTAATGACTGAAAATATATGATATTATACAAATCGATTTTACAAGAAAAGTAGGCCCTGTCCGAATTACTGCTAACGGAACAAGTTTTAATGCTAGTTTTGGCGTTGAAATAGCGGCTTTGCTTTTCAACACGCCACGTAGAAAACGCCGCTTAAAAACGGAACAAGTTTTATTGCTAGTTTTAGCGTTGAATTAGCTATTACTATTCAGCTACTACATTAATAAATACAAACCATGTTCTTCGTGATATCTTTTGTTCGGATTTAAATGAAAGATGCTAACCTACTAATAACTGAAATATATATGATATTATACCACACGAATTTACAAGAAAAGTAGGCCCTGTCCTAATTACGGAACAAGTTTTAATGCTAGTTTTGGCTTTGAAATAGCGGCTTTGCTTTTCAACACGCCACGTAGAAAAAGCAAGAAAAAAAACGGAACAAGTTTTAATAGTTTTGGCGTTGAAATAGCGGCTTTGCTTTTCAACACGCCACGTAGAGTACGACTCCTAAAAACGGAACAAGTTTTAATGCTAGTTTTAGCGTTGAAATAGCTACTACTATTCAGCTACTACATTAATAAATACAAACCATGCGGATATCTTTTAAGCGGTTTTAAATGTGCTCTCCCTTTTCAATATCACCGAGAAAAAACCTTATCTAGACTTAAATATTATTTCAAGATGATATATCTTTGTATCTGTTGGTAGAGAGATATGTACTTTGTTACCTAGGAAATTAAAAACATATTAACCGAGGTCAGAATTGCATAATACTTTATAAACAGTGTGCTCTCCCTTTCACAAATTTAAATCAACTTCAGTTAGTAGCTCTGCCTTAATGGCGCATTACACTAAATCACTGCGCGAAAGGTGCAATGGTGATGAGTTCCGGTTAAAGTATATGGCTACTTGAGACAATGTGGTGTCCTTAGGGACCATGTTCTTCGTGAGGTTGGCATGTTCTGATTTAAATGAAAGATGCTAACCTACTAATGACTGAAATATATATGATATTATACAAATCGATTTTACAAGAAAAGTAGGCCCTGTCCGAATTACTGCTAACGGAACAAGTTTTAATGCTAGTTTTGGCGTTGAAATAGCGGCTTTGCTTTTCAACACGCCACGTGGAAAACGCCGCTTAAAAACGGAACAAGTTTTAATGCTAGTTTTAGCGTTGAAATAGCTACTACTATTCAGCTACTACATTAATAAATACAAACCATGCGGATATCTTTTAAGCGGTTTTAAATGTGCTCTCCTTTTCAATATCACCAAGAAAAAACCTTATCTAGACTTAAATATTATTTCAAGATGATATATCTTTGTATCTCTTGGTAGAGGAATATGTACTTTATTACCTAAGAAATTAAAACATATTAACCGAGGCCAGAATTGCATAATATTTTATAAACAGTGTGCTCTCCCTTTCGCATATTTAAATCAACTTCACACCGAGAAAAAACCTTATCTAGACTTAAGTATTATTTCAAGATGATATATCTTTGTATCTGTTGGTAGAGAGATATGTACTTTGTTACCTAGGAAATTAAAAACATATTAACCGAGGTCAGAATTGCATAATACTTTATAAACAGTGTGCTCTCCCTTTCACAAATTTAAATCAACTTCAGTTAGTAGCTCTGCCTTAATGGCGCATTACACTAAATCACTGCGCGAAAGGTGCAATGGTGATGAGTTCCGGTTAAAGTATATGGCTACTTGAGACAATGTGGTGTCCTTAGGGACCATGTTCTTCGTGAGGTTGGCATGTTCTGATTTAAATGAAAGATGCTAACCTACTAATGACTGAAATATATATGATATTATACAAATCGATTTTACAAGAAAAGTAGGCCCTGTCCGAATTACTGCTAACGGAACAAGTTTTAATGCTAGTTTTGGCGTTGAAATAGCGGCTTTGCTTTTCAACACGCCACGTAGAAAACGCCGCTTAAAAACGGAACAAGTTTTAATGCTAGTTTTAGCGTTGAAATAGCTACTACTATTCAGCTACTACATTAATAAATACAAACCATGCGGATATCTTTTAAGCGGTTTTAAATGTGCTATCCCTTTTCAATATCACCAAGAAAAAACCTTATCTAGACTTAAATATTATTTCAAGATGATATATCTTTGTATCTCTTGGTAGAGGAATATGTACTTTATTACCTAAGAAATTAAAACATATTAACCGAGGCCAGAATTGCATAATATTTTATAAACAGTGTGCTCTCCCTTTCGCATATTTAAATCAACTTCACACCGAGAAAAAACCTTATCTAGACTTAAGTATTATTTCAAGATGATATATCTTTGTATCTGTTGGTAGAGAGATATGTACTTTGTTACCTAGGAAATTAAAAACATATTAACCGAGGTCAGAATTGCATAATACTTTATAAACAGTGTGCTCTCCCTTTCACAAATTTAAATCAACTTCAGTTAGTAGCTCTGCCTTAATGGCGCATTACACTAAATCACTGCGCGAAAGGTGCAATGGTGATGAGTTCCGGTTAAAGTATATGGCTACTTGAGACAATGTGGTGTCCTTAGGGACCATGTTCTTCGTGAGGTTGGCATGTTCTGATTTAAATGAAAGATGCTAACCTACTAATGACTGAAATATATATGATATTATACAAATCGATTTTAAAAGAAAAGTAGGCCCTGTCCGAATTACTGCTAACGGAACAAGTTTTAATGCTAGTTTTGGCGTTGAAATAGCGGCTTTGCTTTTCAACACGCCACGTGGAAAACGCCGCTTAAAAACGGAACAAGTTTTAATGCTAGTTTTAGCGTTGAAATAGCGGCTTTGCTTTTCAACACGCCACGTGGAAAACGCCGCTTAAAAACGGAACAAGTTTTAATGCTAGTTTTGGCGTTGAAATAGCGGCTTTGCTTTTCAACACGCCACGTAGAAAACGCCGCTTAAAAACGGAACAAGTTTTAATGCTAGTTTTAGCGTTGAAATAGCTACTACTATTCAGCTACTACATTAATAAATACAAACCATGCGGATATCTTTTAAGCGGTTTTATATGTGCTCTCCCTTTTCAATATCACCAAGAAAAAACCTTATCTAGACTTAAATATTATTTCAAGATGATATATCTTTGTATCTGTTGGTAGAGAGATATGTACTTTGTTACCTAGGAAATTAAAAACATATTAACCGAGGTCAGAATTGCATAATACTTTATAAACAGTGTGCTCTCCCTTTCACAAATTTAAATCAACTTCAGTTAGTAGCTCTGCCTTAATGGCGCATTACACTAAATCACTGCGCGAAAGGTGCAATGGTGATGAGTTCCGGTTAAAGTATATGGCTACTTGAGACAATGTGGTGTCCTTAGGGACCATGTTCTTCGTGAGGTTGGCATGTTCTGATTTAAATGAAAGATGCTAACCTACTAATGACTGAAAATATATGATATTATACAAATCGATTTTACAAGAAAAGTAGGCCCTGTCCGAATTACTGCTAACGGAACAAGTTTTAATGCTAGTTTTGGCGTTGAAATAGCGGCTTTGCTTTTCAACACGCCACGTAGAAAACGCCGCTTAAAAACGGAACAAGTTTTAATGCTAGTTTTAGCGATGAAATATCTCTACTACTATTCAGCTACTACATTAATAAATACAAACCATGCGGATATCTTTTAAGCGGTTTTAAATGTGCTCTCCTTTTCAATATCACCAAGAAAAAACCTTATCTAGACTTAAATATTATTTCAAGATGATATATCTTTGTATCTCTTGGTAGAGGAATATGTACTTTATTACCTAAGAAATTAAAACATATTAACCGAGGCCAGAATTGCATAATATTTTATAAACAGTGTGCTCTCCCTTTCGCATATTTAAATCAACTTCACACCGAGAAAAAACCTTATCTAGACTTAAGTATTATTTCAAGATGATATATCTTTGTATCTGTTGGTAGAGAGATATGTACTTTGTTACCTAGGAAATTAAAAACATATTAACCGAGGTCAGAATTGCATAATACTTTATAAACAGTGTGCTCTCCCTTTCACAAATTTAAATCAACTTCAGTTAGTAGCTCTGCCTTAATGGCGCATTACACTAAATCACTGCGCGAAAGGTGCAATGGTGATGAGTTCCGGTTAAAGTATATGGCTACTTGAGACAATGTGGTGTCCTTAGGGACCATGTTCTTCGTGAGGTTGGCATGTTCTGATTTAAATGAAAGATGCTAACCTACTAATGACTGAAATATATATGATATTATACAAATCGATTTTACAAGAAAAGTAGGCACTGTCCGAATTACTGCTAACGGAACAAGTTTTAATGCTAGTTTTGGCGTTGAAATAGCGGCTTTGCTTTTCAACACGCCACGTGGAAAACGCCGCTTAAAAACGGAACAAGTTTTAATGCTAGTTTTAGCGTTGAAATAGCTACTACTATTCAGCTACTACATTAATAAATACAAACCATGCGGATATCTTTTAAGCGGTTTTAAATGTGCTCTCCTTTTCAATATCACCAAGAAAAAACCTTATCTAGACTTAAATATTATTTCAAGATGATATATCTTTGTATCTCTTGGTAGAGGAATATGTACTTTATTACCTAAGAAATTAAAACATATTAACCGAGGCCAGAATTGCATAATATTTTATAAACAGTGTGCTCACCCTTTCGCATATTTAAATCAACTTCACACCGAGAAAAAACCTTATCTAGACTTAAGTATTATTTCAAGATGATATATCTTTGTATCTGTTGGTAGAGAGATATGTACTTTGTTACCTAGGAAATTAAAAACATATTAACCGAGGTCAGAATTGCATAATACTTTATAAACAGTGTGCTCTCCCTTTCACAAATTTAAATCAACTTCAGTTAGTAGCTCTGCCTTAATGGCGCATTACACTAAATCACTGCGCGAAAGGTGCAATGGTGATGAGTTCCGGTTAAAGTATATGGCTACTTGAGACAATGTGGTGTCCTTAGGGACCATGTTCTTCGTGAGGTTGGCATGTTCTGATTTAAATGAAAGATGCTAACCTACTAATGACTGAAATATATATGATATTATACAAATCGATTTTACAAGAAAAGTAGGCCCTGTCCGAATTACTACAAGTTTTAATGCTAGTTTTGGCGTTGAAATAGCGGCTTTGCTTTTCAACACGCCACGTAGAAAACGCCGCTTAAAAACGGAACAAGTTTTAATGCTAGTTTTAGCGTTGAAATAGCTACTACTATTCAGCTACTACATTAATAAATACAAACCATGCGGATATCTTTTAAGCGGTTTTAAATGTGCTCTCCTTTATAATATCACCAAGAAAAAACCTTATCTAGACTTAAATATTATTTCAAGATGATATATCTTTGTATCTCTTGGTAGAGGAATATGTACTTTATTACCTAAGAAATTAAAACATATTAACCGAGGCCAGAATTGCATAATATTTTATAAACAGTGTGCTCTCCCTTTCGCATATTTAAATCAACTTCACACCGAGAAAAAACCTTATCTAGACTTAAGTATTATTTCAAGATGATATATCTTTGTATCTGTTGGTAGAGAGATATGTACTTTGTTACCTAGGAAATTAAAAACATATTAACCGAGGTCAGAATTGCATAATACTTTATAAACAGTGTGCTCTCCCTTTCGCAAATTTAAATCAACTTCAGTTAGTAGCTCTGCCTTAATGGCGCATTACACTAAATAACTGCGCGAAAGGTGCAATGGTGATGAGTTCCGGTTAAAGTATATGGCTACTTGAGACAATGTGGTGTCCTTAGGGACCATGTTCTTCGTGAGGTTGGCATGTTCTGATTTAAATGAAAGATGCTAACCTACTAATGACTGAAATATATATGATATTATACAAATCGATTTTACAAGAAAAGTAGGCCCTGTCCGAATTACTGCTAACGGAACAAGTTTTAATGCTAGTTTTGGCGTTGAAATAGCGGCTTTGCTTTTCAACACGCCACGTGGAAAACGCCGCTTAAAAACGGAACAAGTTTTAATGCTAGTTTTAGCGTTGAAATAGCTACTACTATTCAGCTACTACATTAATAAATACAAACCATGCGGATATCTTTTAAGCGGTTTTAAATGTGCTCTCCTTTTCAATATCACCAAGAAAAACCTTATCTAGACTTAAATATTATTTCAAGATGATATATCTTTGTATCTCTTGGTAGAGGAATATGTACTTTATTACCTAAGAAATTAAAACATATTAACCGAGGCCAGAATTGCATAATATTTTATAAACAGTGTGCTCTCCCTTTCGCATATTTAAATCAACTTCACACCGAGAAAAAACCTTATCTAGACTTAAGTATTATTTCAAGATGATATATCTTTGTATCTGTTGGTAGAGAGATATGTACTTTGTTACCTAGGAAATTAAAAACATATTAACCGAGGTCAGAATTGCATAATACTTTATAAACAGTGTGCTCTCCCTTTCACAAATTTAAATCAACTTCAGTTAGTAGCTCTGCCTTAATGGCGCATTACACTAAATCACTGCGCGAAAGGTGCAATGGTGATGAGTTCCGGTTAAAGTATATGGCTACTTGAGACAATGTGGTGTCCTTAGGGACCATGTTCTTCGTGAGGTTGGCATGTTCTGATTTAAATGAAAGATGCTAACCTACTAATGACTGAAATATATATGATATTATACAAATCGATTTTAAAAGAAAAGTAGGCCCTGTCCGAATTACTGCTAACGGAACAAGTTTTAATGCTAGTTTTGGCGTTGAAATAGCGGCTTTGCTTTTCAACACGCCACGTAGAAAACGCCGCTTAAAAACGGAACAAGTTTTAATGCTAGTTTTAGCGATGAAATAGCTACTACTATTCAGCTACTACATTAATAAATACAAACCATGCGGATATCTTTTAAGCGGTTTTAAATGTGCTCTCCTTTTCAATATCACCAAGAAAAATCCTTATCTAGACTTAAATATTATTTCAAGATGATATATCTTTGTATCTCTTGGTAGAGGAATATGTACTTTATTACCTAAGAAATTAAAACATATTAACCGAGGCCAGAATTGCATAATATTTTATAAACAGTGTGCTCTCCCTTTCGCATATTTAAATCAACTTCACACAGAGAAAAAACCTTATCTAGACTTAAGTATTATTTCAAGATGATATATCTTTGTATCTGTTGGTAGAGAGATATGTACTTTGTTACCTAGGAAATTAAAAACATACTAAACGAGGTCAGAATTGCATAATACTTTATAAACAGTGTGCTCTCCCTTTCACAAATTTAAATCAACTTCAGTTAGTAGCTCTGCCTTAATGGCGCATTACACTAAATCACTGCGCGAAAGGTGCAATGGTGATGAGTTCCGGTTAAAGTATATGGCTACTTGAGACAATGTGGTGTCCTTAGGGACCATGTTCTTCGTGAGGTTGGCATGTTCTGATTTAAATGAAAGATGCTAACCTACTAATGACTGAAATATATATGATATTATACAAATCGATTTTCCGAGAAAAGTAGGACCTGTTCGAATTACTGCTAACGGAACAAGTTTTAATGCTAGTTTTGCGTTGAAATAGCGGCTTTGCTTTTCAACACGCCACGTGGAAAACGCCGCTTAAAAACGGAACAAGTTTTAATGCTAGTTTTAGCGTTGAAATAGCGGCTTTGCTTTTCAACACGCCACGTGGAAAACGCCGCTTAAAAACGGAACAAGTTTTAATGCTAGTTTTGGCGTTGAAATAGCGGCTTTGCTTTTCAACACGCCACGTAGAAAACGCCGCTTAAAAACGGAACAAGTTTTAATGCTAGTTTTAGCGTTGAAATAGCTACTACTATTCAGCTACTACATTAATAAATACAAACCATGCGGATATCTTTTAAGCGGTTTTATATGTGCTCTCCCTTTTCAATATCACCAAGAAAAAACCTTATCTAGACTTAAATATTATTTCAAGATGATATATCTTTGTATCTGTTGGTAGAGAGATATGTACTTTGTTACCTAGGAAATTAAAACATATTAACCGAGGTCAGAATTGCATAATACTTTATAAACAGTGTGCTCTCCCTTTCACAAATTTAAATCAACTTCAGTTAGTAGCTCTGTTTTAATGGCGCATTACACTAAATCACTGCGCGAAAGGTGCAATGGTGATGAGTTCCGGTTAAAGTATATGGCTACTTGAGACAATGTGGTGTCCTTAGGGACCATGTTCTTCGTGAGGTTGGCATGTTCTGATTTAAATGAAAGATGCTAACCTACTAATGACTGAAATATATATGATATTATACAAATCGATTTTACAAGAAAAGTAGGCCCTGTCCGAATTACTGCTAACGGAACAAGTTTTAATGCTAGTTTTGGCGTTGAAATAGCGGCTTTGCTTTTCAACACGCCACGTAGAAAACGCCGCTTAAAAACGGAACAAGTTTTAATGCTAGTTTTAGCGTTGAAATAGCTACTACTATTCAGCTACTACATTAATAAATACAAACCATGCGGATATCTTTTAAGCGGTTTTAAATGTGCTCTCCTTTTCAATATCACCAAGAAAAAACCTTATCTAGACTTAAATATTATTTCAAGATGATATATCTTTGTATCTCTTGGTAGAGGAATATGTACTTTATTACCTAAGAAATTAAAACATATTAACCGAGGCCAGAATTGCATAATATTTTATAAACAGTGTGCTCTCCCTTTCGCATATTTAAATCAACTTCACACCGAGAAAAAACCTTATCTAGACTTAAGTATTATTTCAAGATGATATATCTTTGTATCTGTTGGTAGAGAGATATGTACTTTGTTACCTAGGAAATTAAAAACATATTAACCGAGGTCAGAATTGCATAATACTTTATAAACAGTGTGCTCTCCCTTTCACAAATTTAAATCAACTTCAGTTAGTAGCTCTGCCTTAATGGCGCATTACACTAAATCACTGCGCGAAAGGTGCAATGGTGATGAGTTCCGGTTAAAGTATATGGCTACTTGAGACAATGTGGTGTCCTTAGGGACCATGTTCTTCGTGAGGTTGGCATGTTCTGATTTAAATGAAAGATGCTAACCTACTAATGACTGAAATATATATGATATTATACAAATCGATTTTACAAGAAAAGTAGGCCCTGTCCGAATTACTGCTAACGGAACAAGTTTTAATGCTAGTTTTGGCGTTGAAATAGCGGCTTTGCTTTTCAACACGCCACGTGGAAAACGCCGCTTAAAAACGGAACAAGTTTTAATGCTAGTTTTAGCGTTGAAATAGCTACTACTATTCAGCTACTACATTAATAAATACAAACCATGCGGATATCTTTTAAGCGGTTTTAAATGTGCTCTCCTTTTCAATATCACCAAGAAAAAACCTTATCTAGACTTAAATATTATTTCAAGATGATATATCTTTGTATCTCTTGGTAGAGGAATATGTACTTTATTACCTAAGAAATTAAAACATATTAACCGAGGCCAGAATTGCATAATATTTTATAAACAGTGTGCTCTCCCTTTCGCATATTTAAATCAACTTCACACCGAGAAAAAACCTTATCTAGACTTAGTATTATTTCAAGATGATATATCTTTGTATCTGTTGGTAGAGAGATATGTACTTTGTTACCTAGGAAATTAAAAACATATTAACCGAGGTCAGAATTGCATAATACTTTATAAACAGTGTGCTCTCCCTTTCACAAATTTAAATCAACTTCAGTTAGTAGCTCTGCCTTAATGGCGCATTACACTAAATCACTGCGCGAAAGGTGCAATGGTGATGAGTTCCGGTTAAAGTATATGGCTACTTGAGACAATGTGGTGTCCTTAGGGACCATGTTCTTCGTGAGGTTGGCATGTTCTGATTTAAATGAAAGATGCTAACCTACTAATGACTGAAATATATATGATATTATACAAATCGATTTTACAAGAAAAGTAGGCCCTGTCCGAATTACTGCTAACGGAACAAGTTTTAATGCTAGTTTTGGCGTTGAAATAGCGGCTTTGCTTTTCAACACGCCACGTAGAAAACGCCGCTTAAAAACGGAACAAGTTTTAATGCTAGTTTTAGCGTTGAAATAGCTACTACTATTCAGCTACTACATTAATAAATACAAACCATGCGGATATCTTTTAAGCGGTTTTAAATGTGCTCTCCTTTTCAATATCACCAAGAAAAAACCTTATCTAGACTTAAATATTATTTCAAGATGATATATCTTTGTATCTCTTGGTAGAGGAATATGTACTTTATTACCTAAGAAATTAAAACATATTAACCGAGGCCAGAATTGCATAATATTTTATAAACAGTGTGCTCTCCCTTTCGCATATTTAAATCAACTTCACACCGAGAAAAAACCTTATCTAGACTTAAGTATTATTTCAAGATGATATATCTTTGTATCTGTTGGTAGAGAGATATGTACTTTGTTACCTAGGAAATTAAAAACATATTAACCGAGGTCAGAATTGCATAATACTTTATAAACAGTGTGCTCTCCCTTTCACAAATTTAAATCAACTTCAGTTAGTAGCTCTGCCTTAATGGCGCATTACACTAAATCACTGCGCGAAAGGTGCAATGGTGATGAGTTCCGGTTAAAGTATATGGCTACTTGAGACAATGTGGTGTCCTTAGGGACCATGTTCTTCGTGAGGTTGGCATGTTCTGATTTAAATGAAAGATGCTAACCTACTAATGACTGAAATATATATGATATTATACAAATCGATTTTACAAGAAAAGTAGGCCCTGTCCGAATTACTGCTAACGGAACAAGTTTTAATGCTAGTTTTGGCGTTGAAATAGCGGCTTTGCTTTTCAACACGCCACGTGGAAAACGCCGCTTAAAAACGGAACAAGTTTTAATGCTAGTTTTAGCGTTGAAATAGCGGCTGCTTTTCACGCCAGTTACCGCTTAAAAACGGAACAAGTTTTAATGCTAGTTTTAGCGTTGAAATAGCGGCTTTCCTTTTCAACACGCCACGAGAAAACGCCGCTTAAAAACGGAAGAATTTTAATGCTAGTTTTAGCGTTGAAATAGCTACTACTATTCAGCTACTACATTAATAAATACAAACCATGCGGATATCTTTTAAATATGTGCTCTCCCTTTTCAATATCACCAAGAAAAAACCTTATCTAGACTTAAATATTATTTCAAGATGATATATCTTTGTATCTGTTGGTAGAGAGATATGTACTTTGTTACCTAGGAAATTAAAAACATATTAACCGAGGTCAGAATTGCATAATACTTTATAAACAGTGTGCTCTCCCTTTCACAAATTTAAATCAACTTCAGTTAGTAGCTCTGCCTTAATGGCGCATTACACTAAATCACTGCGCGAAAGGTGCAATGGTGATGAGTTCCGGTTAAAGTATATGGCTACTTGAGACAATGTGGTGTCCTTAGGGACCATGTTCTTCGTGAGGTTGGCATGTTCTGATTTAAATGAAAGATGCTAACCTACTAATGACTGAAATATATATGATATTATACAAATCGATTTTACAAGAAAAGTAGGCCCTGTCCGAATTACTGCTAACGGAACAAGTTTTAATGCTAGTTTTGGCGTTGAAATAGCGGCTTTGCTTTTCAACACGCCACGTAGAAAACGCCGCTTAAAAACGGAACAAGTTTTAATGCTAGTTTTAGCGTTGAAATAGCTACTACTATTCAGCTACTACATTAATAAATACAAACCATGCGGATATCTTTTAAGCGGTTTTAAATGTGCTCTCCTTTTCAATATCACCAAGAAAAACCTTATCTAGACTTAAATATTATTTCAAGATGATATATCTTTGTATCTCTTGGTAGAGGAATATGTACTTTATTACCTAAGAAATTAAAACATATTAACCGAGGCCAGAATTGCATAATATTTTATAAACAGTGTGCTCTCCCTTTCGCATATTTAAATCAACTTCACACCGAGAAAAAACCTTATCTAGACTTAAGTATTATTTCAAGATGATATATCTTTGTATCTGTTGGTAGAGAGATATGTACTTTGTTACCTAGGAAATTAAAATATTAACCGAGGTCAGAATTGCATAATACTTTATAAACAGTGTGCTCTCCCTTTCACAAATTTAAATCAACTTCAGTTAGTAGCTCTGCCTTAATGGCGCATTACACTAAATCACTGCGCGAAAGGTGCAATGGTGATGAGTTCCGGTTAAAGTATATGGCTACTTGAGACAATGTGGTGTCCTTAGGGACCATGTTCTTCGTGAGGTTGGCATGTTCTGATTTAAATGAAAGATGCTAACCTACTAATGACTGAAATATATATGATATTATACAAATCGATTTTACAAGAAAAGTAGGCCCTGTCCGAATTACTGCTAACGGAACAAGTTTTAATGCTAGTTTTGGCGTTGAAATAGCGGCTTTGCTTTTCAACACGCCACGTGGAAAACGCCGCTTAAAAACGGAACAAGTTTTAATGCTAGTTTTAGCGTTGAAATAGCTACTACTATTCAGCTACTACATTAATAAATACAAACCATGCGGATATCTTTTAAGCGGTTTTAAATGTGCTCTCCCTTTTCAATATCACCAAGAAAAAACCTTATCTAGACTTAAATATTATTTCAAGATGATATATCTTTGTATCTCTTGGTAGAGGAATATGTACTTTATTACCTAAGAAATTAAAACATATTAACCGAGGCCAGAATTGCATAATATTTTATAAACAGTGTGCTCTACCTTTCGCATATTTAAATCAACTTCACACCGAGAAAAAACCTTATCTAGACTTAAGTATTATTTCAAGATGATATATCTTTGTATCTGTTGGTAGAGAGATATGTACTTTGTTACCTAGGAAATTAAAACATATTAACCGAGGTCAGAATTGCATAATACTTTATAAACAGTGTGCTCTCCCTTTCACAAATTTAAATCAACTTCAGTTAGTAGCTCTGCCTTAATGGCGCATTACACTAAATCACTGCGCGAAAGGTGCAATGGTGATGAGTTCCGGTTAAAGTATATGGCTACTTGAGACAATGTGGTGTCCTTAGGGACCATGTTCTTCGTGAGGTTGGCATGTTCTGATTTAAATGAAAGATGCTAACCTACTAATGACTGAAATATATATGATATTATACAAATCGATTTTACAAGAAAAGTAGGCCCTGTCCGAATTACTGCTAACGGAACAAGTTTTAATGCTAGTTTTGGCGTTGAAATAGCGGCTTTGCTTTTCAACACGCCACGTAGAAAACGCCGCTTAAAAACGGAACAAGTTTTAATGCTAGTTTTAGCGTTGAAATAGCTACTACTATTCAGCTACTACATTAATAAATACAAACCATGCGGATATCTTTTAAGCGGTTTTAAATGTGCTCTCCTTTTCAATATCACCAAGAAAAACCTTATCTAGACTTAAATATTATTTCAAGATGATATATCTTTGTATCTCTTGGTAGAGGAATATGTACTTTATTACCTAAGAAATTAAAACATATTAACCGAGGCCAGAATTGCATAATATTTTATAAACAGTGTGCTCTCCCTTTCGCATATTAAAAATCAACTTCACACCGAGAAAAAACCTTATCTAGACTTAAGTATTATTTCAAGATGATATATCTTTGTATCTGTTGGTAGAGAGATATGTACTTTGTTACCTAGGAAATTAAAAACATATTAACCGAGGTCAGAATTGCATAATACTTTATAAACAGTGTGCTCTCCCTTTCACAAATTTAAATCAACTTCAGTTAGTAGCTCTGCCTTAATGGCGCATTACACTAAATCACTGCGCGAAAGGTGCAATGGTGATGAGTTCCGGTTAAAGTATATGGCTACTTGAGACAATGTGGTGTCCTTAGGGACCATGTTCTTCGTGAGGTTGGCATGTTCTGATTTAAATGAAAGATGCTAACCTACTAATGACTGAAATATATATGATATTATACAAATCGATTTTACAAGAAAAGTAGGCCCTGTCCGAATTACTGCTAACGGAACAAGTTTTAATGCTAGTTTTGGCGTTGAAATAGCGGCTTTGCTTTTCAACACGCCACGTGGAAAACGCCGCTTAAAAACGGAACAAGTTTTAATGCTAGTTTTAGCGTTGAAATAGCTACTACTATTCAGCTACTACATTAATAAATACAAACCATGCGGATATCTTTTAAGCGGTTTTAAATGTGCTCTCGCTTTTCAATATCACCAAGAAAAAACCTTATCTAGACTTAAATATTATTTCAAGATGATATATCTTTGTATCTCTTGGTAGAGGAATATGTACTTTATTACCTAAGAAATTAAAACATATTAACCGAGGCCAGAATTGCATAATATTTTATAAACAGTGTGCTCTCCCTTTCGCATATTTAAATCAACTTCACACCAAGAAAAAACCTTATCTAGACTTAAGTATTATTTCAAGATGATATATCTTTGTATCTGTTGGTAGAGAGATATGTACTTTGTTACCTAGGAAATTAAAAACATATTAACCGAGGTCAGAATTGCATAATACTTTATAAACAGTGTGCTCTCCCTTTCACAAATTTAAATCAACTTCAGTTAGTAGCTCTGCCTTAATGGCGCATTACACTAAATCACTGCGCGAAAGGTGCAATGGTGATGAGTTCCGGTTAAAGTATATGGCTACTTGAGACAATGTGGTGTCCTTAGGGACCATGTTCTTCGTGAGGTTGGCATGTTCTGATTTAAATGAAAGATGCTAACCTACTAATGACTGAAATATATATGATATTATACAAATCGATTTTACAAGAAAAGTAGGCCCTGTCCGAATTACTGCTAACGGAACAAGTTTTAATGCTAGTTTTGGCGTTGAAATAGCGGCTTTGCTTTTCAACACGCCACGTAGAAAACGCCGCTTAAAAACGGAACAAGTTTTAATGCTAGTTTTAGCGTTGAAATAGCTACTACTATTCAGCTACTACATTAATAAATACAAACCATGCGGATATCTTTTAAGCGGTTTTAAATGTGCTCTCCCTTTTCAATATCACCAAGAAAAAACCTTATCTAGACTTAAATATTATTTCAAGATGATATATCTTTGTATCTCTTGGTAGAGGAATATGTACTTTATTACCTAAGAAATTAAAACATATTAACCGAGGCCAGAATTGCATAATATTTTATAAACAGTGTGCTCTCCTTTCGCATATTTAAATCAACTTCACACGAGAAAAACCTTATCTAGACTTAAGTATTATTTCAAGATGATATATCTTTGTATCTGTTGGTAGAGAGATATGTACTTTGTTACCTAGGAAATTAAAAACATATTAACCGAGGTCAGAATTGCATAATACTTTATAAACAGTGTGCTCTCCCTTTCACAAATTTAAATCAACTTCAGTTAGTAGCTCTGCCTTAATGGCGCATTACACTAAATCACTGCGCGAAAGGTGCAATGGTGATGAGTTCCGGTTAAAGTATATGGCTACTTGAGACAATGTGGTGTCCTTAGGGACCATGTTCTTCGTGAGGTTGGCATGTTCTGATTTAAATGAAAGATGCTAACCTACTAATGACTGAAATATATATGATATTATACAAATCGATTTTAAAAGAAAAGTAGGCCCTGTCCGAATTACTGCTAACGGAACAAGTTTTAATGCTAGTTTTGGCGTTGAAATAGCGGCTTTGCTTTTCAACACGCCACGTGGAAAACGCCGCTTAAAAACGGAACAAGTTTTAATGCTAGTTTTAGCGTTGAAATAGCGGCTTTGCTTTTCAACACGCCACGTGGAAAACGCCGCTTAAAAACGGAACAAGTTTTAATGCTAGTTTTGGCGTTGAAATAGCGGCTTTGCTTTTCAACACGCCACGTAGAAAACGCCGCTTAAAAACGGAACAAGTTTTAATGCTAGTTTTAGCGTTGAAATAGCTACTACTATTCAGCTACTACATTAATAAATACAAACCATGCGGATATCTTTTAAGCGGTTTTATATGTGCTCTCCTTTTCAATATCACCAAGAAAAACCTTATCTAGACTTAAATATTATTTCAAGATGATATATCTTTGTATCTGTTGGTAGAGAGATATGTACTTTGTTACCTAGGAAATTAAAAACATATTAACCGAGGTCAGAATTGCATAATACTTTATAAACAGTGTGCTCTCCCTTTCACAAATTTAAATCAACTTCAGTTAGTAGCTCTGCCTTAATGGCGCATTACACTAAATCACTGCGCGAAAGGTGCAATGGTGATGAGTTCCGGTTAAAGTATATGGCTACTTGAGACAATGTGGTGTCCTTAGGGACCATGTTCTTCGTGAGGTTGGCATGTTCTGATTTAAATGAAAGATGCTAACCTACTAATGACTGAAATATATATGATATTATACAAATCGATTTTACAAGAAAAGTAGGCCCTGTCCGAATTACTGCTAACGGAACAAGTTTTAATGCTAGTTTTGGCGTTGAAATAGCGGCTTTGCTTTTCAACACGCCACGTAGAAAACGCCGCTTAAAAACGGAACAAGTTTTAATGCTAGTTTTAGCGTTGAAATAGCTACTACTATTCAGCTACTACATTAATAAATACAAACCATGCGGATATCTTTTAAGCGGTTTTAAATGTGCTCTCTCTTTTAAATATCACCAAGAAAAAACCTTATCTAGACTTAAATATTATTTCAAGATGATATATCTTTGTATCTCTTGGTAGAGGAATATGTACTTTATTACCTAAGAAATTAAAACATATTAACCGAGGCCAGAATTGCATAATATTTTATAAACAGTGTGCTCACCCTTTCGCATATTTAAATCAACTTCACACCGAGAAAAAACCTTATCTAGACTTAAGTATTATTTCAAGATGATATATCTTTGTATCTGTTGGTAGAGAGATATGTACTTTGTTACCTAGGAAATTAAAAACATATTAACCGAGGTCAGAATTGCATAATACTTTATAAACAGTGTGCTCTCCCTTTCACAAATTTAAATCAACTTCAGTTAGTAGCTCTGCCTTAATGGCGCATTACACTAAATCACTGCGCGAAAGGTGCAATGGTGATGAGTTCCGTTAAAGTATATGGCTACTTGAGACAATGTGGTGTCCTTAGGGACCATGTTCTTCGTGAGGTTGGCATGTTCTGATTTAAATGAAAGATGCTAACCTACTAATGACTGAAATATATATGATATTATACAAATCGATTTTACAAGAAAAGTAGGCCCTGTCCGAATTACTGCTAACGGAACAAGTTTTAATGCTAGTTTTGGCGTTGAAATAGCGGCTTTGCTTTTCAACACGCCACGTGGAAAACGCCGCTTAAAAACGGAACAAGTTTTAATGCTAGTTTTAGCGTTGAAATAGCTACTACTATTCAGCTACTACATTAATAAATACAAACCATGCGGATATCTTTTAAGCGGTTTTAAATGTGCTCTCCCTTTTCAATATCACCAAGAAAAAACCTTATCTAGACTTAAATATTATTTCAAGATGATATATCTTTGTATCTCTTGGTAGAGGAATATGTACTTTATTACCTAAGAAATTAAAACATATTAACCGAGGCCAGAATTGCATAATATTTTATAAACAGTCTGCTTTCACTTTCGCATATTTAAATCAACTTCACACCGAGAAAAAACCTTATCTAGACTTAAGTATTATTTCAAGATGATATATCTTTGTATCTGTTGGTAGAGAGATATGTACTTTGTTACCTAGGAAATTAAAAACATATTAACCGAGGTCAGAATTGCATAATACTTTATAAACAGTGTGCTCTCCCTTTCACAAATTTAAATCAACTTCAGTTAGTAGCTCTGCCTTAATGGCGCATTACACTAAATCACTGCGCGAAAGGTGCAATGGTGATGAGTTCCGGTTAAAGTATATGGCTACTTGAGACAATGTGGTGTCCTTAGGGACCATGTTCTTCGTGAGGTTGGCATGTTCTGATTTAAATGAAAGATGCTAACCTACTAATGACTGAAATATATATGATATTATACAAATCGATTTTACAAGAAAAGTAGGCCCTGTCCGAATTACTGCTAACGGAACAAGTTTTAATGCTAGTTTTGGCGTTGAAATAGCGGCTTTGCTTTTCAACACGCCACGTGGAAAACGCCGCTTAAAAACGGAACAAGTTTTAATGCTAGTTTTAGCGTTGAAATAGCTACTACTATTCAGCTACTACATTAATAAATACAAACCATGCGGATATCTTTTAAGCGGTTTTAAATGTGCTCTCCTTTTAAATATCACCAAGAAAAAACCTTATCTAGACTTAAATATTATTTCAAGATGATATATCTTTGTATCTCTTGGTAGAGGAATATGTACTTTATTACCTAAGAAATTAAAACATATTAACCGAGGCCAGAATTGCATAATATTTTATAAACAGTGTGCTCTCCCTTTCGCATATTTAAATCAACTTCACACCGAGAAAAAACCTTATCTAGACTTAAGTATTATTTCAAGATGATATATCTTTGTATCTGTTGGTAGAGAGATATGTACTTTGTTACCTAGGAAATTAAAAACATATTAACCGAGGTCAGAATTGCATAATACTTTATAAACAGTGTGCTCTCCCTTTCACAAATTTAAATCAACTTCAGTTAGTAGCTCTGCCTTAATGGCGCATTACACTAAATCACTGCGCGAAAGGTGCAATGGTGATGAGTTCCGGTTAAAGTATATGGCTACTTGAGACAATGTGGTGTCCTTAGGGACCATGTTCTTCGTGAGGTTGGCATGTTCTGATTTAAATGAAAGATGCTAACCTACTAATGACTGAAATATATATGATATTATACAAATCGATTTTACAAGAAAAGTAGGCCCTGTCCGAATTACTGCTAACGGAACAAGTTTTAATGCTAGTTTTGGCGTTGAAATAGCGGCTTTGCTTTTCAACACGCCACGTGGAAAACGCCGCTTAAAAACGGAACAAGTTTTAATGCTAGTTTTAGCGTTGAAATAGCTACTACTATTCAGCTACTACATTAATAAATACAAACCATGCGGATATCTTTTAAGCGGTTTTAAATGTGCTCTCCTTTTCAATATCACCAAGAAAAAACCTTATCTAGACTTAAATATTATTTCAAGATGATATATCTTTGTATCTCTTGGTAGAGGAATATGTACTTTATTACCTAAGAAATTAAAACATATTAACCGAGGCCAGAATTGCATAATATTTTATAAACAGTGTGCTCTCCCTTTCGCATATTTAAATCAACTTCACACCGAGAAAAAACCTTATCTAGACTTAAGTATTATTTCAAGATGATATATCTTTGTATCTGTTGGTAGAGAGATATGTACTTTGTTACCTAGGAAATTAAAAACATATTAACCGAGGTCAGAATTGCATAATACTTTATAAACAGTGTGCTCTCCCTTTCACAAATTTAAATCAACTTCAGTTAGTAGCTCTGCCTTAATGGCGCATTACACTAAATCACTGCGCGAAAGGTGCAATGGTGATGAGTTCCGGTTAAAGTATATGGCTACTTGAGACAATGTGGTGTCCTTAGGGACCATGTTCTTCGTGAGGTTGGCATGTTCTGATTTAAATGAAAGATGCTAACCTACTAATGACTGAAATATATATGATATTATACAAATCGATTTTACAAGAAAAGTAGGCCCTGTCCGAATTACTGCTAACGGAACAAGTTTTAATGCTAGTTTTGGCGTTGAAATAGCGGCTTTGCTTTTCAACACGCCACGTGGAAAACGCCGCTTAAAAACGGAACAAGTTTTAATGCTAGTTTTAGCGTTGAAATAGCTACTACTATTCAGCTACTACATTAATAAATACAAACCATGCGGATATCTTTTAAGCGGTTTTAAATGTGCTCTCCTTTTCAATATCACCAAGAAAAAACCTTATCTAGACTTAAATATTATTTCAAGATGATATATCTTTGTATCTCTTGGTAGAGGAATATGTACTTTATTACCTAAGAAATTAAAACATATTAACCGAGGCCAGAATTGCATAATATTTTATAAACAGTGTGCTCTCCCTTTCGCATATTTAAATCAACTTCACCGAGAAAAAACCTTATCTAGACTTAAGTATTATTTCAAGATGATATATCTTTGTATCTGTTGGTAGAGAGATATGTACTTTGTTACCTAAGAAATTAAAACATATTAACCGAGGTCAGAATTGCATAATACTTTATAAACAGTGTGCTCTCCCTTTCACAAATTTAAATCAACTTCAGTTAGTAGCTCTGCCTTAATGGCGCATTACACTAAATCACTGCGCGAAAGGTGCAATGGTGATGAGTTCCGGTTAAAGTATATGGCTACTTGAGACAATGTGGTGTCCTTAGGGACCATGTTCTTCGTGAGGTTGGCATGTTCTGATTTAAATGAAAGATGCTAACCTACTAATGACTGAAATATATATGATATTATACAAATCGATTTTACAAGAAAAGTAGGCCCTGTCCGAATTACTGCTAACGGAACAAGTTTTAATGCTAGTTTTGGCGTTGAAATAGCGGCTTTGCTTTTCAACACGCCACGTGGAAAACGCCGCTTAAAAACGGAACAAGTTTTAATGCTAGTTTTAGCGTTGAAATAGCTACTACTATTCAGCTACTACATTAATAAATACAAACCATGCGGATATCTTTTAAGCGGTTTTAAATGTGCTCTCCTTTTCAATATCACCAAGAAAAAACCTTATCTAGACTTAAATATTATTTCAAGATGATATATCTTTGTATCTCTTGGTAGAGGAATATGTACTTTATTACCTAAGAAATTAAAACATATTAACCGAGGCCAGAATTGCATAATATTTTATAAACAGTGTGCTCTCCCTTTCGCATATTTAAATCAACTTCACACCGAGAAAAAACCTTATCTAGACTTAAGTATTATTTCAAGATGATATATCTTTGTATCTGTTGGTAGAGAGATATGTACTTTGTTACCTAGGAAATTAAAACATATTAACCGAGGTCAGAATTGCATAATACTTTATAAACAGTGTGCTCTCCCTTTCACAAATTTAAATCAACTTCAGTTAGTAGCTCTGCCTTAATGGCGCATTACACTAAATCACTGCGCGAAAGGTGCAATGGTGATGAGTTCCGGTTAAAGTATATGGCTACTTGAGACAATGTGGTGTCCTTAGGGACCATGTTCTTCGTGAGGTTGGCATGTTCTGATTTAAATGAAAGATGCTAACCTACTAATGACTGAAATATATATGATATTATACAAATCGATTTTACAAGAAAAGTAGGCCCTGTCCGAATTACTGCTAACGGAACAAGTTTTAATGCTAGTTTTGGCGTTGAAATAGCGGCTTTGCTTTTCAACACGCCACGTGGAAAACGCCGCTTAAAAACGGAACAAGTTTTAATGCTAGTTTTAGCGTTGAAATAGCTACTACTATTCAGCTACTACATTAATAAATACAAACCATGCGGATATCTTTTAAGCGGTTTTAATGTGCTCTCCCTTTTCAATATCACCAAGAAAAAACCTTATCTAGACTTAAATATTATTTCAAGATGATATATCTTGTATCTGTTGGTAGAGAGATATGTACTTTGTTACCTAGGAAATTAAAAACATATTAACCGAGGTCAGAATTGCATAATACTTTATATAAACAGTGTGCTCTCCCTTTCACAAATTTAAATCAACTTCAGTTAGTAGCTCTGCCTTAATGGCGCATTACACTAAATCACTGCGCGAAAGGTGCAATGGTGATGAGTTCCGGTTAAAGTATATGGCTACTTGAGACAATGTGGTGTCCTTAGGGACCATGTTCTTCGTGAGGTTGGCATGTTCTGATTTAAATGAAAGATGCTAACCTACTAATGACTGAAATATATATGATATTATACAAATCGATTTTACAAGAAAAGTAGGCCCTGTCCGAATTACTGCTAACGGAACAAGTTTTAATGCTAGTTTTGGCGTTGAAATAGCGGCTTTGCTTTTCAACACGCCACGTAGAAAACGCCGCTTAAAAACGGAACAAGTTTTAATGCTAGTTTTAGCGTTGAAATAGCTACTACTATTCAGCTACTACATTAATAAATACAAACCATGCGGATATCTTTTAAGCGGTTTTAAATGTGCTCTCCCTTTTCAATATCACCAAGAAAAAACCTTATCTAGACTTAAATATTATTTCAAGATGATATATCTTTGTATCTCTTGGTAGAGGAATATGTACTTTATTACCTAAGAAATTAAAACATATTAACCGAGGCCAGAATTGCATAATATTTTATAAACAGTGTGCTCTCCCTTTCGCATATTTAAATCAACTTCACACCGAGAAAAAACCTTATCTAGACTTAAGTATTATTTCAAGATGATATATCTTTGTATCTGTTGGTAGAGAGATATGTACTTTGTTACCTAGGAAATTAAAAACATATTAACCGAGGTCAGAATTGCATAATACTTTATAAACAGTGTGCTCTCCCTTTCACAAATTTAAATCAACTTCAGTTAGTAGCTCTGCCTTAATGGCGCATTACACTAAATCACTGCGCGAAAGGTGCAATGGTGATGAGTTCCGGTTAAAGTATATGGCTACTTGAGACAATGTGGTGTCCTTAGGGACCATGTTCTTCGTGAGGTTGGCATGTTCTGATTTAAATGAAAGATGCTAACCTACTAATGACTGAAATATATATGATATTATACAAATCGATTTTACAAGAAAAGTAGGCCCTGTCCGAATTACTGCTAACGGAACAAGTTTTAATGCTAGTTTTGGCGTTGAAATAGCGGCTTTGCTTTTCAACACGCCACGTGGAAAACGCCGCTTAAAAACGGAACAAGTTTTAATGCTAGTTTTAGCGTTGAAATAGCTACTACTATTCAGCTACTACATTAATAAATACAAACCATGCGGATATCTTTTAAGCGGTTTTAAATGTGCTCTCCCTTTTCAATATAACCAAGAAAAAACCTTATCTAGACTTAAATATTATTTCAAGATGATATATCTTTGTATCTCTTGGTAGAGGAATATGTACTTTATTACCTAAGAAATTAAAACATATTAACCGAGGCCAGAATTGCATAATATTTTATAAACAGTGTGCTCTCCCTTTCGCATATTTAAATCAACTTCACACCGAGAAAAAACCTTATCTAGACTTAAGTATTATTTCAAGATGATATATCTTTGTATCTGTTGGTAGAGAGATATGTACTTTGTTACCTAGGAAATTAAAAACATATTAACCGAGGTCAGAATTGCATAATACTTTATAAACAGTGTGCTCTCCCTTTCACAAATTTAAATCAACTTCAGTTAGTAGCTCTGCCTTAATGGCGCATTACACTAAATCACTGCGCGAAAGGTGCAATGGTGATGAGTTCCGGTTAAAGTATATGGCTACTTGAGACAATGTGGTGTCCTTAGGGACCATGTTCTTCGTGAGGTTGGCATGTTCTGATTTAAATGAAAGATGCTAACCTACTAATGACTGAAATATATATGATATTATACAAATCGATTTTACAAGAAAAGTAGGCCCTGTCCGAATTACTGCTAACGGAACAAGTTTAATGCTAGTTTTGGCGTTGAAATAGCGGCTTTGCTTTTCAACACGCCACGTAGAAAACGCCGCTTAAAAACGGAACAAGTTTTAATGCTAGTTTTAGCGTTGAAATAGCTACTACTATTCAGCTACTACATTAATAAATACAAACCATGCGGATATCTTTTAAGCGGTTTTAAATGTGCTCTCCTTTTCAATATCACCAAGAAAAACCTTATCTAGACTTAAATATTATTTCAAGATGATATATCTTTGTATCTCTTGGTAGAGGAATATGTACTTTATTACCTAAGAAATTAAAACATATTAACCGAGGCCAGAATTGCATAATATTTTATAAACAGTGTGCTCTCCCTTTCGCATATTTAAATCAACTTCACACAGAAAAAATACCTTATCTAGACTTAAGTATTATTTCAAGATGATATATCTTTGTATCTGTTGGTAGAGAGATATGTACTTTGTTACCTAGGAAATTAAAAACATATTAACCGAGGTCAGAATTGCATAATACTTTATAAACAGTGTGCTCTCCCTTTCACAAATTTAAATCAACTTCAGTTAGTAGCTCTGCCTTAATGGCGCATTACACTAAATCACTGCGCGAAAGGTGCAATGGTGATGAGTTCCGGTTAAAGTATATGGCTACTTGAGACAATGTGGTGTCCTTAGGGACCATGTTCTTCGTGAGGTTGGCATGTTCTGATTTAAATGAAAGATGCTAACCTACTAATGACTGAAATATATATGATATTATACAAATCGATTTTACAAGAAAAGTAGGCCCTGTCCGAATTACTGCTAACGGAACAAGTTTTAATGCTAGTTTTGGCGTTGAAATAGCGGCTTTGCTTTTCAACACGCCACGTAGAAAACGCCGCTTAAAAACGGAACAAGTTTTAATGCTAGTTTTAGCGTTGAAATAGCTACTACTATTCAGCTACTACATTAATAAATACAAACCATGCGGATATCTTTTAAGCGGTTTTAAATGTGCTCTCCCTTTTCAATATCACCAAGAAAAAACCTTATCTAGACTTAAATATTATTTCAAGATGATATATCTTTGTATCTCTTGGTAGAGGAATATGTACTTTATTACCTAAGAAATTAAAACATATTAACCGAGGCCAGAATTGCATAATATTTTATAAACAGTGTGCTCTCCCTTTCGCATATTTAAATCAACTTCACACCGAGAAAAAACCTTATCTAGACTTAAGTATTATTTCAAGATGATATATTTTTGTATCTGTTGGTAGAGAGATATGTACTTTGTTACCTAGGAAATTAAAAACATATTAACCGAGGTCAGAATTGCATAATACTTTATAAACAGTGTGCTCTCCCTTTCACAAATTTAAATCAACTTCAGTTAGTAGCTCTGCCTTAATGGCGCATTACACTAAATCACTGCGCGAAAGGTGCAATGGTGATGAGTTCCGGTTAAAGTATATGGCTACTTGAGACAATGTGGTGTCCTTAGGGACCATGTTCTTCGTGAGGTTGGCATGTTCTGATTTAAATGAAAGATGCTAACCTACTAATGACTGAAATATATATGATATTATACAAATCGATTTTACAAGAAAAGTAGGCCCTGTCCGAATTACTGCTAACGGAACAAGTTTTAATGCTAGTTTTGGCGTTGAAATAGCGGCTTTGCTTTTCAACACGCCACGTAGAAAACGCCGCTTAAAAACGGAACAAGTTTTAATGCTAGTTTTAGCGTTGAAATAGCTACTACTATTCAGCTACTACATTAATAAATACAAACCATGCGGATATCTTTTAAGCGGTTTTAAATGTGCTCTCCTTTTCAATATCACCAAGAAAAACCTTATCTAGACTTAAATATTATTTCAAGATGATATATCTTTGTATCTCTTGGTAGAGGAATATGTACTTTATTACCTAAGAAATTAAAACATATTAACCGAGGCCAGAATTGCATAATATTTTATAAACAGTGTGCTCTCCCTTTCGCATATTTAAATCAACTTCACACCAAGAAAAAACCTTATCTAGACTTAAGTATTATTTCAAGATGATATATCTTTGTATCTGTTGGTAGAGAGATATGTACTTTGTTACCTAGGAAATTAAAACATATTAACCGAGGTCAGAATTGCATAATACTTTATAAACAGTGTGCTCTCCCTTTCACAAATTTAAATCAACTTCAGTTAGTAGCTCTGCCTTAATGGCGCATTACACTAAATCACTGCGCGAAAGGTGCAATGGTGATGAGTTCCGGTTAAAGTATATGGCTACTTGAGACAATGTGGTGTCCTTAGGGACCATGTTCTTCGTGAGGTTGGCATGTTCTGATTTAAATGAAAGATGCTAACCTACTAATGACTGAAATATATATGATATTATACAAATCGATTTTACAAGAAAAGTAGGCCCTGTCCGAATTACTGCTAACGGAACAAGTTTTAATGCTAGTTTTGGCGTTGAAATAGCGGCTTTGCTTTTCAACACGCCACGTGGAAAACGCCGCTTAAAAACGGAACAAGTTTTAATGCTAGTTTTAGCGTTGAAATAGCTACTACTATTCAGCTACTACATTAATAAATACAAACCATGCGGATATCTTTTAAGCGGTTTTAAATGTGCTCTCCTTTTCAATATAACCAAGAAAAAACCTTATCTAGACTTAAATATTATTTCAAGATGATATATCTTTGTATCTCTTGGTAGAGGAATATGTACTTTATTACCTAAGAAATTAAAACATATTAACCGAGGCCAGAATTGCATAATATTTTATAAACAGTGTGCTCTCCCTTTCGCATATTTAAATCAACTTCACAAAAAGAAAAAAACCTTATCTAGACTTAAGTATTATTTCAAGATGATATATCTTTGTATCTGTTGGTAGAGAGATATGTACTTTGTTACCTAGGAAATTAAAACATATTAACCGAGGTCAGAATTGCATAATACTTTATATAAACAGTGTGCTCTCCCTTTCACAAATTTACATCAACTTCAGTTAGTAGCTCTGCCTTAATGGCGCATTACACTAAATCACTGCGCGAAAGGTGCAATGGTGATGAGTTCCGGTTAAAGTATATGGCTACTTGAGACAATGTGGTGTCCTTAGGGACCATGTTCTTCGTGAGGTTGGCATGTTCTGATTTAAATGAAAGATGCTAACCTACTAATGACTGAAATATATATGATATTATACAAATCGATTTTACAAGAAAAGTAGGCCCTGTCCGAATTACTAACGGAACAAGTTTTAATGCTAGTTTTGGCGTTGAAATAGCGGCTTTGCTTTTCAACACGCCACGTAGAAAACGCCGCTTAAAAACGGAACAAGTTTTAATGCTAGTTTTAGCGTTGAAATAGCTACTACTATTCAGCTACTACATTAATAAATACAAACCATGCGGATATCTTTTAAGCGGTTTTAAATGTGCTCTCCTTTTCAATATCACCAAGAAAAACCTTATCTAGACTTAAATATTATTTCAAGATGATATATCTTTGTATCTCTTGGTAGAGGAATATGTACTTTATTACCTAAGAAATTAAAACATATTAACCGAGGCCAGAATTGCATAATATTTTATAAACAGTGTGCTCTCCCTTTCGCATATTTAAATCAACTTCACACCGAGCAAAAATTTGGTGGCGCTATTATCTAGACTTTTTATTACATCGTCTGTTTGTATTTATCTTTCTCCTTTGAAATTTCAGATGCCTTATCTAGACTTAAGTATTATTTCAAGATGATATATCTTTGTATCTGTTGGTAGAGAGATATGTACTTTGTTACCTAGGAAATTAAAAACATATTAACCGAGGTCAGAATTGCATAATACTTTATAAACAGTGTGCTCTCCTTTCACAAATTTAAATCAACTTCAGTTAGTAGCTCTGCCTTAATGGCGCATTACACTAAATCACTGCGCGAAAGGTGCAATGGTGATGAGTTCCGGTTAAAGTATATGGCTACTTGAGACAATGTGGTGTCCTTAGGGACCATGTTCTTCGTGAGGTTGGCATGTTCTGATTTAAATGAAAGATGCTAACCTACTAATGACTGAAATATATATGATATTATACAAATCGATTTTACAAGAAAAGTAGGCCCTGTCCGAATTACTGCTAACGGAACAAGTTTTAATGCTAGTTTTGGCGTTGAAATAGCGGCTTTGCTTTTCAACACGCCACGTAGAAAACGCCGCTTAAAAACGGAACAAGTTTTAATGCTAGTTTTAGCGTTGAAATAGCTACTACTATTCAGCTACTACATTAATAAATACAAACCATGCGGATATCTTTTAAGCGGTTTTAAATGTGCTCTCCCTTTTCAATATCACCAAGAAAAAACCTTATCTAGACTTAAATATTATTTCAAGATGATATATCTTTGTATCTCTTGGTAGAGGAATATGTACTTTATTACCTAAGAAATTAAAACATATTAACCGAGGCCAGAATTGCATAATATTTTATAAACAGTGTGCTCTCCCTTTCGCATATTTAAATCAACTTCAACTGTCACACCGAGAAAAAACCTTATCTAGACTTAAGTATTATTTCAAGATGATATATCTTTGTATCTGTTGGTAGAGAGATACTTTGTTACCTAGGAAATTAAAAACATATTAACCGAGGTCAGAATTGCATAATACTTTATAAACAGTGTGCTCTCCCTTTCACAAATTTAAATCAACTTCAGTTAGTAGCTCTGCCTTAATGGCGCATTACACTAAATCACTGCGCGAAAGGTGCAATGGTGATGAGTTCCGGTTAAAGTATATGGCTACTTGAGACAATGTGGTGTCCTTAGGGACCATGTTCTTCGTGAGGTTGGCATGTTCTGATTTAAATGAAAGATGCTAACCTACTAATGACTGAAATATATATGATATTATACAAATCGATTTTACAAGAAAAGTAGGCCCTGTCCGAATTACTACTAACGGAACAAGTTTTAATGCTAGTTTTGGCGTTGAAATAGCGGCTTTGCTTTTCAACACGCCACGTAGAAAACGCCGCTTAAAAACGGAACAAGTTTTAATGCTAGTTTTAGCGTTGAAATAGCTACTACTATTCAGCTACTACATTAATAAATACAAACCATGCGGATATCTTTTAAGCGGTTTTAAATGTGCTCTCCCTTTTCAATATCACCAAGAAAAAACCTTATCTAGACTTAAATATTATTTCAAGATGATATATCTTTGTATCTCTTGGTAGAGGAATATGTACTTTATTACCTAAGAAATTAAAACATATTAACCGAGGCCAGAATTGCATAATATTTTATAAACAGTGTGCTCTCCCTTTCGCATATTTAAATCAACTTCACACCGAGAAAAAACCTTATCTAGACTTAAGTATTATTTCAAGATGATATATCTTTGTATCTGTTGGTAGAGAGATATGTACTTTGTTACCTAGGAAATTAAAAACATATTAACCGAGGTCAGAATTGCATAATACTTTATAAACAGTGTGCTCTCCCTTTCACAAATTTAAATCAACTTCAGTTAGTAGCTCTGCCTTAATGGCGCATTACACTAAATCACTGCGCGAAAGGTGCAATGGTGATGAGTTCCGGTTAAAGTATATGGCTACTTGAGACAATGTGGTGTCCTTAGGGACCATGTTCTTCGTGAGGTTGGCATGTTCTGATTTAAATGAAAGATGCTAACCTACTAATGACTGAAATATATATGATATTATACAAATCGATTTTACAAGAAAAGTAGGCCCTGTCCGAATTACTGCTAACGGAACAAGTTTTAATGCTAGTTTTGGCGTTGAAATAGCGGCTTTGCTTTTCAACACGCCACGTGGAAAACGCCGCTTAAAAACGGAACAAGTTTTAATGCTAGTTTTAGCGTTGAAATAGCTACTACTATTCAGCTACTACATTAATAAATACAAACCATGCGGATATCTTTTAAGCGGTTTTAAATGTGCTCTCCCTTTTCAATATAACCAAGAAAAAACCTTATCTAGACTTAAATATTATTTCAAGATGATATATCTTTGTATCTCTTGGTAGAGGAATATGTACTTTATTACCTAAGAAATTAAAACATATTAACCGAGGCCAGAATTGCATAATATTTTATAAACAGTGTGCTCTCCCTTTCGCATATTTAAATCAACTTCACACCGAGAAAAAACCTTATCTAGACTTAAGTATTATTTCAAGATGATATATCTTTGTATCTGTTGGTAGAGAGATATGTACTTTGTTACCTAGGAAATTAAAAACATATTAACCGAGGTCAGAATTGCATAATACTTTATAAACAGTGTGCTCTCCCTTTCACAAATTTACATCAACTTCAGTTAGTAGCTCTGCCTTAATGGCGCATTACACTAAATCACTGCGCGAAAGGTGCAATGGTGATGAGTTCCGGTTAAAGTATATGGCTACTTGAGACAATGTGGTGTCCTTAGGGACCATGTTCTTCGTGAGGTTGGCATGTTCTGATTTAAATGAAAGATGCTAACCTACTAATGACTGAAATATATATGATATTATACAAATCGATTTTACAAGAAAAGTAGACACTGTCTGAATTACTAACGGAACAAGTTTTAATGCTAGTTTTGGCGTTGAAATAGCGGCTTTGCTTTTCAACACGCCACGTAGAAAACGCCGCTTAAAAACGGAACAAGTTTTAATGCTAGTTTTAGCGTTGAAATAGCTACTACTATTCAGCTACTACATTAATAAATACAAACCATGCGGATATCTTTTAAGCGGTTTTAAATGTGCTCTCACTTTTCAATATCACCAAGAAAAAACCTTATCTAGACTTAAATATTATTTCAAGATGATATATCTTTGTATCTCTTGGTAGAGGAATATGTACTTTATTACCTAAGAAATTAAAACATATTAACCGAGGCCAGAATTGCATAATATTTTATAAACAGTGTGCTCTCCCTTTCGCATATTTAAATCAACTTCAGTTAGTAGCACTGTCTCTCAAATTTGGTGGCCTTTCTATCTTTTTATTACATCGTCTGTTTGTATTTATCTGCTCTCCCTTTGAAATTTCACCGAGAAAAAACCTTATCTAGACTTAAGTATTATTTCAAGATGATATATCTTTGTATCTGTTGGTAGAGAGATATGTACTTTGTTACCTAGGAAATTAAAAACATATTAACCGAGGTCAGAATTGCATAATATTTTATAAACAGTGTGCTCTCCCTTTCACAAATTTAAATCAACTTCAGTTAGTAGCTCTGCCTTAATGGCGCATTACACTAAATCACTGCGCGAAAGGTGCAATGGTGATGAGTTCCGGTTAAAGTATATGGCTACTTGAGACAATGTGGTGTCCTTAGGGACCATGTTCTTCGTGAGGTTGGCATGTTCTGATTTAAATGAAAGATGCTAACCTACTAATGACTGAAATATATATGATATTATACAAATCGATTTTACAAGAAAAGTAGGCCCTGTCCGAATTACTGCTAACGGAACAAGTTTTAATGCTAGTTTTGGCGTTGAAATAGCGGCTTTGCTTTTCAACACGCCACGTAGAAAACGCCGCTTAAAAACGGAACAAGTTTTAATGCTAGTTTTAGCGTTGAAATAGCTACTACTATTCAGCTACTACATTAATAAATACAAACCATGCGGATATCTTTTAAGCGGTTTTAAATGTGCTCTCCCTTATCAATATCACCACGAAAAAACCTTATCTAGACTTAAATATTATTTCAAGATGATATATCTTTGTATCTCTTGGTAGAGGAATATGTACTTTATTACCTAAGAAATTAAAACATATTAACCGAGGCCAGAATTGCATAATATTTTATAAACAGTGTGCTCTCCCTTTCGCATATTTAAATCAACTTCATCGTCACCGAGAAAAAACCTTATCTAGACTTAAGTATTATTTCAAGATGATATATCTTTGTATCTGTTGGTAGAGAGATATGTACTTTGTTACCTAGGAAATTAAAAACATATTAACCGAGGTCAGAATTGCATAATACTTTATAAACAGTGTGCTCTCCCTTTCACAAATTTAAATCAACTTCAGTTAGTAGCTCTGCCTTAATGGCGCATTACACTAAATCACTGCGCGAAAGGTGCAATGGTGATGAGTTCCGGTTAAAGTATATGGCTACTTGAGACAATGTGGTGTCCTTAGGGACCATGTTCTTCGTGAGGTTGGCATGTTCTGATTTAAATGAAAGATGCTAACCTACTAATGACTGAAATATATATGATATTATACAAATCGATTTTACAAGAAAAGTAGGCCCTGTCCGAATTACTGCTAACGGAACAAGTTTTAATGCTAGTTTTGGCGTTGAAATAGCGGCTTTGCTTTTCAACACGCCACGTGGAAAACGCCGCTTAAAAACGGAACAAGTTTTAATGCTAGTTTTAGCGTTGAAATAGCTACTACTATTCAGCTACTACATTAATAAATACAAACCATGCGGATATCTTTTAAGCGGTTTTAAATGTGCTCTCCTTTTTCAATATAACCAAGAAAAAACCTTATCTAGACTTAAATATTATTTCAAGATGATATATCTTTGTATCTCTTGGTAGAGGAATATGTACTTTATTACCTAAGAAATTAAAACATATTAACCGAGGCCAGAATTGCATAATATTTTATAAACAGTGTGCTCTCCCTTTCGCATATTTAAATCAACTTCACACCGAGAAAAAACCTTATCTAGACTTAAGTATTATTTCAAGATGATATATCTTTGTATCTGTTGGTAGAGAGATATGTACTTTGTTACCTAGGAAATTAAAAACATATTAACCGAGGTCAGAATTGCATAATACTTTATAAACAGTGTGCTCTCCCTTTCACAAATTTAAATCAACTTCAGTTAGTAGCTCTGCCTTAATGGCGCATTACACTAAATCACTGCGCGAAAGGTGCAATGGTGATGAGTTCCGGTTAAAGTATATGGCTACTTGAGACAATGTGGTGTCCTTAGGGACCATGTTCTTCGTGAGGTTGGCATGTTCTGATTTAAATGAAAGATGCTAACCTACTAATGACTGAAATATATATGATATTATACAAATCGATTTTACAAGAAAAGTAGGCCCTGTCCGAATTACGGAACAAGTTTTAATGCTAGTTTTGGCGTTGAAATAGCGGCTTTGCTTTTCAACACGCCACGTAGAAAACGCCGCTTAAAAACGGAACAAGTTTTAATGCTAGTTTTAGCGTTGAAATAGCTACTACTATTCAGCTACTACATTAATAAATACAAACCATGCGGATATCTTTTAAGCGGTTTTAAATGTGCTCTCCCTTTTCAATATCACCAAGAAAAAACCTTATCTAGACTTAAATATTATTTCAAGATGATATATCTTTGTATCTCTTGGTAGAGGAATATGTACTTTATTACCTAAGAAATTAAAACATATTAACCGAGGCCAGAATTGCATAATATTTTATAAACAGTGTGCTCTCCCTTTCGCATATTTAAATCAACTTCAGTTAGTAGCACTGTCTTAATAAGATAAAGCAAGGTGTCAAAGCTATTCACACATCTACATGGTGTACTTTTTTATTAAAACTCTCCCTTTGAAATTTCACCGAGAAAAAACCTTATCTAGACTTAAGTATTATTTCAAGATGATATATCTTTGTATCTGTTGGTAGAGAGATATGTACTTTGTTACCTAGGAAATTAAAAACATATTAACCGAGGTCAGAATTGCATAATATTTTATAAACAGTGTGCTCTCCCTTTCACAAATTTAAATCAACTTCAGTTAGTAGCTCTGCCTTAATGGCGCATTACACTAAATCACTGCGCGAAAGGTGCAATGGTGATGAGTTCCGGTTAAAGTATATGGCTACTTGAGACAATGTGGTGTCCTTAGGGACCATGTTCTTCGTGAGGTTGGCATGTTCTGATTTAAATGAAAGATGCTAACCTACTAATGACTGAAATATATATGATATTATACAAATCGATTTTACAAGAAAAGTAGGCCCTGTCCGAATTACTGCTAACGGAACAAGTTTTAATGCTAGTTTTGGCGTTGAAATAGCGGCTTTGCTTTTCAACACGCCACGTAGAAAACGCCGCTTAAAAACGGAACAAGTTTTAATGCTAGTTTTAGCGTTGAAATAGCTACTACTATTCAGCTACTACATTAATAAATACAAACCATGCGGATATCTTTTAAGCGGTTTTAAATGTGCTCTCACTTTTCAATATCACCAAGAAAAAACCTTATCTAGACTTAAATATTATTTCAAGATGATATATCTTTGTATCTCTTGGTAGAGGAATATGTACTTTATTACCTAAGAAATTAAAACATATTAACCGAGGCCAGAATTGCATAATATTTTATAAACAGTGTGCTCTCCTTTCGCATATTTAAATCAACTTCAGTTAGTAGCACTGTCTTAATAAGATAAAGCAAGGTGTCAAATTTGGTGGCGCTATTCACACATCTACATGGTGTACTTTTTATTACATCGTCTGTTTGTATTTATCTGCTCTCCCTTTGAAATTTCACCGAGAAAAAACCTTATCTAGACTTAAGTATTATTTCAAGATGATATATCTTTGTATCTGTTGGTAGAGAGATATGTACTTTGTTACCTAGGAAATTAAAAACATATTAACCGAGGTCAGAATTGCATAATATTTTATAAACAGTGTGCTCTCCCTTTCACAAATTTAAATCAACTTCAGTTAGTAGCTCTGCCTTAATGGCGCATTACACTAAATCACTGCGCGAAAGGTGCAATGGTGATGAGTTCCGGTTAAAGTATATGGCTACTTGAGACAATGTGGTGTCCTTAGGGACCATGTTCTTCGTGAGGTTGGCATGTTCTGATTTAAATGAAAGATGCTAACCTACTAATGACTGAAATATATATGATATTATACAAATCGATTTTACAAGAAAAGTAGGCCCTGTCCGAATTACTGCTAACGGAACAAGTTTTAATGCTAGTTTTGGCGTTGAAATAGCGGCTTTGCTTTTCAACACGCCACGTAGAAAACGCCGCTTAAAAACGGAACAAGTTTTAATGCTAGTTTTAGCGTTGAAATAGCTACTACTATTCAGCTACTACATTAATAAATACAAACCATGCGGATATCTTTTAAGCGGTTTTAAATGTGCTCTCCTTTTCAATATCACCAAGAAAAAACCTTATCTAGACTTAAATATTATTTCAAGATGATATATCTTTGTATCTCTTGGTAGAGGAATATGTACTTTATTACCTAAGAAATTAAAACATATTAACCGAGGCCAGAATTGCATAATATTTTATAAACAGTGTGCTCTCCCTTTCGCATATTTAAATCAACTTCACACCGAGAAAAAACCTTATCTAGACTTAAGTATTATTTCAAGATGATATATCTTTGTATCTGTTGGTAGAGAGATATGTACTTTGTTACCTAGGAAATTAAAAACATATTAACCGAGGTCAGAATTGCATAATACTTTATAAACAGTGTGCTCTCCCTTTCACAAATTTAAATCAACTTCAGTTAGTAGCTCTGCCTTAATGGCGCATTACACTAAATCACTGCGCGAAAGGTGCAATGGTGATGAGTTCCGGTTAAAGTATATGGCTACTTGAGACAATGTGGTGTCCTTAGGGACCATGTTCTTCGTGAGGTTGGCATGTTCTGATTTAAATGAAAGATGCTAACCTACTAATGACTGAAATATATATGATATTATACAAATCGATTTTACAAGAAAAGTAGGCCCTGTCCGAATTACTGCTAACGGAACAAGTTTTAATGCTAGTTTTGGCGTTGAAATAGCGGCTTTGCTTTTCAACACGCCACGTGGAAAACGCCGCTTAAAAACGGAACAAGTTTTAATGCTAGTTTTAGCGTTGAAATAGCTACTACTATTCAGCTACTACATTAATAAATACAAACCATGCGGATATCTTGTAAGCGGTTTTAAATGTGCTCTCCCGCTTCAATATAACCAAGAAAAAACCTTATCTAGACTTAAATATTATTTCAAGATGATATATCTTTGTATCTCTTGGTAGAGGAATATGTACTTTATTACCTAAGAAATTAAAACATATTAACCGAGGCCAGAATTGCATAATATTTTATAAACAGTGTGCTCTCCCTTTCGCATATTTAAATCAACTTCACACCAAGAAAAAACCTTATCTAGACTTAAGTATTATTTCAAGATGATATATCTTTGTATCTGTTGGTAGAGAGATATGTACTTTGTTACCTAGGAAATTAAAAACATATTAACCGAGGTCAGAATTGCATAATACTTTATATAAACAGTGTGCTCTCCCTTTCACAAATTTACATCAACTTCAGTTAGTAGCTCTGCCTTAATGGCGCATTACACTAAATCACTGCGCGAAAGGTGCAATGGTGATGAGTTCCGGTTAAAGTATATGGCTACTTGAGACAATGTGGTGCTTCCTTAGGGACCATGTTCTTCGTGAGGTTGGCATATTCTGATTTAAATGAAAGATGCTAACCTACTAATGACTGAAATATATATGATATTATACAAATCGATTTTACAAGAAAAGTAGGCCCTGTCCGAATTACTACAAGTTTTAATGCTAGTTTTGGCGTTGAAATAGCGGCTTTGCTTTTCAACACGCCACGTAGAAAACGCCGCTTAAAAACGGAACAAGTTTTAATGCTAGTTTTAGCGTTGAAATAGCTACTACTATTCAGCTACTACATTAATAAATACAAACCATGCGGATATCTTTTAAGCGGTTTTAAATGTGCTCTCCCTTTTCAATATCACCAAGAAAAAACCTTATCTAGACTTAAATATTATTTCAAGATGATATATCTTTGTATCTCTTGGTAGAGGAATATGTACTTTATTACCTAAGAAATTAAAACATATTAACCGAGGCCAGAATTGCATAATATTTTATAAACAGTGTGCTCTCCCTTTCGCATATTTAAATCAACTTCACACCGAGAAAAAACCTTATCTAGACTTAAGTATTATTTCAAGATGATATATCTTTGTATCTGTTGGTAGAGAGATATGTACTTTGTTACCTAGGAAATTAAAAACATATTAACCGAGGTCAGAATTGCATAATACTTTATAAACAGTGTGCTCTCCCTTTCGCAAATTTAAATCAACTTCAGTTAGTAGCTCTGCCTTAATGGCGCATTACACTAAATAACTGCGCGAAAGGTGCAATGGTGATGAGTTCCGGTTAAAGTATATGGCTACTTGAGACAATGTGGTGTCCTTAGGGACCATGTTCTTCGTGAGGTTGGCATGTTCTGATTTAAATGAAAGATGCTAACCTACTAATGACTGAAATATATATGATATTATACAAATCGATTTTACAAGAAAAGTAGGCCCTGTCCGAATTACTGCTAACGGAACAAGTTTTAATGCTAGTTTTGGCGTTGAAATAGCGGCTTTGCTTTTCAACACGCCACGTGGAAAACGCCGCTTAAAAACGGAACAAGTTTTAATGCTAGTTTTAGCGTTGAAATAGCTACTACTATTCAGCTACTACATTAATAAATACAAACCATGCGGATATCTTTTAAGCGGTTTTAAATGTGCTCTCCCTTTTCAATATCACCAAGAAAAAACCTTATCTAGACTTAAATATTATTTCAAGATGATATATCTTTGTATCTCTTGGTAGAGGAATATGTACTTTATTACCTAAGAAATTAAAACATATTAACCGAGGCCAGAATTGCATAATATTTTATAAACAGTGTGCTCTCCCTTTCGCATATTTAAATCAACTTCACACCGAGAAAAAACCTTATCTAGACTTAAGTATTATTTCAAGATGATATATCTTTGTATCTGTTGGTAGAGAGATATGTACTTTGTTACCTAGGAAATTAAAAACATATTAACCGAGGTCAGAATTGCATAATACTTTATAAACAGTGTGCTCTCCCTTTCACAAATTTAAATCAACTTCAGTTAGTAGCTCTGCCTTAATGGCGCATTACACTAAATCACTGCGCGAAAGGTGCAATGGTGATGAGTTCCGGTTAAAGTATATGGCTACTTGAGACAATGTGGTGTCCTTAGGGACCATGTTCTTCGTGAGGTTGGCATGTTCTGATTTAAATGAAAGATGCTAACCTACTAATGACTGAAATATATATGATATTATACAAATCGATTTTAAAAGAAAAGTAGGCCCTGTCCGAATTACTGCTAACGGAACAAGTTTTAATGCTAGTTTTGGCGTTGAAATAGCGGCTTTGCTTTTCAACACGCCACGTAGAAAACGCCGCTTAAAAACGGAACAAGTTTTAATGCTAGTTTTAGCGATGAAATAGCTACTACTATTCAGCTACTACATTAATAAATACAAACCATGCGGATATCTTTTAAGCGGTTTTAAATGTGCTCTCCCTTTTCAATATCACCAAGAAAAACCTTATCTAGACTTAAATATTATTTCAAGATGATATATCTTTGTATCTCTTGGTAGAGGAATATGTACTTTATTACCTAAGAAATTAAAACATATTAACCGAGGCCAGAATTGCATAATATTTTATAAACAGTGTGCTCTCCTTTCGCATATTTAAATCAACTTCACACAGAGAAAAAACCTTATCTAGACTTAAGTATTATTTCAAGATGATATATCTTTGTATCTGTTGGTAGAGAGATATGTACTTTGTTACCTAGGAAATTAAAAACATACTAACCGAGGTCAGAATTGCATAATACTTTATAAACAGTGTGCTCTCCCTTTCACAAATTTAAATCAACTTCAGTTAGTAGCTCTGCCTTAATGGCGCATTACACTAAATCACTGCGCGAAAGGTGCAATGGTGATGAGTTCCGGTTAAAGTATATGGCTACTTGAGACAATGTGGTGTCCTTAGGGACCATGTTCTTCGTGAGGTTGGCATGTTCTGATTTAAATGAAAGATGCTAACCTACTAATGACTGAAATATATATGATATTATACAAATCGATTTTAAAAGAAAAGTAGGCCCTGTCCGAATTACTGCTAACGGAACAAGTTTTAATGCTAGTTTTGGCGTTGAAATAGCGGCTTTGCTTTTCAACACGCCACGTGGAAAACGCCGCTTAAAAACGGAACAAGTTTTAATGCTAGTTTTAGCGTTGAAATAGCGGCTTTGCTTTTCAACACGCCACGTGGAAAACGCCGCTTAAAAACGGAACAAGTTTTAATGCTAGTTTTGGCGTTGAAATAGCGGCTTTGCTTTTCAACACGCCACGTAGAAAACGCCGCTTAAAAACGGAACAAGTTTTAATGCTAGTTTTAGCGTTGAAATAGCTACTACTATTCAGCTACTACATTAATAAATACAAACCATGCGGATATCTTTTAAGCGGTTTTATATGTGCTCTCCTTTTCAATATCACCAAGAAAAACCTTATCTAGACTTAAATATTATTTCAAGATGATATATCTTTGTATCTGTTGGTAGAGAGATATGTACTTTGTTACCTAGGAAATTAAAAACATATTAACCGAGGTCAGAATTGCATAATACTTTATAAACAGTGTGCTCTCCCTTTCACAAATTTAAATCAACTTCAGTTAGTAGCTCTGCCTTAATGGCGCATTACACTAAATCACTGCGCGAAAGGTGCAATGGTGATGAGTTCCGGTTAAAGTATATGGCTACTTGAGACAATGTGGTGTCCTTAGGGACCATGTTCTTCGTGAGGTTGGCATGTTCTGATTTAAATGAAAGATGCTAACCTACTAATGACTGAAATATATATGATATTATACAAATCGATTTTACAAGAAAAGTAGGCCCTGTCCGAATTACTGCTAACGGAACAAGTTTTAATGCTAGTTTTGGCGTTGAAATAGCGGCTTTGCTTTTCAACACGCCACGTAGAAAACGCCGCTTAAAAACGGAACAAGTTTTAATGCTAGTTTTAGCGATGAAATATCTACTACTATTCAGCTACTACATTAATAAATACAAACCATGCGGATATCTTTTAAGCGGTTTTAAATGTGCTCTCCTTTTCAATATCACCAAGAAAAACCTTATCTAGACTTAAATATTATTTCAAGATGATATATCTTTGTATCTCTTGGTAGAGGAATATGTACTTTATTACCTAAGAAATTAAAACATATTAACCGAGGCCAGAATTGCATAATATTTTATAAACAGTGTGCTCTCCCTTTCGCATATTTAAATCAACTTCAGTTAGTAGCACTGTCTTAATAAGATAAAGCAAGGTGTCAAATTTGGTGGCGCTATTCACACATCTACATGGTGTACTTTTTATTACATCGTCTGTTTGTATTATTTTATCTGCTCTCCCATTGAAATTTCACCGAGAAAAAACCTTATCTAGACTTAAGTATTATTTCAAGATGATATATCTTTGTATCTGTTGGTAGAGAGATATGTACTTTGTTACCTAGGAAATTAAAAACATATTAACCGAGGTCAGAATTGCATTATATTTTATAAACAGTGTGCTCTCCCTTTCACAAATTTAAATCAACTTCAGTTAGTAGCTCTGCCTTAAGGGCGCATTACACTAAATCATTGCGCGAAAAGTGCAATGGTGATGAGTTCCGGTTAAAAGTATATGGCTACTTGAGACAATGTGGTGTCCTTAGGGACCATGTTCTTCGTGAGGTTGGCATGTTCTGATTTAAATGAAAGATGCTAACCTACTAATGACTGAAATATATATGATATTATACAAATCGATTTTACAAGAAAAGTAGGCCCTGTCCGAATTACTGCTAACGGAACAAGTTTTAATGCTAGTTTTGGCGTTGAAATAGCGGCTTTGCTTTTCAACACGCCACGTGGAAAACGCCGCTTAAAAACGGAACAAGTTTTAATGCTAGTTTTAGCGTTGAAATAGCTACTACTATTCAGCTACTACATTAATAAATACAAACCATGCGGATATCTTTTAAGCGGTTTTAAATATGCTCTCCCTTTTCAATATCACCAAGAAAAAACCTTATCTAGACTTAAATATTATTTCAAGATGATATATCTTTGTATCTCTTGGTAGAGGAATATGTACTTTATTACCTAAGAAATTAAAACATATTAACCGAGGCCAGAATTGCATAATATTTTATAAACAGTGTGCTCTCCCTTTCGCATATTTAAATCAACTTCACACCGAGAAAAAACCTTATCTAGACTTAAGTATTATTTCAAGATGATATATCTTTGTATCTGTTGGTAGAGAGATATGTACTTTGTTACCTAGGAAATTAAAAACATATTAACCGAGGTCAGAATTGCATAATACTTTATAAACAGTGTGCTCTCCCTTTCACAAATTTAAATCAACTTCAGTTAGTAGCTCTGCCTTAATGGCGCATTACACTAAATCACTGCGCGAAAGGTGCAATGGTGATGAGTTCCGGTTAAAGTATATGGCTACTTGAGACAATGTGGTGTCCTTAGGGACATTGTTCTTCGTGAGGTTGGCATGTTCTGATTTAAATGAAAGATGCTAACCTACTAATGACTGAAATATATATGATATTATACAAATCGATTTTAAAAGAAAAGTAGGCCCTGTCCGAATTACTGCTAACGGAACAAGTTTTAATGCTAGTTTTGGCGTTGAAATAGCGGCTTTGCTTTTCAACACGCCACGTAGAAAACGCCGCTTAAAAACGGAACAAGTTTTAATGCTAGTTTTAGCGATGAAATAGCTACTACTATTCAGCTACTACATTAATAAATACAAACCATGCGGATATCTTTTAAGCGGTTTTAAATGTGCTCTCCCTTTTCAATATCACCAAGAAAAAACCTTATCTAGACTTAAATATTATTTCAAGATGATATATCTTTGTATCTCTTGGTAGAGGAATATGTACTTTATTACCTAAGAAATTAAAACATATTAACCGAGGCCAGAATTGCATAATATTTTATAAACAGTGTGCTCTCCTTTCGCATATTTAAATCAACTTCACACCGAGAAAAAACCTTATCTAGACTTAAGTATTATTTCAAGATGATATATCTTTGTATCTGTTGGTAGAGAGATATGTACTTTGTTACCTAGGAAATTAAAAACATACTAACCGAGGTCAGAATTGCATAATACTTTATAAACAGTGTGCTCTCCCTTTCACAAATTTAAATCAACTTCAGTTAGTAGCTCTGCCTTAATGGCGCATTACACTAAATCACTGCGCGAAAGGTGCAATGGTGATGAGTTCCGGTTAAAGTATATGGCTACTTGAGACAATGTGGTGTCCTTAGGGACCATGTTCTTCGTGAGGTTGGCATGTTCTGATTTAAATGAAAGATGCTAACCTACTAATGACTGAAATATATATGATATTATACAAATCGATTTTACAAGAAAAGTAGGCACTGTCCGAATTACTGCTAACGGAACAAGTTTTAATGCTAGTTTTGGCGTTGAAATAGCGGCTTTGCTTTTCAACACGCCACGTGGAAAACGCCGCTTAAAAACGGAACAAGTTTTAATGCTAGTTTTAGCGTTGAAATAGCTACTACTATTCAGCTACTACATTAATAAATACAAACCATGCGGATATCTTTTAAGCGGTTTTAAATGTGCTCTCCTTTTCAATATCACCAAGAAAAACCTTATCTAGACTTAAATATTATTTCAAGATGATATATCTTTGTATCTCTTGGTAGAGGAATATGTACTTTATTACCTAAGAAATTAAAACATATTAACCGAGGCCAGAATTGCATAATATTTTATAAACAGTGTGCTCTCCCTTTCGCATATTTAAATCAACTTCACACCGAGAAAAAACCTTATCTAGACTTAAGTATTATTTCAAGATGATATATCTGTGTATCTGTTGGTAGAGAGATATGTACTTTGTTACCTAGGAAATTAAAAACATATTAACCGAGGTCAGAATTGCATAATACTTTATAAACAGTGTGCTCTCCCTTTCACAAATTTAAATCAACTTCAGTTAGTAGCTCTGCCTTAATGGCGCATTACACTAAATCACTGCGCGAAAGGTGCAATGGTGATGAGTTCCGGTTAAAGTATATGGCTACTTGAGACAATGTGGTGTCCTTAGGGACCATGTTCTTCGTGAGGTTGGCATGTTCTGATTTAAATGAAAGATGCTAACCTACTAATGACTGAAATATATATGATATTATACAAATCGATTTTACAAGAAAAGTAGGCCCTGTCCGAATTACTGCTAACGGAACAAGTTTTAATGCTAGTTTTGGCGTTGAAATAGCGGCTTTGCTTTTCAACACGCCACGTGGAAAACGCCGCTTAAAAACGGAACAAGTTTTAATGCTAGTTTTAGCGTTGAAATAGCTACTACTATTCAGCTACTACATTAATAAATACAAACCATGCGGATATCTTTTAAGCGGTTTTATATGTGCTCTCCCTTTTCAATATCACCAAGAAAAAACCTTATCTAGACTTAAATATTATTTCAAGATGATATATCTTTGTATCTGTTGGTAGAGAGATATGTACTTTGTTACCTAGGAAATTAAAAACATATTAACCGAGGTCAGAATTGCATAATACTTTATAAACAGTGTGCTCTCCCTTTCACAAATTTAAATCAACTTCAGTTAGTAGCTCTGCCTTAATGGCGCATTACACTAAATCACTGCGCGAAAGGTGCAATGGTGATGAGTTCCGGTTAAAGTATATGGCTACTTGAGACAATGTGGTCTCCTTAGGGACCATGTTCTTCGTGAGGTTGGCATGTTCTGATTTAAATGAAAGATGCTAACCTACTAATGACTGAAATATATATGATATTATACAAATCGATTTTACAAGAAAAGTAGGCCCTGTCCGAATTACTGCTAACGGAACAAGTTTTAATGCTAGTTTTGGCGCTGAAATAGCGACTTTGCTTTTCAACACGCCACGTAGAAAACGCCGCTTAAAAACGGAACAAGTTTTAATGCTAGTTTTAGCGATGAAATATCTACTACTATTCAGCTACTACATTAATAAATACAAACCATGCGGATATCTTTTAAGCGGTTTTAAATGTGCTCTCCCTTTTCAATATCACCAAGAAAAAACCTTATCTAGACTTAAATATTATTTCAAGATGATATATCTTTGTATCTCTTGGTAGAGGAATATGTACTTTATTACCTAAGAAATTAAAACATATTAACCGAGGCCAGAATTGCATAATATTTTATAAACAGTGTGCTCTCCTTTCGCATATTTAAATCAACTTCACACCGAGAAAAAACCTTATCTAGACTTAAGTATTATTTCAAGATGATATATCTTTGTATCTGTTGGTAGAGAGATATGTACTTTGTTACCTAGGAAATTAAAAACATATTAACCGAGGTCAGAATTGCATAATATTTTATAAACAGTGTGCTCTCCCTTTCACAAATTTAAATCAACTTCAGTTAGTAGCTCTGCCTTAAGGGCGCATTACACTAAATCACTGCGCGAAAGGTGCAATGGTGATGAGTTCCGGTTAAAAGTATATGGCTACTTGAGACAATGTGGTGTCCTTAGGGACCATGTTCTTCGTGAGGTTGGCATGTTCTGATTTAAATGAAAGATGCTAACCTACTAATGACTGAAATATATATGATATTATACAAATCGATTTTACAAGAAAAGTAGGCCCTGTCCGAATTACTGCTAACGGAACAAGTTTTAATGCTAGTTTTGGCCTTGATATAGCTACTACTATTCAGCTACTACATTAATAAATACAAACCATGCGGATATCTTTTAAGCGGTTTTAAATGTGCTCTCCCTTTTCAATATCACCAAGAAAAAACCTTATCTAGACTTAAATATTATTTCAAGATGATATATCGTTGTATCTCTTGGTAGAGGAATATGTACTTTATTACCTAAGAAATTAAAACATATTAACCGAGGCCAGAATTGCATAATATTTTATAAACAATGTGCTCTCCCTTTCGCATATTTAAATCAACTTCAGTTAGTAGCACTGTCTTAATAAGATAAAGCAAGGTGTCAAATTTGGTGGCGCTATTCACACATCTACATGGTGTACTTTTTATTACATCGTCTGTTTGTATTTATAGCGCACTATAAATCAATGGGCCTTTTTTCTCTTTTTTTTTTGAAAGTTGAATAAGATCATAGGACAATCTGCCGTTTTATGTCAAAATTATAGGGTATGAGGGCGCTTTGCTCTCAGCACGCACACGCTCTTTCAGCTGTTAAATTTAGTGTTGTAACTACGAAGATAAACATAGGTGGCACCTGGTCAAGAAATTTGATCTTTTTATATGATATACGGTTTGGTTTGAACACTCATTTGAACGTTTCATGATACGCTGTCATTGAAATGTATACATTTCAATAAAGGGATTCCTGAAATTACAAAAAAGGGCCACGGTCAAACGAAAAAAGTTAAACGCACACATTTCTTCTGGAGGTTCTTATCTTCATAGTTACGCCAACAAAATTTTCAATTGGAAGAGCGAATTCGTGTTTAATTGAAAGCGCCCTCATACCCTAATTTTTACATAAAATTGCCGTTTCCAAGAACATGGATGCTCCAAATCTTATGCAACATTAAAATGGATTCTTTGGTGCCAATAACATAAACAACACCACCAATAGAATCCGGGCATCATATAATATATTTGATGCGAAATGACAATTTACAGACCATCCTCCTCCCTGACCGAATAAAGTTTTTGGTCGGCACCACCTCATTTTTTGGCCGATTTCAATAAAAACAGGAGTCAAAAAATACTCAAGAGATCATACTGCATCCAATACGCTGGAGCACTAAGGAATCTGAAATATCACACCCTCTTTTACCCCTCTATAATCGACCCTAACAACACGTTTGGGAAATACAAAACTTGCGAAAAAATGCACAATACATATTAAAGAAATTATAATACATGAATTGTTGCATTATACCTATTAACATTCCCTGTTATTATGGAGATTTTTATTATACTTAATTTGCTTTTCGATAATAGACCGACTGTTACGATGTTTGGAGGGATATGGAGGGGGGTCCATGCCTGGGTACGAATATAGTAATACTAGTATATCAGTATTATTAAACAGTATTTTTATCATAAAAGTTGACACACACAACTCATGATTGTTTTTAACATTTATTTCTCTGATCTTTTAACAATTTTTGTTACAAAAATGTCATTTCCCGTGTTGTACGTCCAATTCCGTGATTTTTTAACGGAAAACTTTGGACTCTACAATAAGTAAGCCAAACGAAATGTACAATGAAATTCATATATAGTCACGAATAGTATAGGGCGCTAATATGGGTTTGGGATTTTCTTTTGCTACATCAGTGGAACCAACGTTCTTTTGCATCTTTAAATCTGAAAGGATAACAATTTGATTGGTTCCATTTTTTCTATGCCCCTGTGGTTCCTATGATGGGGTCAAGGTCACAGTGGGACCAAAACTTAAAAACAGTACCACCATGTCAAAACTTTCATATGCCCCTGTACACAGAGGTCAAAATTTACAAATGGTCAGATTTTATCGAAACTGGTGTCATATTACTCCCCTTAACATAAGAAATCTCAAACATATACTTAATTCACAATTTTGGGTGCAATTTGTATTGTCCTGTTCACCTTCAGAGCTAATGTCATTTTCTTGGGGAGGGGGTATGAATATGTCGGTGACCGGAGTCAATCTTATTACGACCATCCCCTAGATGGCGGGCTAAATTTTTTACGACCCCCCTATCGCGGGTCAAAATATGTTATGACCCCCCTTCCGCCTATACAGACTCAAGACAAATTATTCATCGCCGGAAGTAAGGCGCGGAGCGCACCAAAATTTTAGAGCGGAGTGCGCGAAACGCGTTAAAATTCTGATCGTAAGTGTAAAGAAGGCGCAAAAATCTTGCATTGTATAACTAAAGATTGTGCGCACATTTTATTTAAAAAGTTTTTAAAAAGTTTAAAATATTGACTCACCAGCCCTTAATAATTCTATAAACCCGCCTGTTTTGGATGTAAACAAATTATAACCCCCTTATTTTAGGTCTCAAAATTATATGACCTCCCAGTATATTCATGACCCCCCCCCCGAAGAAAATTACAGCCCCCTAATGCAAGGCCTTAGTGGGTGTTTGAGACTGGAATCAGTTAAACCTTCCTCGTTACCCAAAAGGCTACAAAAGAGCAAATATTGTACTGTCCAAAAAGGATTGTCAAGATGCAGGTCTTACGAAATGGCATTTCCTGAAAGACGTAAAAAGTTTGTCAAAATTGGCCTACTTGGGCCAGCTTGGCGTAGACCGGGGATGGGGGTAGTGGGAGCCGTTAACCCTCTCCTATTATAGATCGTTGACGAGTTCCTACGGGAAGATCATTTAAAACAAACAAGCAGCTAAAATCCAATACAAATAATGCATGATTTCATCCGATTCTGAGGTTAACCATTTCTCAAACAAATTATTTTTATTAAGTTTGTCAAGATGAGTAATTTCAGACAAACCGCGGCTGGTTTGCACTTCCCAGATATTTGACATACTCTAGAACTCCTGAACTAAGCACTCTAGTGTAATATGACAACTGACTTTATATTCCTAGCAATGAGAGGAACAATTAGAGATACAATATGATAGAACACATTTTACATTCTGGCCCCTCGTGGGCAGCAGCATAGGAGGCATAGAAAAAATGGAACCAATTCTAGTTTTATAATTTGTGGTGTAAGGATGCCAAAATTATTGGTTCCACTAATATAAAAATGTAACAAATATTCAACAAATAAATACGTTTTTTGGGTGTTGATAAAAAGGGGAATATTACCCTTCTCTCTCTGATGACTTCCCCATGTTCCTAATACTTCAGGAGGATCCGTCCTGGGACCTCTCCATCAATATCCAGTGCCGCCGAGAGCCATACGGGCCGGGGGTAAAATGAACGCACGGACCCCTCTGATCAGAGCGATGATGGCGTGTGCGGGGTGGGGGACAGCAGTGGCGTAATTTTTTGTGACATGGGGGAGGGCGGTTGGTGTAAAATACTTGAACACATGTTCAAAGTAGCGTGTTCAGCTACATGCCAATAATCAAAATATGAACATTGAATTAGACAAATGCACGCAAAAATTTACACTTTGAAAGTGACATATTGCTCCCAGATTAAGTTTCTCTGAACAACTTCAACCAATTTGAAGCTAAAATGATGAAGTATGAACCGTTGAATTGGACAAATGCGCGAGAGGCGCGCGAAAATTTGCAATTCGAAAATAACGGCTTTTGCTCCCAGATTGAAGTTATTGGAACAATTGCCAATTTTAAGCTGAATGATCAAATAATAATGAATATTGGAGGACAAAATGCAATTTGTGTTCCCACGATTAAGCTGCATTCCCCTGATTTCTCGAAGTCTCCATTATATCGAGGAAGATCATTGTGGCAAAAAGCAGACAGTAACATAATTCAAGTGAAATATTTTTTAGAAAGTGTGCGTCAAAGGCTTGTATTGTTAATGCACGTCTTTTTTGTTTTTGCATTTTATGAGATGTCAAAGTATCTTTTCCTTACTTTTTTACGGGCCCCTGAGGTTATTTTTTTTTTTTTTATATACCCGGAGTAGTAAAGTATCTTTTCTTTACTTTTTACGGGCCCCTAAGACCCCGGGCACAGGGCAGTGGCGTAACTTTGGGCCAGGGTGCCCGGAGGCGAAAGTAGATCGGGTGCCCCTGACCAAGGATGTGCATAGTCCGACATGTAGGACAGTGGCGTAGCTAGGGGTTATGGCGCCCAGGGCTAAGGATACATAATGGCACCCTCCCCAATTCTTGGAGCAGAGCGCGAGAAAATGTGCACAAATAAGGCCAATCACGCATTAATTTTGGTCATAATGAAGTTGAATATCGGTCTTAATTTGATCTTTCAAATGATATTGTGCTGAATTGGGCGCAAAGCGCGCGAAAATTTGGACTTTCATCGCTGGAGGGGTCGCAAAATCGACTCTGAATTGGTTAATTCGGCCCCCATAAGGGTGGCGCCCAGGGCATGTGCCCCCTCTGCCCCCGCCGTCGCTACACCGTTGGTGTAGGACCTATTTTACCTACGTAAATTAACAGACTACATGTATGCTCAGCTCAGACTTTGATCACCATGATGATCACTATCTCACATGGCGCAAGAAAGACGAATCGCGAAAGTCCGATTTTTTTTCGGGTGGGGCAGTTAGCGGACTTTCGCAGTTCATCTTTCTTGAGCGATCAGAGTCTTGAGTATAGTTGCTAACTAAGGAAAAAACAGGTCCTACTCGTCGAACTATGTGTGCTTGGTGCAGAGCTAATCAATTTTGGTATTGAAAGCCATAGACCTACCGAATAACTGCATGTTAATAAAAAATGTTTCCATCTTCTCCAATGTCTTTATACTTTTGAAGATTCGTCACTAGCAACGTGGCTAGGGGTTGAGGCGCCCGGAGGACAGAATACACAATAGACCTTTTTCCCTCTTTCCCATCATGCACTATTCCAGGGGGGTATGAGTGTCGCAAAATACATCATCTCCCCGGGGGAGTACAGCGTTATGTTCATTACATTCTGGAATACGGACATTTCGACTGGTGCCTTCATCACAAAAAAAGGAATCCCCGATAATGATGATAATGGCGCCACGATCACTAATACCTTTCGGGGGCAAAAAACAACATTTCTATGCCTTATGGACATGGTGTCCTCACCCAAAAAAGTTTCCTGCTATTGAAACCTAACTTTGTATACATTTTATAGACCTAATGGTGAAAAACTAATGACGGGACACGCGGTGATATTTTGTCGGCGTCCGTTTCACTTTTTTTCGGAGATGAAAATAAGACGTAAACATAAATCTCTTACACAGATGTTCTGCATCGCTCCGTAACTGCATCACTCGTGTATTCAATAATTGCAGAATTAGTAACATCGATGGCCTTTACGATAATCCGCATATATGGAATCAGTATGCCCATATTAAGACAAAATAATTGCAAAGGCCTGGCAAAGACCATCAGATGCACACGATCTATGAGGTTAATGAGCTACGTCATACCCCCCTGGAATAGTGCATTGTGGGATAGAGGGAAAAAGGTCTATACCAGTGGTGCGGGCGCGCAAAAATATGCATACAAATTTGGTATAGCCTAATCAAGTTGAATTTTGGTCTTTTAAATGACAATTTATGTGCAATGCTAAAATTTTGTGCTGAAAGGGGCATCTAAATGAAGAGTATAATTCTATGCATGGTGGGTAATGGTTTCCACTTCTTTCCTATAGCAAAGTATTATCATGTCGATGGGTGCCCCCTTAGCCTGGGTGCCCGCCCCCCCGCAGTTACGCCACTGGCCCGGGGGTAACGCACCCCTTAACCCCCTTTGTCGGTGGCACTGTCAATATCTGAATAACATAATACAAATCGAGAGTCAACGATGTATACACAATTTAAATTCTTAAACAAGATAAATTAGGTACCATAGTGACCTCTTAAAGCACTAACGTTGGATAGTAATCCCTTAAGTGTTAGGAACTGAGCTGCTCAGTGATATACGATGTCGGGAAATGGAATATTTTAATATTAAGCCGATCCTCGTTTTATAACCTTATATATAGGTGTTTATAAACCGAGGATAACAAAACGAGGCTATGTATTTTACCACAGCCTCGTTTTACGATCCTCGTTTTATAACCATATATATAGGTGTTTATAAACGGAGGACAAGAAAACGAGGATTCTGATCTCTATGCATTTCACCACAGCCTCGTTTTACGATCCTCGTTTTATAACAAAAATCCCACAGCCTCCACCAACCAACCCCTACCCCTTATTGAATTTGAATAAATGATACTTAAACAATATTTATTCCATGGTGTTATTTCAGACTAAGAACAAATAAAGGTATCTGTACCAAGGGTAAGGTGTGTTTACTTGTGAGTATTATAATAAATTATAGACTGTATTCCTCAGATCAAGATAGAGATGACCTAGCGAGTTTCAAAGCCGTGAGAATGCATCATTATCATAGTTTACACCACATTTCGCCATAATACATTCTAGAAACGCTTGCTGTTAGAATAAGAAAAATTTTAATGCTAATTTATTGCACATTCTAGGGAAGCGTGGTTACCTTTTTAAAATAACCGAGTGAGAGGGTTTTCAAGAAAATATTTTTCCTGTCAAAACTGAAGCATCCTCTGTATAAAAGAAAATATGAATATTAACTGCACATCATATATAACGATTCGTGATACCCAATTGTGGCACATTTGATGTCGTTTAAGAAGCAGAGAATTTTATTTCAATTTTATATACGCCAAAATATTTTTTTAATTGAGCAAGAATAAGGATAGAAAAAAACGTTGAAAATCCTATGTGAATATTACATTAGACCCGGCAAAAGATTACTGTTTCGTTTTTATGGTAATCTAATCTTTTATTTCCTGAAAAAACATTTGGGGTCTAAAATGGATTTTTTATGTAATTGATAAAAACATCGAACGTGTATACAAGAAAATGGTAGGTTTTCCTCTATAGTATTTTACTGACCATGGAAAAATGTACTGAGACACAAGCACGTGTCAAAATCGATATAATGTATTGTCCATACAGACGCCCAGTTATCATGTTTATTATTGGATTTTTTTTGTATAAAACACGCAGTTAACAATAATTGAGCGCTAATAATACACATAAATGTTTTTAGGCAAATAAAATTCCAAAATATGGTACGTTTTCTGCCTTTGCTTGTCACGTGGTAGGCCTATGTTAAAGTTGCGATTATATCTTCAAATAAGTTTCAAATGAATTCCAAGAAGACAAGTGGCCTAGTGGTCTAAGGCGCTGGGCCTGGGTTCATAGTGTATCCAAAGCAGTCCGCTGCCGTGAGTTCGAACCCCGCCTCCGCCAAACTTTAATGAAGTAAAATTAAAATTAAAATTTTACTTTAAAAAAATTTCATATTGGGGAAATGTGACTGGCAGAATTTATGTATGGCGTGGAGTGGTGTGATCATAGTTTAATACATTAACAATAATTACATGATTCACAAAATGCGATAGTGTGCATACAGCTGTTCATACAGCTGTTCATATCAGTATAAGGAAATCCCGCCTTACCAAAGGAGAACTGCCTTTACCCTGGCCCTGAAGAACAGGGCCAGGGTAAAGTTAATTAAAAACAATAAAAATAATTTAAAACCAAAAAAGTTCAACAGTGGCTCCGGAACTGGGGGGCACTCGACTTTGGAAGTGACGGGGATGTGCGGACAGCAGTTCGAAACTTGGGGTCTTTCAGTGAGAAGGCCCCAAAAGGGGGTCTTTCCGTGAGCCTGAGAAAATCTTACCAAAAAAAGGGGGTCATTCAGTCAGACTGGGAAAAATTTGGGGTCAAAATATAAAAGTTTATACAAAATTTTCAAAAATTCATCAAAATTTGAAAAAAAAAATGAAAATTTTGACAAATTTAAAGAAAAATAATGGAAAAAAACGGGGTCATTCAGTGAGAAATGTCCCGAAAAGTTGTTGGGGTCTTTTGGTGACAGGAAAACAAAAAAGGGGGTCATTTGGTGAAAGGGAGTTCAGTAAAAGAAAAAAAGGGGGTCACTGCGTTTGAGGTGGTTGAAAAATGGGGGTCAATGTGGCCGCACATCCCCGTCACCCATTTTTAGTGATTGCCCCCCGGGTGGGGTCAATGTAACAAGCAGGCTATCAATTAAAAATTTTGAATTTTCATATTGAAGATATGCATTTTTTCCCCAAAAGACCTATTTTTTGTGGTGTTTTGAGGAAACAAATCTATATCTTCAATACAAAAGGTCAAAATTTTCATATGATGGACGGCTTTTCATCCCAGCTACATACTCTTGATGAACATAACATTAGATTTATCAAATTTACTTCGCGGACTGTTCCATTTCAGAAATATCATTTGCCATAAATATCGCGAATTTCAAAATATCAAAATTATTTAATATCAGAAGGACATTCCTCGTATTCAAAATGCAATTCGATGATATGTCTGGTGTGCTTTCAGGTCCCACAAAAAGACGTGAAAATGTCGCTATCCGTCAGTGGCGTAACTAGACATTTAATGGGGGGGTAAGTGGGGACAAACATAATAAATGAGGGGGCGGGCATCGTTCATGCTGTTTGGGTTTGTAAGCGCGTCATCACCCTCGTCTGGGCGACACGAGGGGGGGGGTGAGAGGGGGTGTCTAAGGTGCATGTCCCCGAATCCCGGAACAGTGGCGTAGATTTATTTTTTTGACATGGGAGGGATGGGGTTGGAAAAATTGTCTTGAAGTTTAGTGAATTCAGCACCTTTTGGCGACAAAAAAGTTCCTGGTACAAATTCTCGCGAAAAAATTTGGTATATTGAAGTTTAGCTGATGACATATATGCTACAAAATTTGAATAAATGCTCGCGTAGCGCGCAAAAATTGGGATTTTTTAAAGGTTAAAAGTACCAAATATTTATGAGGTTAATTAATAACTCTCTGAAGTAGGCCTACTTTACCTTTTTTCATGGGGGGGGGCAAACAGGGGCAAGATTTCAAAGCGGCTCCCGCCCCCTGCCCGCCCCACCCCCCACCCCACCCACTTGTTACGCCACTGCCATCCGTGGCCTAAATTAATATAGCAGAGTATAAACTGTGTATCTCATCTAGATATGAAGGGTTTTTTAAACAATGACCGAGAAAGCTTAGTTCTGAGATGAAGGAAGTGCACATAAGTAAATAAAAAAATAATTGATATTTTTGGTGATGAAATAACGCACCTTAGGGAGTGTTCATTAATACTTTGGTGTGGGCTGGTTTTCCTCAAATGTTTTACGAAACTGTTTAAACCCCTCTCGCGACGGACCGCTAAACTTTTTGACCGACACCCCCCTCCCATTATCGTACAACAATCATTTTGAATTGTTACGTTTCCATTGGTGCGGTATCTCAATACTATTATTATTGAGTAATAAAATCATTTTAATTTTAATTTTGAGTGACCATTTAAGTCGAGCTTTTGCTTCGTATGGTTCACCCACTATGCTTATGAATCATAATCAAATTATAATGTATCATGTATTATCTGCATAGTAAAATAAACTGAAACTGAAACTGTATCTCGGTCACGTTTCATTGGGGGGATCAAGGTATTTAAGGGATGGGGTGTGAACGTTTGGACAGTATTTATTGTGGGAAATTGGAGCACATCAGACATATCGAATTGCCTTCTGAATACGAACAATGTCCTTCTGATATCAAATAATTTTGATTTTTTTGAAATTCGCAATGTAATACACATTTTATGGCAAATGATTAAAAATTTATATTTTTGATATTTAAGAGTACTCGAAGTAAACTTTATAAATCTGATGATTTAGAGAATAAAAGATAGGATTTTGTCTTTTGCCTATCCAATATCGTGTCATAATGCATGGGCTGGCCAATATTTTGAGTAGTGGATGCCGGTAGTGGATACCGGGTATTCACTACTTTACCCTGGCCCTGTTCTTCAGGGCCAGGGTAAAGGCAGTTCTCCTTTGGTAAGGCGGGATTTCCTTATACTGATATCAAAAAGAAAAATCCTATCTTTTATTCTCACTAGCGGGACACCCGCGCTACGCGCGGGTCCCCGCTAGATGAGTAAATGGGAGCGTTCACTAAAACAGGAGGAATTACTGAACAGGTAGAATCATTGAAAAGGTAAATTTTATTTATCTGAACCTGACCATCTTTAAGCCTACGTTTCCATTTTAACTTCTTTCTTTCTTTTTAGTTTTTTCTACATGGGCCAATTTTGTTCCATTAAAAAAAAATTCTGCTGCTAAGCTTCCGATTTTCCGTTACCATGTTTTTTATTTATTCAACCCCGTTCCCGTTATTTTCTAAATCTGTCCTTTCTTACATTTCCATTTTAGCTTCTATTTTATTTGCTGCATAGCTTGTGATTTCCCGTTTTCATGTTATTTATTTAATTCTGTCCTCAGTTTAATAGCTTTTTTATTTAAACTTCCTGATTTTATTATAGCTTTTTCCCCTTACATTTCCTGAAGAGTTTCTTTCTTTCCTTCTTTAGCCTATTTTATTCCCGGTTTCATTTTGTGACTTAGTATAACCCACATACTCGTACAGCCTGTTTGTCCTCATTTTGTTTTCTTTTTTATTTATAGTAGGCCTACCTCTTCATGTTGTTTGTACTTTTTAACACACATCTGTTTCCCGTATTTATTACGCTACGGTCGTTCACCCGTAATATCATTCATTACGTGACTCTGCGTCGTTTACGCGTGCCATGGCGTAGTGCTCGTTCCCCGCGCGGTATCGCTGCGCTACGCGAGCGGCTTGGCATTAGATACGCCCGTGCGACGCGCAGGCCTAGCTTAGTAACTGACTCCTCTTTTTGTTTACCTTGGATAGCAACGGACCACATCTTCACTGATTTTGAGGCCAATTCTTGACCGTTTTCAACCAAATAAAGTTTAAACACGTCCCCGTATATTCCTCGATCTCCCGTATGAATTTGGTGACATTTGGATCGAAACTGACGGAGCCTTTATAGGCATACATAGATAGATAGATACATAGATACATACATACATACATAGATACAACATTCCCCTATATATAGTAAGATTCTTATTCAGCTTTAATGTAATTTTTGAGAAAAAAACTGCATATTTTTCAGAAAAAAATAAAGTTACTTTTGTGAGGACATCCCCGTTGTATTAAATGAACGAAACCATCACGAACATCTAAGCCGCCGAATCGCGTTCTTAGTTCTCGCACGTGTATCATTGAGGAGCATATACTAATATCACTATCAACTATTGTGAGATAGTATACACCAGAAAACCAATCAAATTACGTGAATTCTTTACAAGACGCACCCATTGAATAAGAATGAAATTTATTTGATATCAGAGAGACATTCTTCGCCCATAGCAAAAAGAAAAGTTTCCCGGTGACCACCCGATGACCATTCGGTGGTCATCAGAAACATTTCTGTTTCTTTTTTTTTTGTTATCCGAAAGTGCCCGCTAGCGGATACCTTGCGGATACCTAATTAAGTTATCCAAAAGTTTTCGGGTAGACATCCGGAAGTCTCCCAAAAACTCAAATATTTCAAATGAGTTACCCAGAAGGTTCCCAGAAACTTAGATTCTTTGCAGGAGTTACCCGGTGGTTATCCGCTTTTAATTTGACCTTGAAAATAGCATTAAGCATCTTAAGAATGTATTGTGGGTGGGTATATGGTCAAAGGTCACTGAATGAATTCAAAATGGAGAAACTAGCTGTTGGCAGTTGGAATATATTTGTGCAGAATATTCAAGTTATTTGTGGTCCAAAATGTATGGATTTACATGTAGGACATTACAAGATGTTTACTAATTAATCTGGAACATGCTGTAGGAATTATAAAGCATTGAATGCTTGATTTCAAATGACAATGCAGGTAGGAAAATTTGAATGAAATGATTTGTATTGATGCAGTCTTTTATACACTATGTACATGTACCTAAATATATGACACATTTGAGTGTTTTAGTTTATATCTTTTCTAGTAAATCATACATGTACATTATGTTGACAGTAAATTAATGCCAATTAAATTACTAATCATCAGCTAATGTGTCAATTAACTTTTAAGCTTTATGTTTAAGCTATTGTTGTAAATAAATTATAATATTTGATATAAAAATTATATAGGCCTGTTAGTAATGTGATCACATTTAGGTACTGTAATACATACTATTTGGTTGTACATTAATTGAAATGTATGCACCTTATAAAGGTGTGAACCAAATTAAATCAGAAGAATATTTTTGTACAATAACTACAATTACATTGTACACTTTCAAGTTTCTTAATAGCAAGATAGCACACAGCCATGACTGCAGGTCGAGTTGTCTTTCTCCAAAAACTACAATTCAAATAATAAGCTAAATTGCCTAATACATTTGTGCATACTCATGAATTTGTATTTCTGCATTCCCCAAAAGGTCAACAGGAAGTCTCAAAAGAGGTCACCAGGTATATCGTCACCAACAAAGTTATCCGCTAGGTCCCCGAAAAGTTATCGGGTAGTTATCCGCTAGTTCCCAAAAAAAGTCACCGGGTGGTTACCCGCTAGTTTCCCAAAACAGTCATCGGGTAGTCATCCGGTACCTATTGCCTGAAAGGTATCCACTATGGTTTCCCAAAAATTTATCGGGTAGTCACCCGCTACCTATCTAATTTGCATGTGAAATTTGCCGGTGTCTACCCGGTGACTATCAGGAAGTTATCCGAAAAGGTCTGATTTTTTGCTATGGGCGTATTCAGAATGCAATTCGATATGTCTGATGTGCTCTCATGTCCCACAAAAAATAGTCGAAACGCTCATTCCAGATCCCTTAACCGATTTGACAGGGGGAAATGCCTACAGGATTTGGAGGTTCATAGGCACAGCAGCATAATTTGGATCCATGGCTATTATGATATTACAAATGCGCGCGAACTGCGTAAAAAATGGCCATATTGAAGCTTAAATGGTCAAATATTGTTAAAAATGTGAACAAATTGGGGCAAAAAGCTAAAATGGTCAAATATGTTATTAATTTGGTCAAAATCTCACACACGCACACAACAGGCATCACTGAGTTTTGGCCCCCTAAAACAATGGCACCTGGGTCTGTGCCCTGTGGTAATTCTACCCATTGGTGATTGAGAGTCAAATATGCACACACGAAATTAATTTCTTAAACATGATGAAGTAGGTATCATAGTGACCCCTTAAACTTGGAATAGGAATCGTTTCGGTATTAGGAAGCTACTCAGTGAGATTTAATGGCATACGGCGTCTGGAAAAGGAATATTAAGCTGATCCCCGGTTTTCGATCCTCGTTTTATAACCTTATATATAGGTGTTTATAAACCGAGGATTGGAAAACGAGGATTCGTTGCTATGCTTTTATACAACAAATAATTGCGTCCTTTGACGGCTGATAGAGAGTAAATAGTGCGTTTCTTACTCTAATACCATCCCCATGCCCCTACTACGTCCATGGGAGCACACCAGGGGACACCTCCACCAATATCTGAATAACCTATAGGCCTATGTGATTGAGAGTCAAAGATGCACACACGAAATTAATTTCTTAAACATGATGAAGTAGGTAACATAGTGACCCCTTAAACTTGGAATAGTAATCGTTTCGGTATTAGGAAGCTACTCTGTGAGTTTTAATGGCATACTGCGTCTGGAAATGGTATATTAAGCCGATCCTCGGTGTTCGATCCTCGTTTTATAACCTTATATATAGGTGTTTATAAACCGAGGATTAAAACGAGGATTCGTTGCCATGTTTTTATACAACAAATAATTGCGTTCTTTGACGGTTGATAGATAGTAAATAGTGCGCTTCTCACTCTAATAACATCCCCATGCCCCTACTACGTACATTGGAGCACCCCCGAGGACCCCTCCATCAATATCTGAATAACCTATATGTCATTGAGAGTCGCAAATACACATCGGAAAATAATTTCTTAAATATGACGAATTAGGTATCATAGTGACCCCTTAAACTGGGAATAGTAATCCTTTCAGTATTAGGAAGCTACTCGGTGAGTTTCAATGGCACACGACGTCTGGAAATGGTATATTAAGTCAATCCTCGGTTTTCGATCCTCGTTTTATAACCTTATATATAGGTGTTTATAAACCGAGGATTAAAACGAGGATTCGTTGCCATGCTTTTATACAACAAATAATTGCGTTCTTTGACGGTTGATAGATAGTAAATAGTGCGCTTCTCACTCTAATAACATCCCCATGCCCCTACTACGTACATTGGAGCACCCCCGAGGACCCCTCCACCAATATCTGAATAACCTATATGTCATTGAGAGTCGAAGATACACATCGGAAAATAATTTCTTAAATATGACGAATTCGGTATCATAGTGACCCCTTAAACTTGGAATAGTAATCCTTTCAGTATTAGGAAGCTACTCGGTGAGTTTCAATGGCACACGACGTCTGGAAATGGTATATTAAGTCAATCCTCGGTTTTCGATCCTCGTTTTATAACATTATATATAGGTGTTTATAAACCGAGGATAGGAAAACGAGGATTCGTGGCCATTTATTTTACCACAGCCTCGTTTTCCAATCCTCGGTTTATAACCATTATATAGGTGTTTATAAGCCGAGGATTAGAAAACGAGGATTCTTGTCTATGTGTTTTACCACAGCCTCGTTTTCCGATCCTCGGTTTTCGATCCTCGGTTTTCAATCCTCGGTTTATAAACACCCCTGCTCAATTGTGTGAATGCAGTGACCAACATAAGCAACATTGTCTGATTAGAGATGACACAGGGGTGATGTCACAAAACAATGCAGAGTTTGGATTATGCTCTTGCCAGCTGATATTTTAAAACATCTGACACAACAGTTGTGTGTAGCATCCATTGAGTCGGTCCTACATTTTGGTAAATGGTCCTAGTTTCTGACCCATACAACAGAATGCTTTCAGGCCTTGAAGAGTCTGATTTTCATTGATCTTTTGATGTCGGACTTCCACATCTTATTCAATTGATTGCAAGCACTCCATGCCTGAGTTTTCCTGCATATGAAGTCATGAAAAGAATCTGGAACATATGCCCTCAGATATTTGAATTCAGAGATATTTTCCAGTGCCACGGGTGGTCTTTACATTTTAGGTGTTGGGTAAGTTGAGGAGGTGTTTTGCTTTCATTGAGGGTCAGGCCTACATCCTTGGATGTTGCTTCTACACTCTGCGATAGTGATTCGGCTTTGCTGATCGCTCGTAATTGTTTAGAACATGAAGAATGGGTGAAGAAGGGCGCACCATTATATATCCTTGCCCTGGGCATCACAACCCCTATCTAAGCAAAATCAAGATCATGGATAGCGTCTGCTTTAGCTCAATTAGAATGCATACAAAACTTTATAACCTTTTTGTCCGAAACAAAAACACTTTTATAAAAATTATATCATTTAAAAACATTTTTATGTTTGTTGGGAGATATGTCATGATATAGGTTATCTTTATCTTTAAATGGAACATTGTCGGGAACCACAGGGGCATAGAAAAAATATGGAACCAATCAAATTTTTATCCTTTCGGGTTTAAGGATGCCCAAAAACATTGGTTCCACTAATGTAGGAAAAGAAAATCCTAAACCTATAGCGCCCTGTAGTACTAATAGGTCTTTATCAAAGTGACGCCAATTTTTACTGTGTAAAATGGCTTCGACAAATGACATTTTCTCAGCTCAACTGGTTACTTCAAATCTACCCTTTCCTTAAATGACTGAGATGTAGGTAGGCCTACATGTATTCATAAAATATGAGATAAAATGTGCCTATATTACATGGTCAAGATTAACATTTTGAGATACAATCTGTCATTAAATTGTTCTGAAGCCATAGGATGTTAATTATATCATTGACCAATTTTGTATCTCTACAAAGCCTCAAATATTGTTTTCAAAGTGACTCAAAGAAGACATTTCCACTCTAATAGTGAGCAATTACATGAATTTGCCCTTATTTATGATATGATGAGAACAAATATTTCTGAATTTTTCTTTAATTCGAAGAACTGAAGAGCCCATCCCAACAAACAAAAAATGCTCTTTAAACGTTTAAATCACATCGGGTTATATAAAGATCATAAATATATTTTTAAAATGTTATTGTACAATATTTTGGGCAAACATTTTTGCAAAATATTCTATCAACAGTAAAATAACATTCTATTATAATGCTTTGCATCACGTTTTCAAAAATGTTTTATGAATGTTATTAAAATGCCTTTATATAACCCGAAATTATAACCTTTTCTGTACAATGTTGTGTGTTTGCTGGGACGGCCACTGCTGTAATTGCAACAGGACTTGTGTTATCTGCTATATTTGTTATGTGAGTGGTATGGCTCTGAATTGCCAAGACAAAGCTGGGGAACTTTGAAAACTAATTTTCCATGATCTGTGGGGCACTCTTGACATTTTGTGGAAAATTGTTTAAACTTTAACACCCGCAGTGTTGGGACAGGCATCTGCTATCTACTGAAGATAGCGACATTCATAGAATTAGTCAATTCACTTGTTCCATTGTACTTTTGTATTATTTACCTGACACTGCTGTGGGCTCTGGAATTGGTCATATTTGGCCATCAAACTTTACCTATTTTTGTGCCTACATTTGTTGTTTGGTTTTCTTGTTTGCTTATGTACATCATGTTTGTAAGTATACCTTGCACTTTTTCTTTCCAACTCTGAAAAGCCGAATTGATACACATGGAATGGCCAATCTATTAAATGCTGATGTTTGTGATTTTATTATGAGTCAAAAGCTTGTAATAGATTTAGGCCTACTGGAGGCAAAGCTATTAAAAGAGAGAAAAGGGTTTATGTACAGAAATTTTCTTGCAGACTTATTCATTTAGCAAAGATATTGTCAAATTTGTATTTTGTTCTGGTTTAAAACAGAACAAAATTACAACACAGTGGCTTACAGAGCAGTGTTATACTAGGCTACACTGTACATTCATACATAACTCACAAACGCAAAATCAGAATCAACTGAAATTTTGGGAATAAGCTTTTCTCATGGATATCTAGTGAAAAATGTCATAAAAGAGGATGCATAATCTTCAATTTTACTCGGATTTCTACTTTTTGCATAATTATAATGTCCAGTGGTCATGTGGTGGTGTACTAAAATACCACGTGAAAAGACTAAGCCTGAAGTGCTACAATAACAGTAAAATTTACATTTTTATATTAAAACCGGGGATACCCGGTTTAATTTAGAGGTCACCGATCGAATGCTTGCTGACATGAGCTAACATGTTCCATGGATGTCAGCTTATGTGTACACACGTCGAGTGCGATGCTCCGTGCAGTATTACATATAGGCCTATATGTAATACGATCGGCGATCTAATACACGTATTGTAGGCGCTGGAATGAAATCGCATTTTTCTTCGTTTTACCTGTGCATTTGTTTGGCTCAATACTAAAAGGAGATAATGTGATCAGTGAAAACTAGCATTTAAACAGGAATCTATTCTTTATGCAAATCACACATTATGGCTTTAAGTTACGTAATGTTAATTCAATGCATTGGAATAGGAATTGAATTTTCATTTCAATTCAGTGAATTGAATCGAAATGATTATTTTTTTCATTTCAGTTCAATGCATTTAATCGAAATGTATTTTGATTCTGCCATTTCACCTGTATTATCAGCTTATCAGTTAGAATAAACTTTCTCCCTGAACTGCTTTTAGCCAAATGCACGGTCAAATGTATCAGTGTTGGTAATAAGAATTGAATTTGAATATGAATTGAATTCAAATCCTGTGATTTGGAATTGAAATTGATTAGCAGTTAATTTCAATGCATTTTATTGGAATTGAATCAAAATTATTTTAACCAAGAGAAGAATTGAATTGAAATTGCATCAAAATGATTTTATAAAATAAGAATTGAATCTGAATTGAATTGAAATTCATTTTCTGAATTGAATAACACTATAGTACCATCCATATACCTTAAATATAAAATTTGATTATTGGCTTCCTTTACTATTTTCCTATAAGATCAGTGTATTAATATTCATAAGTATACTGCAGTTTTTTTAGTTAAATGGCACTCTGACATTCTGGCATTATTTTTTATTTTCAGTGATTTTGGTGCCCTAAAATCATAAATTTTCAATTCAATTGGTGCAAAACGATGCAAATTAAGACCATGCATGCTGCTTTTGCAAGCGTGAAAGTCTTACCATTTTAAAACATTTAAGGATGTTTTGTGCATTTGTGACAGTAAAATGTTGACTTTTGACAACATTGCACAATTTTAGTGACAAGATTACTCTAAAATATGCACGCAAAAGGTCGTTTAGAGTCATCATAGCATCATCAAAGTCTGTCAAACGTTTTCTCATTTTTTCACAACATCTTTAGCACAGGAATATCTCAGGCAATGGTGTAAAATATTCTTTGTTCAAATTGTTTAAAGATGGCAATATGAAAATGGTTATAGCTTTAAAGGGCTGATGGGGCACTACACAGTAAGGGCGAATTTCTCGACGGGTGGCTTAGCAGTTGGCTAGTCTAGCCTCAAGGCTTAAGAGGTCGTAAGACCAGGCTTAACTGAAAACACGTTCCCCGAAGCACAGCTATCATAGCATCGAGGCTTCGTTAGCCTGTGGGCCAGGCTTGTAGGATTTGCCCCAGGCTTCGGTAAAATTTGCATTTCTCGAAATCAGTCTTCTGTAGCCGTAGTCTACGCAAGCCTGTTAGGCCAGGCTTACACCGGCTTTTCTTGGCCCTGCCTCAGAGCAGGTCTTAGGTCGTAAGCCGTGATCTATTTTAATTGACAAATTGCTTAAATTGTAATGCAAAGTTTTTCTTTCATATTTTTGAGAAATCGAAACATATGCTGTCTTTCATTCAACATAGAGTAGGCCCCTACCCCTAAGTAATAATAATTGTTCGATTTAGTTGAACATTTCACCATTTTATTTAGTGTTTATTCGAGTCAGTTAAACCTGCTGTTGCTATAAGGCCTACTCATTTTGAATGATGAACTTTCTTTTGGAGCAACGGTGCCAAGGGGTGCAATTAAAGTGAGACGCAATCTTCGACGTCAACTTGCTGTCGTGAGCGTCTGCAGAGAGGAAGGATCCTTTTCTGAAGTATTCGGATACCAAATTTAAATCGCGCTGTCGATTCAGTAAAGGCTTACTGATCTGCTTGAACCTAACTTGTAACGGTCAACAAATAGGAGCAACCCTCTCCTTCCTGCTCAACAAATATTTGACATGTCCAAAAACCTTGACGTTCCACGTGAGCTTGCTTCCATGCTTTCCTCTTTTTTGCCTGAGATTTATTATCGGACGCCTTGCTTTCAATGACATGAAGCAGGGGCTGCAAAATACTGTATGCAGTAATTCAATTCTGTATACATTTGTTGCCTGAGTGTGACTTTTCGGAGGCATGCTGATGGTAACAATGATTATATTTGGGAACGGAGTCGTTTCGTTAACATACCCGAAGGAACAGTTCTTGTCATCATCATCATCATCATCATCATCATCATCATCATCATCATCATCATCATCATCATCATCATCATCATCATCATAAACTATGCACTCATGCTAAATTCGCAAATAGAACATGAAAATATCAGCAGTAGGTAGCAGGCACGATGGTTGTCAAATGCTTGGTTATGTTTTGTTTTGCACCAAAATTATCCTTAAATAATGTTTTACTTTTGACAAACATGCGTATGATTTGTTTGAAGTGTGAAAAAATGTTTGCTTTATTTAGGCCTACTTTTAGGGGAATCAAAGTTTCCTTTTCGGTAGGCTTGCAGTTTGACCCTTTTTGAAATGCAAAGAAAAATTAATGAGTCGAGTAAAAAGTATAGAAGTATCTTTCATGCAAGCAGGACTCATAATAAAGTAAAGTGGAAATAAAATAATACATAAAAGACACAAAAACAGAAAAAATACTAGTCTTGCATCAATTAGTTGTGTAAGCCCAAGCACAAGACCGCCGGTCTAGGCTTGTCTTTGCGCTGGTAAACTTGTTAGTAGGCCTACGGTAAACCGTGAAGGACAACAGCTTATGCACATCTACCTTCAACTGCCTATACAATTAAGGGCGAATTTCTCGATAGGAGTCTTAGTAAGCCATAGGCTTAAGGTGGCCTTGAGGCTACTAAGCCTAGTCCGCTCTCGAAGCCCGAGTCTTAACTGTAGCCGGATTTCTTGAACGCAAATTCAACCTGGTCTTAGTGGCCTTGCAGGCTTAACGCTCGACAACCGCGTCCCTTTCTACCAGTGACTTAATTGTATAGGCAGTTGGAGGTAGATGTACATAAGCTGTTGTCCTTTATGGTTTACCGTACTATCGCAATGTTACCAGCGCAAAGACTAGCCAAGACCCGCGGTCTTGTGCTTGGGCTTATGCCGTACGCAACTTGATGCAAGACTATTTTTTTCTGTTTTTGTGTCTTTTATGTATTATTTTATTTCCATATTACTTTATTATGAGTCCTGCTTGCATGAATGGTACTTCTATGCTTTTTACTCGACTCATTAATGTTTCTTTGCATTTCAAACTGCAAGCCTACAGAAAAGGAAACTTTGATTCCCCTAAAAAATAAAGCAAAAATTGATTCACACTTCAAACAAATCATACGCATGTTTGTCAAAAGTGAAACATTATTTAAGGATATTTTTGGTGCAAAAACAAAAACATGACCAAGCATTTGACAACCATCGTGTGTGCTATCTACTGCTGATATTTTCATGTTGTATTTGCGAATTTAGCATGGGTGCATGGTTTATATCAGTAAAACAAATTAAATGTTTACTAGTTCTCTCAGATCTCACATGAAGCTACTTTTAGTATCTGTCAGCAGTGGTATATAATTATTTAAGTAGGCATGGTAGAAGATATAGCAATATTATACATCTCATCCGTAAATTCTGTTTGAATACTGCATGCATTATTGTTTCGTATCAAATATTTACTATATTTTTACCAATTTGGTGCTTCTTCTATTATATTAAATTGATGCCCAACCTGGTATGATATAGGCACATCTAAATTATGAAAAGGTCGGATATGGGTATCAAACTAAATGCGAATAGGGACAGGTGGAATCATATAGGTCTTGATGATGATGATGATGATGATGATGATGATGATGATGATGATGATGATGATGATGATGATGATGATGATGATGACGATGATGATGATGATGATGATGATGATGATGATAATGATAATGATGATGATGATACATATTTTGCAGCCACTGCTTCATGTCATTGAAAGCAAGGTGTCCGATAATAAATCTTAGGCAAAAAAGAGGAAAGCATATAGGAGCAAGTTCATGTGGAATGTCAAAGGTTTTTGGACATGTTAAAGATGGAGGCATAGTGTTTTTGCACACTTCCGGTAGCAAAATATCGTAAGATTAGCAATATTTGTTGAACAGGAAGGAGAGGGTTGTTCCTATTTGTTGGCCGTTGCAAGTTAGGTTCAAGCAGATCAGTAAGTCTTAAAACATTGCCTTTTAATCGGTAGCACGATTTGAATTTGGTATCCGAATACTTCAGAAAAGGATCCTTCTTTCCTAAAGACGCTCACGACAGCAAGTTGACGTCGCTTTAATTGTACCCCTTTGGCACCGTTGCTCCAAAAGAAAGTTCATCATTCAAAATGAGTAGGCCTACTGATAACAACAGCAGGTTTGTTTTAAAACTGACTCGAATGAACACTAAAATAAAATGGTGAAATGTTCAATTAAATCGAACAATTACTTACTCATGTTTAATGAAAGACAACAAATTTTAAGCAATTTGTCAATTGAAATAGACCAAGGCTTACGACCTAAGACCTGCTCTGAGGCAAGGTCAAGAAAAGCCGCTTTAAGCCTGGCCTAACAAGCTTGCATAGACTACGGCTACAGAAGACTGATTTCGAGAAATGCAAATTTTACCGAAGCCTGGGGCTAATTCTATAAGCCTGGCCCACAGGCTAACGAAGCCTCGAGGCTATGGTAGCCGTGCTTCGGGGAACGTGTTTTCAGTTAAGCCTGGTCTTACGACCTCTTAAGCCTTGAGGCTAGACAAGCCAACTGCTAAGCCACCCGTCGAGAAATTCCCCTTAGGGCCTATAGGCTAATAAACATTAGTGATAAAGAAACATTTTTGCTGTTCATACTGAAAAATAAGGGCTTTTTGGTGAGAGATCGAATGGAAAAGTAAGGGGTCTTTGGGTGACAGCCCCAGGTGACAGAGGATTTCTTAAAAAAAATATGGGGTCTTTAATTTATGAAAAAGGAGATGCCCCCACCCCTGCAGACTGGGTGTCCTATATACACAGACAAGCATGCTTTAAAATTATTAATTTTGTATTAGTTGATAACAAAATGTTATATTTTTTAAACACTATTTATTTGTAACACTATCATGAGCTATCATCAGGGTTACATGCAAGATGCAGCTATGTAGGGGGGGCGGGGGCCTACGTGTATGCCTATGTGTTTGTGTCTTAAACAAAACAGGGAATTCGTTTAGAAGATTAAAAAGACCATGAAAAATATAAATAAAATGTGATAAACAAGCAACCACTAATATAAAAGAAACCTAATCATATTCCACTACTCTTGAAATAAAAAATCATACAAATACATTTTCATCGACATCAGTGGTGGCCACTGCATTCTACTGATACTGAAATCCTTATGTTTTGTTTTTACCATCAAAAACTAGTTGGGACATACTACACACACAGAAATGTATGTGCCAAAGTCAAAACACATAATGCCTAGGCAAATTTGTACAGTATTAATGGTATTTGTAATAACTATATTTAAAATCAAGGCTGATCTAGTTATATGGTAAAGTATAATTATGGAACGGACATGAGCCTAGACTGTCCCACAGTCTCGGTTCGGTCCGGCCTGGATAATGGAACGATACATAATTACATAATAGCCTACCAAAATATGCCATAGTCCTTCACCCCCCCGATTCTAAATACACAGCACAAAACCAATTCCTCTCTCTACACAAATTAGCTCAAATTGATGCCACTACACTGATCACACCTCCCATATTGAACGCTAAAATTCAGTGACCGCTCCCCACGCCGAGACTGTTCCGAAGTGTTAGAGATTTCACTTTTCAAATATTCGTTTAACGAAGCCCGGTGATTCTGATGTCAATTACGAAAGCCCCGCCCCAGTTTCAATTCAAATATGGTAGCACAAAGCTATGCCGCGGGATGTGACGCAAGATCGGATGGGACACTTGTCAACAACTGAGAGGTATTGAGCTCAAGTGGCACGCGTCTGATAGACCCATGGTACGCGCAATAATAAAAGGCAACCACTCGACTCGGACTTAGGCCTATTGTCCATATCTTAATACTAATTACGGCGTGTCCGTCCGTCCGTCCTCTGTCCGCGCGCTATCGCGTTCGCGTCCCGCGAGTTTCGCGTTCGCGTCCCGCGAGTTTCGCGTTCACGCGGTGCACTATCGCGTGCTCGCGCTGCACTATCGCGTGCTCGCGGTGCGCTATCGCGGAGTATCAACGGGAGTGTGCGCGGAGTACAGTCCGCGCATCGGAAAAGCATTACAGTGTGACTAACAGGTGCATCTCATCGGACCAATAATTATAGGCCTAGGCCTTATTTTCAACACATATTTCAATATTAAGATACCGAACACGTGCACACACCAAACACGTGCATGTAGGCCTATTTTTTATGAGAACATGACTATTTCCGGAAGGCCTATGAACCGTTTTTGCGTTCACGTTTCTCGCGATTGATTTCATTACTTTAGTAACGGCCTATATCCACGTCCAGATACTAATTTCGGTTTCTCTAAATGTGGTAACAGGGCAGGGCTTGGAAGAGGCGAATGATTGGTTTCCAGATTATGGGTAGGCCTACCGAAGTAAGCATCACACCTTTAAAACAAACAGAGTTGCATTAAGTTGTGTCTTTCCGGATTACTCACTGCAATCTTCACTCTTGTGTGTTTTGACTGTAAGTTTATGAATCAAATAAAAAAGATAGAAAGTAGCTTCACTTACGTTATGTGTCATTTTATTTATAACATAGAAGTTATTAAATTAATAAAGTAAGACAATTTATTTATCTATAAGTGCATGTCAAATGGGTACATTGTTCAATACTATAGGCCTACATGCATAAATTATGCCCATATTATAGCTAAGCCCTAAAAACTTTATTTTGCATCGGATTTTTCCCGTTGAAAAGGCAAAACTGATGTTCATGATAGCAACTATTTCATCAATAGCATTTTGAGTCATTTTCGCCAGCCCATTCGGGGCTGGTACCTGTTTCAGGTTTGGGGTCAGTTTACTCAAGAGATTATATTTTAGTGGTATTGGAATGATTTTTTTTTTTATACTTTTTTGTGGTTAAATTTTTTTTAAATATTTTAATTCGATTTGTTAGGAAAAGTAAGTATGTTTTGCCGTTTCAACGAACGAAAACGAGTGAGTATTACCAAAGTTATGTTTGAACTAATTAATTATGACTTTAAAAGTTTAAAGGCCTAAATGTAACAATAATAGTTAATATATATAGCATCATATGGTCAGCAGAAGAAAATCTGACATCACCTATGATGTCATATCAGTGTCCTTGACCGGGGGTCCTTACTCCTTGACCACTGAACAGCGTGATATCATGTTGATAACAGATCTATAGAATCAAAATCTTCATCATATCCCCGGATCATATCACAGATTCTCAACAATCTGTGATCATATGGACCATATTGATGTGAAAGTAGTTATCTATCATATCCTGTGTCGTTTTATGGATAAAAATGACTCAAAATGTTATTGATGAAATGGTTGCTATCATAAACATCAGTTTTGTCTTTTCAACGGAAAAATCCGATGCAAAATAAAGTTTTTAGGGCCTAGCTATAATATGGGCATAATTTATGCATATAGTATTGAACAATGTACCCCATTTGACATGCACTTATAGATAAATAAATTGTCTTACTTTATTAATTTAATAACTTCTTTATTATAAATAAAATGACACATAACTATTTGATTCATAAAATTACATTCAACAAAATGATTGAAGAGAAAACACACAAGGCACTAGGCAGACTGTTATAGAATGGAGTATGTAAGATGCCATGTCCATAGCTTCGCAGGAGTTTCCGACTAGCAATCAACATGATCAGCACATTCAGAAAAACACAGTTTAAGAGTGAATCCTAAAAATGCCTTTCACATTGACCAAAACTAATTACAAGACCTCTTCTACATTGAGGCTGGCTTTCCCTTTTAAAGGGAGTTTTTATTATCCATAAAACGACACAGGATAGGATAGATAATTACTTTGACATCAATATGGTTCATATGATGAAGATTTTGATTCTTAGATCTGTTATCAACATGATATCACGCTGTTCAGTGGTCAAGGACCCCGGGTCAAAGACACTGAAATGACATACTTTTCTTCTGCTGACCATATGATGCTGTATATTAACTATTATTGTTACATTTTAGGCCTATACCTAAAACTTTTGAAGTCATATTAATTCAAACATAACTTTGGTAATACTCACTCGTTTTCATTCGTTGAAACGGCAAAACATACTTACTTTTCCTTACACATCGAATTAAAATATTTTTAAAAAAATTCAACCACAAAACGTTTTAACAAAAAGTCATTCCAATACCAATAAACGTATAATATTTAAGCCATAAATAATTCAAATATAACTTTGGAAATACTCACTCGTTTTCGTTCGTTGAAACGGCAAAACATACTTACTTTTCCTAACAAATCGAATTAAAATATTAAAAAAAAAATTTAACCACAAAAAGTAAAAAAAAATCATTCCAATACCACTAAAATATAATCTCTTGAGTAAACTGACCCCAAACCTGAAACAGGTACCAGCCCCGAATGGGCTGGCGAAAACATACAAAAAAATAAACCAAATTTGACTAGGAGACTGAAAAATAAAGTAATTTTGATTAATCTATTTAAAGACCCTCTTTTTTCAAGAATTTTGGACAACTTTCTGATAATCTCTCACCGAATGTTGTTTAGGTTTGGGAATTCCCAACAATTTTGTCAAAAATTCGCCTGTCTTCTTTAGGGACACTGGGAATTCCCAGTTTTATTAAGCATATTTTTCTGGCAGTGGGAATTCCCAAAAATAAAGGGTCATTATATTGATGTTTTTTAGGGACACTGGGAATTCCCAATATTTTTAAGCGTATTTTTCTGGTAGTGGGAATTCTCAAAATAAAGGGCAGCATACTGATGAAACCCTAGCTTAAAGGTTTTTTTTTATCAAAATGGGAATTCCCAATTTTTGTTGATAAAATTTAGGTATGGGAATTCCAAAAAATTTTGGCCAAAATGTGCATGTCTTCTTTAGGGTCACTGGGAATTCCCAATATTTTTAAGCATTTTTTTATCAAAATGGGAATTCCCAAAAATTTATGGTACAAATTCACATGTCTTCTTTAGGGGGGTGCCATTAATTTCTGGAATAACCCAATGGGTCTATTTGTACAACCCCAATTATCTCAGTGACGCGTGAACAGAATTTGATGATTTGTGCACCATCTTAAAGACAAACCTTCATGGTTCTTGAATCTACAAAAAAGTTTTTATTTTACTGCCGTCTTTTTAAGTTACGTCCCCTAATCCACAGGGCCTAGTTTTATTGAGACACCCTGTATCTTTGTATTCTTTGGTAGAGAAATATGTACTTTGTTACTTAAGAAATTAAAACATATTAAACGAGTCCAGAATTGCATGATATTCTGTAAACAGTGTGCTCTCCCTTTCGCAAATTTAATCAATTTCATTTAATAGCGCTGAATGTTATTTTACATTGATTAGATGTATGTATAAAATGATTAATTATATCATTTATTCAGATACTACATTATTAAATACAAAGCATGCTGTTATATTTTTAGATAGTTCTAAATGTGCTCTCCCTTTACAATATCACCAAGAAAAAACCTTGTCTAGACTTAAATATTATTGTAAGATGATATATCTTTGTATCTGTTGGTAGCGAAATATGTATTTGTTACCTAAGAAATTAAAACATATTAATCGAGGCCAGAATTGCATCATATTTTATAAACAGTGTGCTCTCTCTTTAAATCAATTGCCGTTAATAGCGCTGCCTTAATAAGTTAAGGTTAAACAAAATCATTTATGGCTTTGTCAGCTCAAAAAATATATTATCATCTTACACGTAAGAAAACATGCATACCAATCATGTGAAATAAAAAAACAATTAAAAAAATGTGTAAAAATGGCCATTTTAGCTTATTTTGTCACGTTCAGTCATCTCCTATTGCCAAATTTGTTTACCGATGCTTGGTAACAAATTTGATTGACAGGCAATAGCTTGTCATCTGTCATGCGCAACACAATCATCTCTATCAAACATACTATAAAGATGTCAGCCTCGTGCAAATTATACTGATCATCAGTTGCAAGCGCGGCCCAAGACGCACTCGGCCTAAAAAACACTGCCCTATTGTAATGCAGCCAGAAAAGACCCGACCGGTCCTGTCAATATTTTTTGAGTCCTGTGATTGGTTGGGTGGGAGTGGGGCACCCAGGGGGAGTCGGTGGGGGAACGTCCCCCACAGATAATTTTCAGGAATAAATGGGAACAGCAAAGAGTCCTTAAAATCGGCTACCGGGCCTTAAAATGACTAAAAATGGGATAAAAAATTTACAAATTGGGATACAAATTTGTCTTTTCGGCCTATCCCTCACACTAAAATCCTGGCCACGCCGAGGGGGCTGCACTGCTATTTGCCAATAACGGGCTGTGCTGGAGTTTGATTGACAGAATCGCAGTGCCGCCGAGAGCCATTACGGGCTCGGGGGCAAAGCGACCTTAGCTTTGATCAGCGATGACGGAAGAAAAGAGGCCTGAATTACAAGGTATCCTTTCTTTACTTTTTTACGGGCCCCTGAGGTCCCTTTTCTTAAATTATGTTTCTTCACCCCAGGCCCTGGGGTAACGTACCCCTTTCCCCCCCCCCCTCCCTTGTCGGAAGGCACTGCTGAGAATCGTTTCGAGTAGGCCTATTACAATCATGTTTTATATAGCACGAACGGCCGACGGTCTTGCGTTTAAAGATGTATTTGTTTGTAGGGCTATGTTTATAGTTAGTTCGTTGGGGTGGGTGTTTCATGTTTATTTTAGTAGAGAAAATGGGGACATCTAAGGGACTGTGCAATACGTATGAGCCCTGGGTGAGGGTAAAATTGGGGGGGTGACTCAGCTAGATGATGGTACTCATTTAACATGTAAATGTGGTCAAATCTTTTTAAGTTTTATATTATTGAGAACACCTTTTCATGACCAAAATTGATGAATTTTAGTCCATTGTCGGACCAGCATGTTATACTGATTGTGTATGGTTTTGCGTTCAAAAACTCATCTCTTTTTCCTAGTAAGAAGTATGCAATGTGTATTAATACACGATGACGTTTGAGATGATGCTGGACTGCTCCCGCAAAGGCCTAGGCCTATGTATACCATGTATACTCTAATATCAAGTCAAAAGTCTAAATGGAAGCAAACTTGGTGAAAGGTTTGATATGGGCCTTTTAGCTGTATCCTTTCGCTTTGTGTGGCCGTCAGGGGTGGACTTGGGGGGGTCAGTGGTGGAGGTTGGGTGGGGGTGGGTGACAGGGCTGTCAACTTTTTGGAATTGCTTGGCGTGAGACAGAGGCGTACCGGGATTTGCCGACTACAATGTTAATTTTGACCCGTGATTATTTGAGAGTTGACAGCCCTGGGAAATGACTTGACAAATCCATATGTGAGGCCTACTTTGGGCAAAAAAAAATTGAAAGACTTGTCGCTCGCGACAAAAGAATATCAAAGGTCATAAAAGACAAATTTTGTGTATTCTGCTCCCCCATAATATTGGTCTTATGAACAACGACTGGTAAAATATAGTCTCACGGAACATATTATTGGTCTTCTTTATCAGTCGCTTATGTTTAAAACAAACTTGCTGGTCAAGGCTACCGCGTGACCACACAACACAAAAATATGTCCCCCTCTCAACATGTCGAAATAACATTGGAAGGTTTCGTTTTGTACAATTAAAACTAACTTTGAAATAATTATATGACTGTTTACTAAGTGTTGTGTGAAAATGAGAGATTTCCATGACTTCAAGGCTGAATGAGCTTAAATTGAAGGCAACACCTGCCCTTTTCAAAAGTCACAAAGTAGGCCTCACAAAATATCTCATCTCAAATTTGAACACGATTACGAATCTCACAAATGAGACTTATAATTCCATCCTTTCTGTTATGTGAATCATATATATTAGTGCTATACATGTAGGGCAACTCCTCTGATGTTTGGAATAAGCATAAAACTCATTAGCTGGATCAAAATACCGGGACTAAATTAACTAAAAGATGTTAATAAAAGCCTATGCATCTTCATTTGGCACGATTTTAGTACCCACAATTGTGTTCATTTTAGCATTGAAATTGCATTTTTTGCGCGCTTAGCGCGCATTTGTCCCGGTAATGTTTTTAGTAGTAGATCATTGGGACAATTAGAACATTTTTCCCCCTGGCTGGGTGACTCCGGTACGCCCCCCTTTGAATTTTAGCATTGAAATATATCAAATGTTCGCGCGCTACGCGCGCACTTTATCAAAATTTCGAGGAATTCTACGGACAGCTTGCAAAAACTTGAGTTACAGTGTAGAGGAGGAGCGTCATCAGTGCCGCCGAGAGCTATTACGGGCCCGGGGGCAATGTGAACGCACGGGCCCCTTTGATCAGTGATGACGGTGCAGGACTTCATAAGTGTGTGTGTGGGGGGGGGGGGGGCAACAGTGACATAAATTTCTTTGTAACATGGGGGAGGGAGGTTGGTGTAAAATCCTTGAACATATGTTGCAGCGCAGCGAAAGTAGCATGTTTAACTGCCAATAATCAAATATAAACAAATAAGAGACAAATGCGCGAGAAGCGCGCACAAATTTGGAATTTGAACGGCATTTTGCTCCCAGATTAAGTTTCTCTTAACAACGTCCACGCAAAGTGCAAAAAAATTGCCAATTGAAAGCCAATTTGAAGCTAAAATGATCCAAGTATGAATTGTATACTAATGCGCGCGAAGCGCGAGAAAATTTGTAATTCGAATTAGCGACTTTTGCTCCCAGATTGGACTTATTGAAACAAAGTCCGTGCGAAGCGCGTAAAATTGCCAATTTTAAGGTAAATGATCAAATAACAAATGAAGGGCACAATGCTCGCGAAGCGCGCGAAAATTTCCAATTTGTGTTCCCACGATTAAGCTGCACTCCCCTGATTTCTCGAAGGTTTCATTATATCGAGGATGATCATTTTGGAAAAAGTAAAGAGTAAATTCCAGTGAAATATTTATTAGAGTGTGTGTTTCAAAGGCTATCTTGTATTGTTTTATCAAATGCACGTCTCTTTTCTTTGTTTTTACGGGCCCGTTACTTTTGTTTGCTTTAATATGGGCCGTAAAAGAGCAAAGAAAACATACCTTATAATGGACCCGTAAAGGCAAAGAAATGAGACCGTAGTGGGCCCGTAAAAAGCAAAGAAAAGATACCATAGGCCCGTAAAGGAAATAAAAGAGACCTTAGCATGCTTAGTAGTATGTAAAAAAGCTTAAGGGTACATGCTCTTGGGTCATGACCTTGACATAGGGAAATTTTTTTATTTTATTTTTGACAAGAAGACATACCCTTCATATAAAATAACATGAATCCTGAAAAAAAGTGCCAATGTGTAATTTCCCCTATTTTGTCTCCGTTGCTAATGAAAACAAACTCCGATTGTATTGCGTGCGGTCCATTTATTAAAAGCTCCATGGTATGCACCAATTACTCTCTTAGTTTCGAGTCCAGACTCTATATTGTAAGGACGAACGACGTGTGTTTAGAACGACGTAAACCACAGCATAAACCGATTGTGAAGGAGACTAACTCTCAAGTTGAAGCGTTTCCGATTAGAACGTCAGTCCGGCAAAATCGTCAAATTGGGCATATAATATCAAAACGGGATATACGAACGGGAATCGGGATATCGCTGTGTTTGAAACCGTGCGCCCAGCAGGGCCCGCGCCCGGTAACTTGCAGTAGTGTTTTGTTTTGCACTACAGCCCGGGCATGCAAGAAGTGCTGTGAAAACATATTTATATGGAAGATATGGGCCTATATTAGATTTACTGAAACCCGGGGCTCACAAAAATGATTACTATAAATGGTCAACCAAATATTGTTGAAGGTCTATTGATCATTATTCAATGACAATGGACATGCCTATGGCCTCCGGCAGGGGGGAGGGGGGGAGGGTAATCCCATACTGCCAAATGCATATGGGCCTACGGTGATTGCGCTTTTGCAAACAATCCTTACAGACATGGGTCCCTATTTTTGCTGAAAATCCTTATGGGTCCGTTAAACCCCCCGTACCGTGAATCTCGATCTTTTTGGGGAAAATGGGTCTAGGCCTATAGGAAAGAAAACTTTAGACATGGGTCTATATTTTTGAGAAAATCCTTAGAAATGGGTAGGCCCCTCCCTACCTGTCCACGGTCAAATGGCAATGGGTAGGCCTACGGGTTTCAAGTCTGGAGCCTCCACCCCCGTCTAAAAGATATCAACTTGTCCCCCCCCCCCCCGCATGCCTAGGGCCGGTTTTTAGGTGTCACTTCGCCTAAACCATAATTATACGCCTAACGACCATACCCGTCATACGCGTAGGCCTACGGGGGAGGGGCAAAGGGATAGCGCGCAGTGGTGTAGATTTCTTTTTGACATTTGGGGGATGGGGTTGGAAGTTTTTTTTTTTGAAGTAGGCCTATACGGTGAATCCAGCACCTTTTGGCGACAGCATTATAAGCAAAAAAAATACTAGAAGATAACTTGTGACATAGGTCTACTAGATGCAAAAGTGGAATAAATTCGCGTTGAGCGTGCAAAAATGTGCACTTTGGGGGCTAGCTAAAATGGCCAATGAGGTTAATTTGGTCAGAAACCCCTGGCAGAAACCCACATACGGGCGTCAACATTGGGAGGGTGATTGTATGGAACATCTACCCTGGCAAAATATTAGTGGGATTTATCCTCCATCCCACCAGGATCTACGCCTACAAAAGGGATCCGAAAATCTAAACTTGAAAATAGTCCAATAGGCCTTCTGATTAAAATACAAAATAACAAAAACACAAAATACCGGTAACTTCCCATAACAATATGTCGGTTCATAAAATACAAATTTTGTATTAGATCCTGTTTTTACTGCTTTTGGAAGGAGGGTGGTCCGAAATTTTAAAAAAGTCGGCGGCAATGAAATTACGACCCCCCTTTTTTCGGCAACAAAAAAATTATGACCCCCTCCGCTGATTGGCCTACACCTTAGGGGCTGTGCTATAATTATGACCCCTGGGCGAGGGTAAAATTGGCGGGGGGGCAAGAAATACTATTGGCGAGCCGAAAGGGGGGCAAGCAATAGACCTTTTTCCCTCTTTCCCATCATGCACTATTCCAGGGGGTATGAGTGTCGCAAAATACATCATCTCCCCGGGGGAGTACAGAGTTATGTTCATCACATTCTGGAATACGGACATTTCGACTGGTGCCTTCATCACAAAAAAGGAATCCCCGATAATGATGATAATGGCGCCACGGTCACTAATACCTTTCGGGGCAAAAACAACATTTCTATGCCTTATGGACATGGTGTATTCACCCAAAAAGTTTCCTGTTATTGAAACCTAACTTTGCATACATTTTATAGACCTAATGGTGAAAAACTGATGACGGGACACGCAGTGATATTTTACCGGCGTCCGTTTCACTTTTTTTCGGAGTTGAAAATAAAACGAACACAAAATCTCTTACACAGATGTTCTGCATCGCTCCGTAACTGCATCACTCGTGTATTCAATAATTGCATAATTAGTAACATCGATGGCCTTTACGATAATCCGCATATATGGAATCAGTATGCCCATATTAAGACAAAATAATTGCAAAGGCCTGGCAAAGACCATCGGATGCACACGATCTATGAGGTTGATGAACTACGTCATACCCCCCTGGAATAGTGCATTGTGGGATAGAGGGAAAAAGGTCTATTCCCCCCAAGCGATTTTTGGCACGCATTCATGGGGCGCCTTTTTAATAAAACACTCTAAAATGGCTTAAGAAAACAGTACGGAAACGCTTAAATTTTCCTGCTCGGAGCGCTGAGGGGGCAAAGAATTTTGGCGGGCCGACGGGGGAGCGATTTTTGGCGAGTCATTTGGAAGTTTTACCCCCGGGGGTAAATTGCACAGCCCCTTAGGCCTACCCCATAAACAGGCTAAAATTGTATTGAAATCATTCAAATCAGTCTTTTTGAATGAAATAACCACACTATCTGTTATCTTGTGACTCCCTACATTTTGGTCATCGAAAATGTTATGACCCCCCCCCCATATTTTTTATCCTTAAAATTTTTGAACCCTTCTGTATATTTGGTCCCCCCTTCCGAAGAAAATGATAGCGCCCCCCCCCCGCCAGGCCTAATCATTATTTTGTTCTTGAGCAAAGATTGGTGAATCATATGATTTACAAATGCATCGTTAAACCATAGGCCTATTTTGTACTTTTGTTCTCAAAATTACAAAAAAAAAAAGTAAGGCAATTATCGTAGTAGGCTGACGATATCCATTCTTGTTCTAAAATTGTTAATTTTGCCCTTGGTTTGTTCTGACTAGAAATATGAAACACTGGCCCTGTTCTGACCACAGCTTCTAGCATTCATAAGGGGTGGTGCAATAATTATGTGTACCCCGGGGTGAATTATAGGGGGGGCAAAGATTTTTGGCAGGCCAAAGGGGGGGCAAGCATTTTTGGCAGGTCGAAAGGGGGTCAAGCGATTTTTGGCAGGTCGAAAGGGGGGGGCAAGCAATTTTTGGCACAGATATTTTGGGCACCGTTTCTATATTACGCCCTAAAAAGGCGTAGGAAAACGTTACGAACACGTTCAAATATGCAAAATGTCCTGCTCGCTGCGCTCGCATTATATGTTAAGACAATTTAAGGTTTTAAATTCGGGTTCCCCAAAATCTTGCATGTGTAAAGGGGGGGGCAAAGATTTTTGGCACGTCAAAGGGGGGCAAAGGTTTTTGGCACGTCGAAATGGGGGGGCAAAGGTTTTTTGGCACGGCCAAAGGGGGGGGCAAGCGATTTTTGGCAGACCATTTTGAGAATTCACACATAATTATTGCACCACCCCTAACATCGTTGGTCAATCATGTTCCAAACGGGATATACAACCGTGGCAGTCTTCTCCAAGTGTGTACATCTCGATTTGCCGGATTGACCCATGACCTCATGAAACGTAATCACATGTGGCCGGGCGTGAAATATAAATTTCTCCGTGTCTTCTTGCCAGGAAAATCAGGAATTTAAACAGTTGCAGTCATTTGATTGTGAGTAGCAAAGTACACAAGCAACCGGGCCTTGTCGTGGCTTATGAGGGCGAATTTCGTTTGACACTTTGTCAAATAAGTAACATAGAATTGAAAGAAATTTTACGCGATTGACCGTATCTCTGAATCGTGTAAAAGCTTAAAAAGTGTTGACCATACCGTCTAAAAAAATTGATATTTCGAAATTGGCTGATCGTAATCCCCAAATTCGAGTATGCACATGTAGCGAAGATATGCACCATATCTTGCAAAGTTATTTTTTTTGAAAATAATTAAACACGCTATGAAAGCTAGACTCATTAAGAAATTTTTGAAAAATACAAATTTCAGTCGTAAATTTTAGGTTTTCTACAACTTGTAATTTTATTTCTGAAGTAGAGATATCAAAACTGAATAGCAAGAATGTTACTATGGGATGTTTTATAGATGACTACAATTTGGTTTAGAAATCGGAATGAGGAAAATTGATGAAATGACTGGTCAAAAAAAAAAAAATAGCGAGTGCTATAATCAATGACCCAGTTCATTCACTCCCAGTCCCAATCAGAGTCTGAAAATTAAAATAGCAATGGAAAAATAATAATATATAAACCTTTACCTTTAAGATGAGGTATAACTTTTATTTTTCCGATGATTATTTCTGGGCCAAATTTGATACTTAATGTGGCAAAATCATCCCATTTTTTTGCTCAATACCTCAAAAGAGGCAGTAACCTTAATAAGCAAAGAAAAGATACCTTAATGGACCCATAAAAAGAAAAAAGAGACCTCGGAAGGCCCGTGAAAAGCAAAGAAGAGATACCTTAGGCCTAAGAAAAGAGACCTTTGTCGGGCCGTATAGTAAAGTAAAGAAAATATGCCTTAATTGCAAGGTATCTTTTACCATGTTTACCGGCCACTGAAGTCCGTTTTCTTTGCTTTTACTGCCCCATAGTAAAGTATCTTTTCTTCACTTTTTATGGGCCCCCTAGTACCCCGGGCCCCGGGGTAACTCCCCAGTTACCCCCTTAAATTTTCGCTGTAGTGAGGAAAAAAAAACCTATTAGGGCGATATCACAGTGGGCTCATGGTGGGCGATATGATATAAGGAACTTATTTAGCTTTATTTGAGATCAGTAGGAGTGGGAATGAATTTGCATGTAAGCACGTGGACTGCTATTGTTTAGTGCGGATATTGCGTGCAGTATGGATTTTAATACCAAATGTGATTGTCACAAGTCACAAAGCTTTTTTATTTTTATTCAAGCAGCTGCCACTTTAATGATGTTCCTACCTTAAACATAAATCCCAGTCTTGCCACGTTTGACAAAACTTGAACAGTGTAATTTGGTTATAATCAAGTTGAATTGCGATCTTAAAACGATTTTTCAAAAGACTATGAATTCCAAGCGAAGTGCGCAAAATTTTGATTTTCCACTGCTTCATGGGAGAGCAGAATCGATCTAGGGCCTAAAAAAAAAGTAAAGGAGGCGAGCCTGTATATAAACAGTGAACGGAGTGCCCATCTCTCTTTCATTGGCGATTGGGCCAGACTCCTCCATGTAATGTTGCTGTAGGGGATCGCTACACCTCCTCCACAGCGAGTCTGTTACCTTCCCAGCATTAAAGAATGCCGGTACCCATTTAAACACCTGGGTGGAGAGGAGTAATCGAGATAAAGTACCTTACTCAAGGGCACAACACGATGGCGTCGCCGGGGCTCGAACCCGCAACCTTCCGATTATGAGTCGGAGCCCGTTCCGCTCGGCCACCGTGCTCCCTAGGGCCTATATGTCGCACTAATGTGGTCGATTCGGTGCCCCGGCCCAGACAGCGCCCAGAACACATTCACTCTCTTGCCCCCAGCTACGACACTGGGAAATAAACTTAATAAAAATTCCCTTTAAAAGGAAAAGCCAGCCTCAATGTAGAAGAGGTCTTGTAATTAGTTTTGGTCAATGTGAAAGGCATTTTTAGGATCACGCTTACATCTACATGACAGTCCACCAAACCATCAACGATGAGAACATGCACACTGAAACAGCAGAAAACATTAATTCCTAATCTCATGTCAACTCTTTTAATTCATTACTCCAAATTGTTCTGGTCTGTTTTTGTTGTTGTTGTTGTTGTTGTTGTTGTTGTTGTTTTTGTCTTTTCAGCTTTTTACCCACGATATCTCAATTTCCAATTTTGTAATACCAGAACTTACAAACTCAATATCTTCGCTTAGGAATGTCCGATTTCACTGCTTTCGATATACCACTTCACAAATACACTGCCGGTTTGAGTTAACTTACATGTACATTTTATTTTAAAATAACTTAATTAATTCGCAATGTATAGTTTAAGCCTACTATATTATAATAGATAGTGGCCAGCACATTTATAAAGGACTGGTTACTCACTACAATCTTCACTCTTAAACTGTGTTTTTCTGAATGTGCTGATCATGTTGATTGCTAGTCGGAAACTCCTGCGAAGCTATGGACATGGCATCTTACATACTCCATTCTATAACAGTCTGCCTATAGTGCCTTGTGTGTTTTCTCTTCAATCATTTTGTTGAATGTAATTTTATGAATCAAATAATTATGTGTCATTTTATTTATAATCAAGAAGTTATTAAATTAATAAAGTAAGACAATTTATTTATCTATAAGTGCATGTCAAATGGGGTACATTGTTCAATACTATAGGCCTACATGCATAAATTATGCCCATATTATAGCTAGGCCCTAAAAACTTTATTTTGCATCGGATTTTTCCGTTGAAAAGACAAAACTGATGTTTATGATAGCAACCATTTCATCAATAACATTTTGAGTCATTTTATCCATAAAACGACACAGGATATGATAGATAACTACTTTCACATCAATATGGTCCATATGATCACAGATTGTTGAGAATCTGTGATATGATCCGAGGATATGATGAAGATTTTGATTCTATAGATCTGTTATCAACATGATATCACGCTGTTCAGTGGTCAAGGAGTAAGGACCCCGGTCAAGGACACTGATATGACATCATAGGTGATGTCAGATTTTCTTCTGCTGACCATATGATGCTATATATTAACTATTATTGTTACATTTAGGCCTCATACCTAGAACTTTTAAAGTCATAATTAGTTCAAACATAACTTTGGTAATACTCACTCGTTTTCGTTCGTTGAAACGGCAAAACATACTTACTTTTCCTTACAAATCGAATTAAAATATTTTTTTTAAAAAATTCAACCACAAAAAGTTTTAAACAAAAGTCATTCCAATACCAATAAAAAATAATCTCTTGAGCAAACTGACCCCATCCCAGAAATAGGTACCAGCCCGATGGGCTGGTGAAAACACGAGTTCCCAATCCCTTCAGTTGTATGTTTATGCCACATGTTACCCAATTAGACAGGTGTATAAGTAGGTTTTTAGTACAGTGTGCTTATTATATCCAGCAATTTTGAGGTTTCTCTTCTCTTATCAACAGTGTAAAAATTCGAACAAATGTCATCCCAGCAAACACAAACACGTTTTAAAAACGTTTTTAATAAGTTATATTTTGGCTTTTGGTTTACATAAAAACGTTTTAATAACATTAAAATGTCGGGTTATATAAAGGTCATGAAAACGTTTTTAAACGTTTTGTATGAAAACACACTTCAACAATATTTTTAAATGTTTTCAAAAATGTTATTGTAAACTATTTTTGCAAACATTTTTTGCCAAATATTTTGTCAACACTTGAATAACATTATGTTAAAATATTTGCACTCAGCAAACACAGAAATGTTCTTAAAATGTTTTTTTCAAAACGTTTGAATAACATTTAAATGTCGGGTTATATAAAGGTCATGAAAACGTTTTTAAAACGTTATTGCAAATATTTTGGGCAAACATTTTTCGCAAAATATTTTTTCAACCCCAAAATAACATTCTGTTTCGAATGTTTTTTATCAAGTTTTCTAAAATGTTTTTGGAATGTTATTAAAACGTTTTATACCCTTTATATAACCCGACATTTAAACGTTTTCTCTTAAACATTTTTGTTTGCTGAGCAGTAGATTATCAAAAAATTATTTTTAATGTTATGAAAACGTTTTATACCCTTAATATACCCTTTATATAACCCGACATTTAAACGTTTTCTGGCAACTTTTTATAACCTTTTGCGAATGATGTCGAAAACGTTTTGTGTTTGCTGGGATGTTAGTTGAAAAAGCTATTTGCTAATGGTTTCAGTCATGTCAATATAAATTATACATAAAAGTGCATTAGGTTTACGTATGTTACAGTTCACACGCACTTCAAAAGATACGCAAGACCATGGTTACTTTTTGTACCTGTGATTGTAAGTTAAAGTGGAAGTGTGTAACACTAAGTTAAAGGCCTATTCAGTGATTTGATCATCCAGAAGATCGTAAAATTCATTACAATTCAGATTTTTGCACCATTGTTAGTGTTATAGATGTGCTAGTAGTTAAGCCGAAAGCACTGTTAAAAGCCTGTTAAATAAGGTATTTTATATGCATCTGTAAAAAATTAGTTACATACATTTGAATGGGGCTTCAACTTTGTCAATACTGCTGTTTTCCTCGTTTTTTGCTCAATTTTTCATTTCAAAAATACCTGACAATGTTAACGACTTTCCTTTACTTTTAGGAATTTTTTTACACTTTCGCTGGGATCACTGAATAAGCCAAAATAAATTACAGGTTTTTGAGAATAACTGTAGAATACCCCACCCCCAAAAGCTGGCAGCACCCTAGCACTAATTTCTAACCCTAGTCATAAACTTTAATCCTAATCATTCATAACAGTAATTCTAATCTCTAATTTTTACTCTAAACCATATATGTTGGTACTCCTTGTTTTGACCCACTTTCAAAGTAGGACACAATCATGACGACCTGTATTTTTTCAAAAGAAACATATGTCATGATTTTGCATTGGCGAACTACTATTGTGTTAATAATTCAACAATGTTTAGCTTTTAATTTGCGCGCTAATTTCTGTATCATACTAGTAGCTTATGCCATTTTATCTTAAATGAACAAGACTCTTTTCTCGTGTTAATGGATTTTGATCATTCCATATGTTCTTGATTTTATGTTTTTCATAATATTTCAACAATGTTCGGCGTAACATATGTGCGCTAATTTCTGTATCATACTAGTAGCTTATGCCATTTTATCTTAAATGAACAAGACTCTTGTCGTGTTAATGGATTTTGATCATTCCATATGTTCTTGATTTTATGTTTTTCATAATATTTCAACAATGTTCGGTTTAACATATGTGCGCTAATTTCTATATCATAGCTTATTTCATTTTTAATTGACAGAACTCTGTTGTCGCGTTAATGGATTTTGATCATTCCATATGTTCTTGATTTTGTTTTTCACATATTTTTCAAAAAACGTGTGATATTTTGCTGACAAACTACTTTCGAAGTTTACTGTGAGTAAACATGTTTTGCCTCATAGCACGAGGAAAAGTGCGGTAAGAAAATATTCAGACCATTTTCAAAACTAGTATTTAATGAAACCTTATCTAAAGGTCTAATAATAAATTGGAAGTATATTGATTTCACATAAGTTTCACCGAAAACAAATACTACTGAGCCATAACAAGATATTCATCTCGGCGTGTCATCATATTTTATTCGTTGCCGTATATATTTTGTCACAAAAAGTATTCGGCAACGAAAATTCGCCTTCGAATTTCGAATTTAAACACACTGAGTGTCTTTGTAACCATGCGGAACTGATTATATAGAGTGTTTGTGAGTCAAGCTTCAGTTGGAGATGGAAATGTTGTTACATCTAAATATAATGTATAAGGTGATATGATCGGAATGGATTTCTCCAGAAAGTTAGCTTATTTTGGTTACCAAGAAAATTATTCATTTTTATGTGGCTATAAAAGTTGTTGTTTTTTTGGTTGTTAGCAACAAAACACGTACATGACATAGTTCATAGTTCATTGAATTTACAATCGTTTGACAAAACAGGCAAAAATAGTCACTTTTAGCAAGAGATTTGCAATATAAATATAGAATTGGCCATTGCTCATTCTAGTGACGCTAGTATAATTATGGACAATAAGTGTGCTTTTCATTTAATGACATAAAATATTGTAAGGAACACTTGAGATTTTGACTTTTAAAACCTACATTTTGGTCAAAAAATGTGCTTGGATAGGATTTTCCACATTCGCCTTGCTATAACATTGAATAACCGTGTAATCAAAGACTATGCGGAGACAATTCACTGCTTGCTTGAGAGCTCTTGGACGAAAATGTGTTCTCAGGTGTTTAGAGGTGGAAACTGTGCGCATGATGGTTTAAAAGAGAGTCGGTTTTGTATAGAAACCTTCCCATATGAGCGTGGGGAAGTTGGCTCGAGATTAGAGATTAGACATTCGCAATTGAATAATTCTATACGTTTAATATAAAGTTTTTGAAATTCCTTATTTTTATGAATTTCGACCTAAAAACAACTTTTATGTATAGTTTAAGTCTTCGTAAGTCTTTGAAAATGTTGGCCAAAATACTCAAAATTTTGTATCTTCGTTATCTGGCCAAATTTCGACCTAAAACAACTGTTATATATAGTTTAAGTCTTCGTAAGTCTTTTGACACCATTTTGGAGCATTTAAAAAATTTGGCCAAAAATGTCAAAATGTTGTATCTTCGTTACTTGGCCAAATTTCGACCTAAAACAACTGTTATGTATATTATTGAAGACCGAATTAAAAAGACTAGTTTGCGTCTGACGTCAGTGCAAAGGCGCGACGTGATTGGTCACTGACTTGCGCAGTACGGCATTTTTGGTCTGGTTGACAGAACGTCATACGCAAACTGGTGTTTTTAATTCGGTCTTCAATTATAGTTCAAGTCTTCTTAAGTCTTTTGACACCATTTTGGAGCATTCAAAAAATATGGCCAAAAATTTCAAAATTTTGTATCTTCGTTATTTGGCCAAATTTGTACCTAAAAACAACTCTTATGTATAGTTTAAGTCTTCTACATTTGTTGACACCATTTTTGGACATCCGAAAATTTTGGTCAAAATACTCAAAATTTTGTATCTTCGTTATCTGGCCAAATTTCGACCTAAAAACAACTGTTATGTATAGTTTAAGTCTTCTTAAGTCTTTTGACATTTTTGGACATCCGAAAATTTTGGCCAAAATACTCAACATTTTGTATCTTCGTTATCAGGCCAAATTTCGACCTAAAATCAAACTCTTATGTATACTTAAAGTCTTCTACAATCTTTTGACACTATTTTTGGACATCCGAAGAATTTCTCACATGCCCATTTTGCTGCAGAATGTATCGACTGTACTACACTGTTGATCCATAAGGCCAAGAAAAAAATGTTTGCTTGCCCTCCAGTGGGAATTTTGGGGTGATTCGGTCGGTCGGAGTTTTATGACTCACTACTGTATAGGCCTGTAGGTAATAAACATTGGTCGTGTGGAAAGATATCAATATCAAGATACCATCAAGATACACCATAGAAATTGATTCAATTAGAACGACTGCATAGGCCTACTTTCAGGCATAAGACACCAAGTTTATTGGAAACATTGATGCATGAATGGATAATGTTATAATAAGTTTACAGTAATGATTTTTTTCTTAAGAAATGAAATTTAGACACAGAAAAAGTAATAAAAACCGTTAAAATTATAAACTAACTAGAGCGGTTCTCGGGCTTCGCGGTTCTCTGCTTGGGTGGTTTGTTTTGGTACATGTGTTTTGGTGGTGATCATTGATGGTGTTTGTGATTGATTGGTTTAGGTTGGGTGATGTATGTTTTGCTTCTGTTCAGAACCTTGTGGGGATTTGGCGAGTCGATGGGTGGGGGTAATTAGTTAAATGTTTGTAAGAAGGGAAAATGAGAGGTTAGAGGGTTAAAATGAGGCACAGTGACATCGCCCCGATATCTTCATGGTAGAAATCGCCATGGTAGGTTGAATCCACAGCCACCCATGGCCATTTTATTCGGACCTTATGACATGCATAATTAGCGAAGTGACCTGACTCAGGCTACTGTCAATAGACGGGGTAATTGATTTCTCGCTGTGTGAATAAGCTTGTATACGACATTGCGGTCAATGGTTATACTGTCTCCACTTGAGTGAGTGCCGCTATAGCCTGCTGCACGCTGTAGTCCATACAGGACCAACGCAATATAAAATTAGAGTTTTGGTCAAATTTTGAGTTCAAAGCGCACGGCCAATTTTCAAAGCGCACGCTAACGACTATCATATCTGTTCAACACGTATTTTCAAGTGTATGAGACCAAATCTGGTTTCTTGAGAAAAAATCATTTACGGGAGATATTCATCATTTTCTAACCCAGTATCCGAAGATTTTCGTCTGATATCAAAATCGTGCATAGCAATTCACGTGTATCGATCCCGTGTATTCATTTTAATGTCTCTGCTACACCAAATAATTATTAGCCAGGCGATGTCGGTGTGTGAGGTAGACGGCAGAGGTTTGGTTGAAGGGAAACATATGAGCATGGACACTTCCCGGGGACACTTGGCCTGGTTAAATTGTTGTTGAATAGAAGTTGAATGTGTGTGTAATGTTTAAACATTTGACATATGACAATCTAATTCTGATATTTTTTATAGTGGTGTAGCCAGTGTGGGCGGAGAGAACAGGTTATCGGCCGAGTTAAAAAATAGGCGAGTTAGAAAAAGGCGAGTTAAAATGGCGATTTCCCCCCTGCAGTGTTTTCCGGAAAGTCCACGCGGCGAGTTGTGAATGTCCGGAAAGTCCATGCGGCGAGTTGTGAATTTCTGGAAAGTCCACGCGGCGAGTTGTGAATTTCCGGAAAGTCCATGCGGCGAGTTGTGAATTTCCGGAAAGTCCAAGATTTTGAACCAAAAATGCAATTTTGGTCAAAATTCAAAAACTGATTATTAAAAAAAAATGATACCATTAATGTATTCTTTGACTCAATTATACTTTACCATATAACTAGATATCAGCCTTGATTTTAAATATTGCAATCAATAGTTATTACAAATACCATTAATACTGTACAAATTTGCCTAGGCGTTATGTGTTTTGACTTTGGTACATACAATTTGATTTTTTTTTTCTGTGTGTGTAGTATGTCCTAACTAGTTTTTGATGGTAAAAACAAAAGGATTTCAGTATCAGTAGAATGCACAGTGGCCGCCACTGATGTTGATGAAAATGTATTTGTATGAGTCTTTATTTCAAGAGTAGTGAGATATGATTAGGTTTCTTTTATATTAGTGGTTGCTTGTTTATCACATTTTGTTTATATTTTTCATGGTACATAAAATAGTTGAGTAGTCAATCAATTGACTGATTACGTGTTGTGCCCCTTTGTGTTGTGTTTAAAAATTAAAAAAGTTTTTAAAAAAGAGTTTAAAAGTTGTATGACTTTTATTTGTATAACTTCTTCAGACTTTATTTATACTAGAAGAAGAGGGCAGCCTATGCACAGGCGACAGTAGCACTGCCTCTATATAATTCCCAAGATCATTGTAAGCCCGAGAGAAATATATGATAACTGAGGACTCAAGCAAATTGGAAACTGATTTTGCTGATTTTGGACTAGTACTTAAAAACTTACACTGTAACTCGCCTAAAACATGCTCTCGTGAGCGGGTTGCGGTGTCTTTTATTGGTGCATCATAGGCTGTTGGTAGGTGATGGGTTAAGCGCGCTTCAGACTCCGTATTGTACGTACAATATTGTATGTACAATACTTTTCGTGACGTCAAAAAGTATTGCACATGCAATAAATAGTATGTACCGGGAAAATATATATTTTGCTACAATCATTTGTTGCTTAATTGATACGGAGTTGCCAAATTTCTAAGAGTGGTAAATTTAGTGAGTGCACGGAATGATGAACATCTTTTAATGTCTTCTTGTATTCAACTGTACTTGAGTTATTATATAATGGGCACCTTTTTAAAGTTAATAATATAAATACTAATATAAATAATATTAAAATTGTAATAATAATATAAATGGCACATTCAGTTCTTATTTATTTATTTATTTATAGATTTATCTATTTAGGCCCATTTGTTTGTTTATTTATTTATTTATTTATTTATTTATTTATTTATTTATTTATTTATTTATTTATTTATTGATTACTGATTGATTAATTGATTTAGAGATTCATTTATACTGATATTTAGTCATATATTGATTTAGTCAGTTTAAAAGTATTATTTGTAGGCCTATGTATTTATTCTGGTTCTGATTGTATTGATACTGATATTTTTGTTATTTTTTAAAGTTTTGGCATAGCATTCGTTACATTATAACACGCTGTGTTATAGAGGCAGTGCTACTGTCGCCTGTGCATAGGCTGCCCTCTTCTTCTAGTATAAATAAAGTCTGAAAAAGTTATACAAATAAAAGTCATGTGATCTACTTTTTGTTATAATCTTGACATGAAATCATTCCTGTCCCGGTACATCCCTTTTTAAAGGGTTTTTTATTACATATTGATATCGCTGAGGCATGTTATGATGGTGTATGTTATAGGCCTACTTATGATCATCACAATACATCCATACATGTGTTAATGCAGTAACCGTAGCGTTATAAGGGCACGGAAGCCCCCCCCATTGATCTGAAATTTTAGAAAATTCCACAGGAAAACTGCCGAAAACGGCTTGTGCCCCTCCCCCTCATCAGAACCGGATGCAACGCCTTCTATATTTTTTCATTAATCATAGGCGTATTAATATATAGTAATGCGTTGAGTTTTTAAAAAGTAAAATCCGCCTTTTTTTCTTTCTTTTTGAAATGACATACGGTACTTGTTACAAAAACAAAATCTGCATGGAAAACATTTTTTTCTCGTCAGAGGCAGATATTTGGTCTATTCAGTGTCATAAAGCTACAAAATAGACGATCTTTTAAAATCGTTTTTAAATGGCTATTTTTTCAACCTTATTGTTACACAGCCGTGACGTTAGTCACGGCTGTGTCTTTTTTCTTACAGGTTCTTTACACAGCCGTGACGTTAGTCACGGCTGTGTCTTTCTTTTTTTCTTTCTTTACACAGCCGTGACGTTAGTCACGGCTGTGTCTTTTTTCTTACAGGATCTTCTTCTTCTTTCTTTCTTCTTTCTGTCAACCATTACATTTGCTCTAGCACTCACATGCTTATATCGATTTTGACTTAACTTGGTCACAATGATCATTGACCGTGCCCCTACATGTCACATGAAACTTGTGGGGTCAAAGGTCACGCAGGGGTCATAGGGGTCAAAAACGTGATTTCAACTAAAAATGCATCTTCTCCTACAGATTACGTACGACAGTGACGCCACTTGCACACATGCGTTGTTATTAACCAGTGTCTATATGGTGTACACAGATTTGGGGTCAAAGGTCATTAAGGGGTCACTTCCGGTATAAAACGAAATACTTTCAAATTTTTTTATTAGCTAAGGAAAACATAGGACAGTAACGGTATATTCACATATGAGTTGCAGTTACCCAATGTATATGTGGTATTTTTTTTATTTGGGGTCAAAGGTCATTAAGGGTCACTTCCGGAATAAAACGAAATACCTTTAAAAATGCATCTTCTCCCACAAATTACGTAGGACAGTGACACCACTTGCACACATGCATTGCTATTACCCAGTGTCAATGTGGTGTACACAGATTTGGGGCCAAAGGTCATTAAGGGGCCACTTCCGGTATAAATTGAAATATCTTCAAAAAAATGTATTAGATAAGAAGAACATAGGAGAGTAATGGTATGTTCACACATGAATTGTGTTTAACCAATGTATATATGATATTTTTTTATTTGGGGTCAAAGGTCATTAAGTGGTCATTTCCGGTATAAAACGAAATACCTTTAAAATGCATCTTCTCCCACAAATTACTCAGGACAGTGATGCCACTTACACACATGCATTGTTATTACCCAGTGTTTATGGGGTGTACACAGATTTGGGGTCAAAAGGTCATTAAGGGCCACTTCCGGTCTGAGACGAAAAACGTTCAAAATGCCCTTCTGCCACAAATAACATGGCAAAATAATGCCACGTGCACGCATACATTGACATTAGCCAATGCCTATGGGGTTTTCATACATTTTGGGGTCAAAGGTCATTAAGAGGTCACAACACGGCTGTGTTCGTGGTCTTAGACCACAGCTAATTCTTTCTTCTTTCTGTCAACCATTACATTTGCTCTAGCACTCACATGCTTATATCGATTTTGACTTAACTTGGTCACAATGATCATTGACCGTGCCCCTACATGTCACATGAAACTTGTGGGGTCAAAGGTCACGCAGGGGTCATAGGGGTCAAAAACGTGATTTCAACTAAAAATGCATCTTCTCCTACAGATTACGTACGACAGTGACGCCACTTGCACACATGTGTTGTTATTAACCAGTGTCTATATGGTGTACACAGATTTGGGGTCAAAGGTCATTAAGGGGTCACTTCCGGTATAAAACGAAATACTTTCAAATTTTTTTATTAGCTAAGGAAAACATAGGACAGTAACGGTATATTCACATATGAGTTGCAGTTACCCAATGTATATGTGGTATTTTTTTATTTGGGGTCAAAGGTCATTAAGGGTCACTTCCGGAATAAAACGAAATACCTTTAAAATGCATCTTCTCCCACAAATTACGTAGGACAGTGACACCACTTGCACACATGCATTGCTATTACCCAGTGTCAATGTGGTGTACACAGATTTGGGGCCAAAGGTCATTAAGGGGCCACTTCCGGTATAAATTGAAATATCTTCAAAAAATGTATTAGATAAGAAGAACATAGGAGAGTAATGGTATGTTCACACATGAATTGTGTTTAACCAATGTATATATGATATTTTTTATTTGGGGTCAAAGGTCATTAAGTGGTCATTTCCGGTATAAAACGAAATACCTTTAAAATGCATCTTCTCCCACAAATTACTCAGGACAGTGATGCCACTTACACACATGCATTGTTATTACCCAGTGTTTATGGGGTGTACACAGATTTGGGGTCAAAGGTCATTAAGGGGCCACTTCCGGTCTGAGACGAAAAACGTTCAAAATGCCCCTTCTGCCACAAATAACATGGCAAAATAATGCCACGTGCACGCATACATTGACATTAGCCAATGCGTATGGGGTTTTCATACATTTTGGGGTCAAAGGTCATTAAGAGGTCACAACACGGCTGTGTTCGTGGTCTTAGACCACAGCTAAGTCTAGTTCTTTCTTTCTTCTTTCTTCTTTCTTCTGTCAACCATTACATTTGCTCTAGCACTCACATGCTTACATCGATTTTGACCTAACTTGGTCACAATGATCATTGACCATGCCCTACATGTCACATGAAACTTGTGGGGTCAAAGGTCACGCAGGGGTCACAGGGGTCAAAAACGTGATTTCAACTAAAATGCATCTTCTCCCACAACTTACGTAGGACAGCGACCCCACTTGCACACATGCATTGTTATTACCCAGTGTCTATGTGGTGTACACAGATTTGGGGTCAAAGGTCATTAAGGGTCACTTCCGGTATAAAACGAAAAACCTTCAAAAATTTTTATTAGCTAAGTAAAACATAGCACAGTAACGGTATGTTCACATATGATCTGTAGTCACCCAACGTATATGTGGTATTTTTTTTACTTAGGGTCAAAGCTCATTAAGGGGTAACTTCCGGTATAAAAAGAAATACCTTTAAAATGCATCTTCTTCCACAAATTATGTGGGACAGAGACGCCACTTGCACACATGTATTTTGGGGTCAAGGGTCATTAAGGGTCACTTCCGGTAAAAACGAAATATCTTTAAAAAATTTATACGCTAAGCAAAACATGGGACAGTAACGGTATGTTCACACGTGATCTGCAGTCACCCAATGTATATGTGGTATTTTTTTTATTTGGGGTCAAATCTCATTAAGGGGTCACTTTCGGTATAAACGAAATACCTTTAAAATGCATCTTCTTCCACAGATTATGTAGGACAGTGACGCCACTTGCACACATGCATTTTATTACCCAGTGTCTATGGGGTGTACACAGATTGGGGTCAAAGGTCATTAAGGGGTCAGTTCCGGTATAAAACGAAAAACCTTCAAAATTTTTTATTTGCTAAGAAAAACATAGGACAGTAACGGTATGTTCACACATGAATTGTGGTTACCCAATTCATATGTGGTATTTTTTTATTTAGGGTCAAATGTCATTAAGGGGTCACTTCCGGTCTGAGACGAAAAAAAAATGCCCCTTCTGTCACAAATAACATGGCAAAGTGATGCCACGTGCACACATACATTGACATTAGCCAATGTCTATGGGGTTTTCATATATTTTGGGGTCAAAGGTCATTAAGGGGTAACAACACGGCTGTGTTCGTGGTCTTAGACCACAGCTAAGTCTAGTTCTTCTTTCTTCTTTCTGTCAACCATTACATCTGCTCTAGCACTCACATGCTTACATCGATTTTGACCTAACTTGGTCACAATGATTATTGACCGTGCCCCTACATGTCACATGAAACTTGTGGGGTCAAAGGTCACACAGGGGTCATGGAGGTCAAAAACGTGATTTCAACTAAAAATGCATCTTCTCCCACAACTTACGTATGACAGCGACGCCACTTGCACACATGAAATGTTATTAACCAGTGTCCATGTGGTGTACACAGATTTGGGGTCAAAGGTCATTTAGGGGTCACTTCCGGTATAAAACGAAATACCTTCAAAAAATTTTATTAGCTAAGAAAAACATAGGAGAGTAATGGTATGTTCACACATGAATTGTGTTTACCCAATGTATATATGGTATTTTTTTAATTGGGGTCAAAGGTCATTAAGGGGTCATTCCGGTATAAAACGAAATACCTTTAAAATGCATCTTCTCCCACAAATTACGTAGGACAGTGATGCCACTTGCACACATGCATTGTTATTACTCAGTGTCTATGGGGTGTACATAGATTTGGGGTCAAAGGTCATTAAGGGGCCACTTCCGGTATAAATCGAAATATCTTCAAAAAAATTTATTACCTAAGAAAAACATAGGAGAGTGATGGTATGTTCATGCATGAATTGTGCTTATCCAATGTATATATGGTATTTTTTATTAAGGGTCAAAGGTTATTAAGGGGTCATTTACGGTATAAAACGAAATACCTTTAAAATGCATCTTCTCCCACAAATTACGTAGGACAGTGACGCCACTTGCACACATGCATTGTCATTACCCAGTGTCTATGGGGTGTACACAGATTTGGGGTCAAAGGTCATTAAGGGGTCACTTCCGGTATAAATCGAAATATCTTCAAAAAATTTTATTAGCTAAGAAAAATATAGGAGAGTGATGGTATGTTCACACATGAATTGTGTTTACCCAATGTATATATGGTATTTTTCTATTTGGGGTCAAAGGTCATTAAGGGGTCATTTCCGGTATAAATCGAAATAACTTTCAAATGTATCTTCTCCCACAAATTACGCAGGACAGTGATGCCACTTACACACATGCATTGTTATTACCCAGTGTCTATGGGGTGTACACAGAATTGGAGTCAAAGGTCATTAAGGGGTCACTTCCGGTCTTAGACGAAAAACCTTCAAAATGCCCCTTCTGCCACAAATAACATGGCAAAGTAATGCCACGTGCACGCATACATTGACATCAGCCAATGTCTATGGGGTTTTCATATATTTTGGGGTCAAAGGTCATTAAGGGGTCACAACACGGCTGTGTTCGTGGTCTTAGACCACAGCTAAGTCTAGTTCTTTCTTTCTTTCTTTCTTTCTTTCTTCTGTCAACCTTTACATTTGCTCTAGCATTCACATGCTTACATCGATTTTGACCTAACTTAATCACAATGATCATTGACCGTGCCCCTACATGTCACATGAAACTCGTGGGGTCAAAGGTCACGCAGGGGTCATAGGGGTCAAAAACGTGATTTCAACTAAAAATGCATCTTCTCCGACAACTTAGGTAGGATAGCGACCCCACTTGCACACATGCATTGTTATTACCCAGTGTCTATGTGGTGTACACAGATTTGGGGTCAAAGATCATTAAGGGGTCACTTCCGGTATAAAACGAAAAACCTTCAAAAATTTTTATTAGCTAAGTAAAACATAGCACAGTAACGGTATGTTCACATATGATCCGCAGTCACCAAATGTATATGTGGTATTTTTTTTTATTTGAGGTCAAAGCTCATTAAGGGGTCACTTCCGGTATAAAAGGAAATACCTTTAAAATGCATCTTCTTTCACAAATTATGTGGGACAGAGACGCTACTTGCACACATGCATTGTTATTACCCAGTGTCTATGGGGTGTACACAGATTTGGGGTCAAAGGTCATTAAGGGGTCACTTCCGGTATAAAACGAAGTACCTTCAAAAATTGTTATTAGCTAAGTAAAACATGGGACAGTAACGGTATGTTCACACATGATCTGCAGTCACCCAATGTATATGTGGTATTTTTTTATTTGAGGTCAAATCTCATTAAGGGGTCACTTCCGGTATAAAACGAAATACCTTTAAAATGCATCTTCTTCCACAGATTTTGTAGGACAGTGACGCCACTTGCACACATGCATTGTTATTACCCAGTGTCTATGGGGTGTACACAGATTTGGGGTCAAAGGTCATTAAGGGGTCACTTCCGGTATAAAACGAAGTACCTTCAAAAATTGTTATTAGCTAAGTAAAACATGGGACAGTAACGGTATGTTCACACATGATCTGCAGTCACCCAATGTATATGTGGTATTTTTTTATTTGAGGTCAAATCTCATTAAGGGGTCACTTCCGGTATAAAACGAAATACCTTTAAAATGCATCTTCTTCCACAGATTTTGTAGGACAGTGACGCCACTTGCACACATGCATTGTTATTACCCAGTGTCTATGGGGTGTACACAGATTTGGGGTCAAAGGTCATTAAGGGGTCACTTCCGGTATAAAACGAAAAACCTTCAATATTTTTTATTTGCTAAGAAAACATAGGACAGTAACGGTATGTTCACACATGAATTGTGGTTACCCAATTCATATGTGGTATTTTTTTATTTGGGGTCAAATGTCATTAAGGGGTCACTTCCGGTCTGAGACGAAAAACCTTCAAAATGCCCCTTCTGCCACAAGTAACATGGCAAAGTGATGCCACGTGCACACATGCGTTGACATTAGCCAATGTCTATGGGCGTTTTCATATATTTTGGGGTCAAAGGTCATCAAGGGGTCACAACACGGCTGTGTTCGTGGTCTTAGACCACAGCTAAGTCTAGTTCTTTCTTTCTTCTTTCTGCCGACCACTACATTTGCTCTAGCACTTACATGCTTACACCGATTTTGACCTAACTTTGTCACAACCATCATTGACCATGCCCCTACATGTCATATGAAACTCGTGGGGTCAAAGGTCACGCAGGGGTCATAGGGGTCAAAACGTGATTTCAACTCAAAATGCTTCTTCTCTCACAGATTACGTAGGACAGTGAGACCACTTGCACACATGCATTGTTATTATCTTGTGTCTATGGGGTCCTCACAGATTTGGGGTCAAAGGTCATTAAGGGGTCACTTCCGGTATAAAACGAAAAAACTTCAAATTTATTTATTTGCTAAGCAAAACATAGGACAGTAACGGTATGTTCACACATAAATTGTAGTTACCCTGTGTATATGTGGTATTTTTTAATTTAGGGTCAAAGGTCATTAAGGGGCCACTTCCGGTATAAAACGAAATACTTTTAAAATGCTTCTTCTCCCACAAATTACGTAGGACAGTGACACCACTTGCACACATGAATTGTTATTACCCAGTGTCTATGGGGTGCTAACAGATTTGGGGTCAAACTTCATTAAGGGGTCACTTCCGGTATAAAACGAAAAACCTTCAAAAAATTTTATTTGCTAAGAAAAACATAGGACAGTAACGGTATGTTCACACATGAATTGTGGTTACCCAATTCATATGTGGTATTTTTTTTATTTCGGGTCAAAGGTCATTAAGGGGTCACTTCCGGCCTGAAACGAAAAACCTTCAAAATGCCCCTTCTGCCACAAATAACATAGCAAAGTGGTGCCACGTGCACACATGCATTGACATTAGCCAATGTCTATGGGGTTTTCATATATTTTGGGGTCAAAGGTCATTGGGGGTTACAACACGGCTGTGTTCGTGGTCTTAGACCACAGCTAAGTCTAGTTCTTTCTTTACACAGCCGTGACGTTAGTCACGGCTGTGTCTTTTTTCTTACAGGTTCTTTCTTCTTTCTTTCTTTCTTTCTGTCAACCATTACATTTGCTCTAGCACTCACATGCTTACATCGATTTTGACCTAACTTGGTCACAATGATCACTGACCGTGCCCCTACATGTCACATGAAACTTGTGGGGTCAAAAGTCATGCAGGGGTCATAGGGGTCAAAAACGTGACTTCAACTAAAGATGCATCTTCCCCCACAACTTCCGTTGGACAGTGACCCCACTTGCACACATGCATTGTTATTACCCAGTGTCTATGTGGTGTACACAGATTTGGGGTCAAAGGTCATTAAGGGGTCACTTCCGGTATAAAACGAAAAACCTTCAAAAAATTTTATTAGCTAAGTAAAACATCAGCACAGTAACGGTATGTTCACATATGATCTGCAGTCACCCAATGTATATGTGGTATTTTTTTTATTTGGGGTCAAAGCTCATTAAGGGGTCACTTCCGGTATAAAAAGAAATACCTTTAAAATGCATCTTCTTCCACAAATTATGTGGGACAGAGACGCCACTTGCACACATGCATTGTTATTACCCAGTGTATATAGGGTGTACACAGATTTGGGGTCAAAGGTCATTAAGGGGTCACTTCCGGTATAAAACGAAATACTTTCAAAAAATTTAATTAGCTAAGTAAAACATGGGACAGTAACGGTATGTTCACACATGATCTGCAGTCACCCAATGTATATGTGGTATTTTTTTATTTGGGGTCAAAGCCCATTAAGGGGTCACTTCCGGTATAAAACGAAATAGCTTTAAAATGCATCTTTTTCCACAGATTCTGTAGGACAGTGACGCCACTTGCACACATGCATTGTTATTACCCAGTGTCTATGGGGTGTACACAGATTTGGGGTCCCCGGTCCTTAAGGGGTCATTTCCGGTATAAAACGAAAAACTTTCAAAAAATTTTATTTGCTAATAAAAACAGGACAGTAACGGTATGTTTACACATTAATTGTGGTTACCCAATTCATATGTGTTATTTTTTTATTTGGGGTCAAATGTCATTAAGGGGTCACTTCCGGTCTGAGACGAAAAACCTTCAAAATGCCCCTTCTGCCACAAGTAACATGGCAAAGTGATGCCACATGCACACATGCGTTGACATTAGCCAACGTCTATGGGCGTTTTCATATATTTTGGGGTCAAAGGTCATTAAGGGGTAACAACACGGCTGTGTTCGTGGTCTTAGACCACAGCTAAGTCTAGTTCTTTCTTTCTTTCTTTCTTCTGTCAACCTTTACATTTGCTCTAGCACTCACATGCTTACATCGATTTTGACCTAACTTGGTCACAATGATCATTGACCGTGCCCCTACATGTCACATGAAACTCATGGGGTCAAAGGTCACGCAGAGGTCATAGGGTCAAAAACGTGATTTCAACTAAAATGCATCTCCTCCCACAACTTACGTAGGACAGCGACGCCACTAGCACACATGCATTGATATTACCCAGTGTCTATCTGGTGTACACAGATTTGGGGTCAAAGGTCATTAAGGGGTCACTTCCGGTATAAAACGAAATACCTTCAAAAATTTTTATTAGCTAAACAAACAATAGGGCAGTAACGGTATGTTCACATCTGAGTTGCAGTTACCTAGTGTATATGTGATATTTTTTTATATGGGTCAAAGGTCATTAAGGGGTCACGTCCGGCATAAAACGAAATAACCTTTAAAATGCATCTTCTCCCACAAATTACGTAGGACAGTGACGCCACTTGCACACATGTATTGTAATTACCTAGTGTCTATAGGGTGTACACAGATTTGGGGTCAAAGGTCATTAAGGGGTCACTTCCGGTATAAAACGAAATATCTTCAAAAAATTTTATTAGCTAAGAAAAACGTAGGACAGTAACGATATATGCACACATAAATTATGGTTGCCCAGTGTATATGTGGTATTTTTTAATTTGGGGTCAAAGGTCATTAAGGGGTCACTTCCGGTATAAAACGAAATACTTATAAAATGCATCTTCTTCCACAAATTACGTAGGACAGTGATACCACTTGCACACATGCATTGGTGTTACCCAGTGTATATGGGGTGTACACAGATTTGGGGTCAAAGGTCATTAAGGGGTCACTTCCGGTATAAAACGAAATATCTTCAAAAAATTTTATTAGCTAAGAAAAACGTAGGACAGTAACGGTATATGCACACATAAATTGTGGTTACCTAGTGTATATGTGGTATTTTTTAATTTGGGGTCAAAGGTCATTAAGGGGTCACTTCCGGTATAAAACGAAATACTTATAAAATGCATCTTCTTCCACAAATTACGTAGGACAGTGATACCACTTGCACACATGCATTGGTGTTACCCAGTGTATATGGGGTGTACACAGATTTGGGGTCAAAGGTCATTAAGGGGTCACTTCCGGTATAAAACGAAATACCTTCAAAAAATTTTATTAGCTAAGAAAAACAAAGGTCAGTAACGGTATGTTCATATATGAATTGTGGTTACCCAGTGTATATGTGGTATTTTTTATTTTGGGTCAAAGGTCATCAAGGGGTCACTTCCGGTCTGAGACGAAAACCTTCAAAATGCCCCTACTGCCACAAGTAACATGGCATAGTGATGCCACATGCAAATGTACATTGACACTAGCCAATGTCTATGGGACTTTCATATATTTTGGGGTCAAAGGCCAATAAGGGGTCACAGCACGGCTGTGTTCGTGGTCTTAGACCACAGCTAATTCTTTCTTTACACAGCCGTGACGTTAGTCACGGCTGTGTCTTTTTTCTTACAGGATCTTCTTCTTCTTTCTTCTTTCTTTCTGTCAACCATTACATTTGCTCTAGCACTCACATGCTTATATCGATTTTGACTTAACTTGGTCACAATGATCATTGATCGTGCCCCTACATGTCACATGAAACTTGTGGGGTCAAAGGTCACGCAGGGGTCATAGGGGTCAAAAACGTGATTTCAACTAAAAATGCATCTTCTCCTACAGATTACGTACGACAGTGACGCCACTTGCACACATGCGTTGTTATTAACCAGTGTCTATATGGTGTACACAGATTTGGGGTCAAAGGTCATTAAGGGTCACTTCCGGTATAAAACGAAATACTTTCAAATTTTTTATTAGCTAAGGAAAACATAGGACAGTAACGGTATATTCACATATGAGTTGCAGTTACCCAATGTATATGTGGTATTTTTTTATTTGGGGTCAAAGGTCATTAAGGGGTCACTTCCGGAATAAAACGAAATACCTTTAAAAATGCATCTTCTCCCACAAATTACGTAGGACAGTGACACCACTTGCACACATGCATTGCTATTACCCAGTGTCAATGTGGTGTACACAGATTTGGGGTCAAAGGTCATTAAGGGGCCACTTCCGGTATAAATTGAAATATCTTCAAAAAATTTATTAGCTAAGAAAAACATAGGAGAGTAATGGTATGTTCACATATGAATTGTGTTTAACCAATGTATATATGATATTTTTTTATTTGGGGTCAAAGGTCATTAAGTGGTCATTTCCGGTATAAAACGAAATACCTTTAAAATGCATCTTCTCCCACAAATTACTCAGGACAGTGATGCCACTTACACACATGCATTGTTATTACCCAGTGTTTATGGGGTGTAAACAGATTTGGGGTCAAAGGTCATTAAGGGCCACTTCCGGTCTGAGACGAAAAACGTTCAAAATGCCCTTCTGCCACAAATAACATGGCAAAATAATGCCACGTGCACGCATACATTGACATTAGCCAATGCCTATGGGGTTTTCATACATTTTGGGGTCAAAGGTCATTAAGAGGTCACAACACGGCTGTGTTCGTGGTCTTAGACCACAGCTAAGTCTAGTTCTTTCTTTTTTTCTTACACAGCCGTGACGTTAGTCACGGCTGTGTCTTTTTTCTTACAGGTTCTTCTTCTTCTTTACACAGCCGTGACGTTAGTCACGGCTGTGTCTTTTTTCTTACAGGATCTTCTTCTTCTTCTGTCAACCATTACATTTGCTCTAGCACTCACATGCTTACATCGATTTTGACCTAACTTGGTCACAATGATCATTGACCATGCCCCTACATGTCATATGAAACTCGCGGGGTCAAAGGTCACGCAGGGGTCACAAACGTGATTTCAACTAAAATGCATCTTCTCCTACAACTTACGTAGGACAGCGACCCCACTTGCACACATGCATTGTTATTACCCAGTGTCTATGTGGTGTACACAGATTTGTGGTCAAAGGTCATTAAGGGGTCACTTCCGGTATAAAACGAAAAACCTTCAAAAATTTTTATTAGCTAAATAAAACATAGCACAGTAACGGTATGTTCACATATGATCTGCATTCACCCAATGTATATGTGGTATTTTTTTATTTGGGGTCAAAGCTCATTAAGGGGTCACTTCCGGTATAAAACGAAATACCTTTAAAATGCATCTTCTTCCACAGATTCCGTAGGACAGTGACGCCACTTGCACACATGCATTGTTATTACCCAGTGTCTATGGGGTGTACACAGATTTGGGGTCAAAGGTCATTAAGGGGTCACTTCGGTATAAAACGAAATAACTTCAAAAAATTTTATTAGCTAAGAAATACATAGGAGAGTGATGGTGTGCTCACACATGAATTGTGTTTACCCAATGTATATATGGTATGTTTTTATTTGGGGTCAAAGGTCATTAAGGGGTCATTTCCAGTATAAAACGAAATACCTTTAAAATGCATCTTCTCCCACAAATTACGTAGGACAGTGATGCCACTTGCACACATGCATTGTTATTACCCAGTGTCTATGGGGTGTACACAGATTTGGGGTCAAAGGTCATTAAGGGGTCACTTCCGGTATAAAACGAAATAACTTCAAAAAAAATTATCAGCCAAGAAAAATATAGCACAGATACGGTACATTCACACATGAATTGATGTTACTCAGTGTATACGTGGTATTTTTTTTATTTGCGGTAAAAGGTTATTTCCGGTCTGAGACAAAAAACACTTCAAAATGCCCCTTCTGCCACAAATAACATGGCAAAGTGATGCCATGTGCACACATACATTGACATTAGCCAATGTCTATGGAGTTTTCATATATTTTGGGGTCAAAGGTCATTAAGGGGCCACAACACGGCTGTGTTCGTGGTCTTAGACCACAGCTAAGTCTAGTTCTTCTTTCTTTCTTCTTTCTGTCAACCATTACATTTGCTCTAGCACTCACATGCTTATATCGATTTTGACTTTACTTGGTCACAATGATCATTGACCGTGCCCCTACATGTCACATGAAACATGTGGGGTCAAAGGTCACGCAGGGGTCATAGGGGTCAAAAACGTGATTTCAACTAAAAATGCATCTTCTCCTACAGATTACGTACGACAGTGACGCCACTTGCACACATGCGTTGTTATTAACCAGTGTCTATATGGTGTACACAGATTTGGGGTCAAAGGTCATTAAGGGGTCACTTCCGGTATAAAACGAAATACTTTCAAATTTTTTTATTAGCTAAGGAAAACATAGGACAGTAACGGTATATTCACATATGAGTTGCAGTTACCCAATGTATATGTGGTATTTTTTTTTATTTTGGGTCAAATGTCATTAAGGGGCCACTTCCGGTATAAATTGAAATATCTTCAAAAAAATGTATTAGCTAAGAAGAACATAGGAGAGTAATGGTATGTTCACACATGAATTGTGTTTAACCAATGTATATATGATATTTTTTTATTTGGGGTCAAAGGTCATTAAGTGGTCATTTCCGGTATAAAACGAAATACCTTTAAAATGCATCTTCTCCCACAAATTACTCAGGACAGTGATGCCACTTACACACATGCATTGTTATTACCCAGTGTTTATGGGGTGTACACAGATTTGGGGTCAAAGGTCATTAAGGGGCCACTTCCGGTCTGAGACGAAAAACGTTCAAAATGCCCCTTCTGCCACAAATAACATGGCAAAATAATGCCACGTGCACGCATACATTGACATTAGCCAATGCCTATGGGGTTTTCATACATTTTGGGGTCAAAGGTCATTAAGAGGTCACAACACGGCTGTGTTCGTGGTCTTAGACCACAGCTAAGTCTAGTTTCTTCTGTCAACCTTTACATTTGCTCTAGCACTCACATGCTTACATCGATTTTGACCTAACTTGGTTACAATGATCATTGACCGTGCCCCTACATGTCACATGAAACTCGTTGGGTCAAAGGTCACGCAGGGGTCATAGGGGTCAAAAACGTGATTTCAACTAAAATGCATCTTCTCCGACAACTTAGGTAGGATAGCGACCCCACTTGCACACATGCATTGTTATTACCCAGTGTCTATGTGGTGTACACATATTTGGGGTCAAAGGTCATTAAGGGGTCACTTCCGGTATAAAACGAAAAACCTTCAAATTTTTTTATTAGCTAAGTAAAACATAGCACAGTAACGGTATGTTCACATATGATCCCCAGTCACCAAATGTGTATGTGGTATTTTTTTTTATTTGAGGTCAAAGCTCATTAAGGGGTCACTTCCGGTATAAAAAGAAATACCTTTAAAATGCATCTTCTTCACAAATTATGTGGGACAGAGACGCCACTTGCACACATGCATTGTTATTTCCCAGTGTCTATGGGGTGTACACAGATTTGGGGTCAAAGGTCATTAAGGGGTCACTTCCGGTATAAAACGAAATACATTCAAAAATTGTTATTAGCTAAGTAAAACATGGGACAGTAACGGTATGTTCACACATGATCTGCAGTCACTCAATGTATATGTGGTATTTTTTTATTTGGGGTCAAATCTCATTAAGGGGTCATTTCCGGTATAAAACGAAATGCCTTTAAAATGCATCTTCTTCCACAGATTTTGTAGGACAGTGACGCTACTTGCACACATGCATTGTTATTACCCAGTGTCTATGGGGTGTACACAGATTTGGGGTCAAAGGTCATTAAGGGGTCACTTCCGGTATAAAACGAAAACCTTTAACAATATTTTTGATTTGCTAAGAAAAACATAGGACAGTAACGGTATGTTCACACATGAATTGTGGTTACCCAATTCATATGTGGTATTTTTTTATTTGGGGTCAAATGTCATTAAGGGGTCACTTCCGGTCTGAGACGAAAAACCTTCAAAATGCCCCTTCTGCCACAAGTAACATGGCAAAGTGATGCCACGTGCACACATGCGTTGACATTAGCCAATGTCTATGGGCGTTTTCATATATTTTGGGGTCAAAGGTCATTAAGGGGTCACAACACGGCTGTGTTCGTGGTCTTAGACCACAGCTAAGTCTAGTTTGTATTTGTAATGTTCACACAATCTGACAATGTTCCAACTTATACCTAATAATATGAATCGAGCCATTTAACATGTGCTTGTAGGACAACGATTTTGAATTAAACTTGTTAATTGTGATATTTTAATTCCCCTAGAACACCGCAGTTAAGCGTCCAAAATTGTAAGAGGGTTTTCTTTTATTTTACCTCATTATTTCGCAAGAGTTGTTGTTACCAATAAACATATCATAATTTTGGGCAAAGGATAGCCAAATAGTTGACCGAAATCGTATATTTGCACCAATATTTGACTGAAATCGTATATTAGCATTACCGCCCCTTCGTGGCTTTATTGCAAGCCAGAGTGCTGCTAAATGTGAAACGAGATTACTTGAAATATATATTTCAGAGTTGAAAGAGTTTCAATTCTACGAATATATTTCTGAAATATGTCTCTCTGATTGGTTGATTGTCAAGAGCATTACGGCATCCTCAAAGCTTCTTGCTGTAATTCTCTAATCGATATCTATTATAGGACCGATCTTTTGAAATCCAAACAACCGTGTTCAAATGAAATAGTCTCGAATCATAATTTGTGCACGATACAACGTTGACACATCAGATTTCGGAATTTTATTAAAAATAGGCATAAATCACATTGAAAATGTTGAATGATATAACTATGGATCGAATTTACATTAATCAGTGTCCTGGGCCAGGATAACATTTAGGACTCCTTCGCATTCTAAAACAATACTTCTCCAAATGTCCTTGCTTTCATTTTCTCATTTAATTTGTTTTAATTTTAATTAATTTCTTTATCCACTGGCTCTGTGGAAATATTTCTCGTCCATTACCAGTATTAATCTATTTATTAATTAAAATGCACCATCTATTAAATTCCTGTAATACAATGTATAGGCCTAGTGTATTTGATAACAAATTTGTTTTTATTTTTGATTGGAATTTGGGTTCCATACATGATTTCATATAATATAAAATATGTTTGGGCATGTTATGGCGGAATTAGTATATGATTAAAAATAGACATACTCTTAGGCCCCCTTTTTAATGTTTGTACATTATTAATATTAATATTTATGTACAAAATGCAAATGAATGATATGTATATACATTTATATTTTATTGTTTTGTAAACATTAAATTTGATGTTTACTCATAATTATGTCTGAAAAAACCAAGATGTATCGGTGTTTAGTTTCCTGGGAAAGTGGATCAGATGAGCAGTGAGTAAAAACATTCGCCCTAAATCTTTATTTGATTTTTAATTTTTTATGAATTTATTAGGCCTACTGGTAAAGTGCAGAAAAAACCTCCAAACGCACTCTAGGATTTTTCATCAGCAGCAGTAGAAATTTCTCTTGCATAGATTTTCTGGTGACCTCGCTTGATTTAGCAAACAATGAACCGTCAGGGTTATCGCGCGTTATTTAATATGATTCAACTCGTCGTGGCACGTATATTTATTGCACGTGTAATACTTTTTGACGTCACGAAAAGTATTGTACATACAATATTGTACGTACAATACGGAGTCTGAAGCTAGCCTTAGTGTTGAAAAAAAGTGGGGGTTAACAATAGACGATTGTGTGTTTACATGTTGAAGAAGCAAAGATTAGTTGCTGACTCAATTTTGGATATGATGCTTCCTTTTGGCTGATGATGTTAGGACATTGAAGGTTATTGATATATAAATGTTAAAACGATGTGAAAATTGTATTTAAATTTTAGCTTTAACTGTCGTCACCCCTTTATAGATTGGGAGGACTGCACTGGCCTAAAAAAGTTGTGTGGGCAAATGTTTTTTTAGGTACCGTACATTGTACAAGTTGTGCTCCACTTTCTATGTTTTGAAATCCTGGTTAGGCACTATGCTATAAGTGCATCAGCGCTCAAAATAGGATTCGGATAGGGTCAGGACTCTGTTTTGTCATCTTCCTTCTGTGGGTCTTTGAACCTGCTCATTGTCTGGTGTTTTTTTGTTGTTTTTGTTGTTTTTTGTTTTGTTTTTGTAATTTTGATTTTGAAATGGAGCCTTCATCTTTGGTTCGAGTTGTATTTTTTCCTGTATGTATTTTAATGCTTTCTCTCCCCCACCAGCTCCAAGTACTGATAAAATACAAAAAACTGAAAAAGAAAGAAAGTAAAAAAAAAAAAAAGATGTGGACACCGTCAGTTCCCCTGTGTATTATCCGCCGGCGCCATTATCACGTGACTGTAGAAAATGCTGCTGCCACCAGATATAGGCTAAGTAAAACAGCGTATTACTATCAAGACTTATGTTTGAAAGCTGTCCTCTGACGTCATCTGTCAAAGTCGTTGATGATGACTTGCAAAACCCGGCGGTAAACCAGGTCTTATTTTAAGCTTATTGTTAATTTTGCACCTTCAAACATACAAACCATGTCAAAAGTTAGGTCTTTATAATAGGAAACGTTTTTGGGCGAAGGCACCATGTCAACAATGCCTAGAAAAGTTGCTTTTTGCCTTGTAAAAGTACGTAATTTTTCGGCACTTCCTGGTATCAGCATGGAAGCAGGTCGATTCGGCCAAACCAATTCGTCCACAGTTGACTTGGCCATATGCCAATTCATGCATTTGGCCCCAAGCTAAGTCAGCCACAAACCAATTCGATATTCACGAAAACAGCTGTAAAGTCGGCTCGCGGTCAATTTTGTTTTATTTCGTGTTTAGAAAATATATCATAAGCTTTAAAATGAAAAATCATTTGACTCCAAACGATATCCAGAAGTAAAAAAAAAAGAGGGTTAAGTGCACAACGTACAAAAAAGTGACTATATCTCATTAACCGATGATCCTACAGATATGCGACCACTGACTTTTTTTCCCTTATGACCAGAGGAAAAATTCGACATATGGCACGACTCGAGGATATTTGGTTAAAAAGATAGAGGGTTAAGTGCACAAAATTAAAAAAGAGTGACTATATCTCATTAACCAATGATCCTACAGATATGCGACCACTGACTTTTCTGTTCCTATGACCAGAGGAAAAATTTGACATATGGCACGACTCTGTAGGATATTTGGTTAAAAATAAAAAAAAGTGACTATATCTTATTAACCAATGATCCTACAGATATGCGACCACTGACTTTTTCTGTTCCTTATGACCAAGGGAAAAGTTTGACATATCTCACGACTCTGTAGGAAATGATGTAGGCCTACATCATCATCATCATACTGTTACATCATCATTTTATTTTCATTCAAATCAACATACAAAATATAAAAGACACAACATTTGAATGTCCTCATTGAGGAGATGCTCAAAAGGCCCAAAGGCCTGAAGCGAGCACCCCCTTACACTGCCTTAAGTTACAACATACAATTACACAAAGTTAACAAATAAAAGAAAAAGAAAGAGGAGAAGGAGGAAGCCCTGAAGCGAGCACCCCTTACACTGCCTTAAGTTACAACATACAATTACACAAAGTTAACAATTAAAGAAAAAAGAAAGAGGAGAAGAACATGCAAAGAAAGAACCAATATAAATATTTATAACATTTCATATAGACATTCCACAGTCCACACAAGAAATTGATAGTTGGAGTGGATATGGGTGGGGGTGGGAGGATGGGTGAGGTCATTAAATAATCCGTAAATATTAGATGTAATTGTTTATTAGACTTTTCTTTATTTGTAACTTAAACTGGTTTACTGATTTTGCCATCTTTATATATTTATCAGTAATATTCCATTTCCTAGGACCGGAAGCCCATGTTGTGAGGGCCACAAACTGCGGCTACCAGATACGCGAACGCTGACTTGTTTTGTTCTTTATGACCAGCGGAAAAGTTGGACATATCACACGACTCTTTAGGATATTTGGTTTAAAAGATAGAGGGTTATTGCACAAAGTACAACGAATTGGTTTGTGACCGAATGCAAGACATCAATTCATAAACAACGGTTATGGAGAAAATCACGAAATAGTTAAATTTGGCCAACTTTTTTTGTACATCAATATACAGGGTTCGAATTGGCATGTGGGCGATTTGGTTTGGGGCTGAATTGACGAATAGTATCGATATCGATATTGATATTTTTACAGAGAACGTGATATTTCGATATGATGATTCGAATTGTCACGTGATCGTCAAACCTGTACTAAAGGTGTCAGTTCTGCAGGAACTGACACGAAAAATTTATGGATGAATGATACGTACGAGGATGTTTATAAAGAAAAACAAACTCCGCAAACCGCCCCAAGAACAATAACGCTAAAGTGCATCAAAATATTTTAGCAAATTAGCTTCGGCATGCTAGGTACTGATAATTAGCGTTATTAGCGCTCAAACGCTATAAAGCGCTAATTAGCGCTATTCAATTGCGCGTCCCGTGAGTGTGTGTGTGTATTTATTTCCCTTGGGATATTTAGTCCCAATTTGCAGTGACATCACTCTGTACATGTTTAACATACTACCGAATTTTACAAATTACTCTTATCATATACAATGTATTCTTCATGCATATTAGTACCCCCATGTGGACCCCTCCCACATCCCGAAGGGGGGGGGGGGGTCAACAATTTGATGAATCATTGATTTTATATTGCGCATTATATACTATCAATTTCAGTCATGTAGGCCATATTATTAGGTCAAAAAAATGAAGAATGTCTCTCATGTACAAAAGTACCACTTTTTTAGGATGAAGGAATGATTTTTTTTCCAAACAAGTCTAAAACACTCTGGTTTTTATGTCAAATAGTCAAATTTTTAACTAAAAGCACACTGAACGTGAAGGCCCAGTTGGTGGGGTGGGGTAGGAGAGGCAGTGGATACCAAGCACAAAAAAGTTTAATTATTGCCTTATTTTTCTGCTTCAGCATCAGCCATATTGGTCATGTAATAAAACCAAAAAATATTTTTAAGAGTGTCTCTTGTGCATAAAAGTATAGGAAACTCGAAACTTTAAAGCATGTTTTCTGGAAGAAGGAAGTACTTGTTATTAAAAGTGTAAAACAAGCCAGGAGCTTTGAAATGTTCTTTTTTAATAGCCTCTGAAATGTCCTTTCCTGTGGTGCGAAATGTGCAAAAACCATCTGGCTTACCCCCACCAGGGCCCTTGAGCGGGACCCGAACCCGCGTCCGGTCGTGCTGGGCGAGAGCTCCACTTGCTACGCCCGCTACGATTTGCAAGTTCATGATTTTTTGGGGTCAGCCTGTGACATCTCTGAATTTTGTAACAATCCAAAACGTTGAGGGGTCTCATTTTTTTTTCAACACCCCGCTTAATTGTTGGACTGAGATTGACAAGCCAGTATATAAGCTCCGAGTATTTTGGTCAATTTTTAATATCATTAAAACTTTTGCTCCATTCGTGCGAATTTGTTCCAGCAAAATCATTTTGATAGTGGTTCATCAAGACACGGGTTTTGCAATTTGAGGCCCCGCAGGCGAGAATCAAGGCAGGGGCACACTGGTACCGGTAACCTCCCTCCCGTTTTCGAGGTTCACATCCCCCTCAGACACCCTGCCCGATGGTCGCGCTATTCCTGAATCCGCCACTGCCCTCTCGGCCTACTAAAAATTGCATGTTTTTTTTGCAATGTGGGTGGAGGGGGTATTTTTTGCAAAGGCCATAAAAATTTCTCCATAGGCCTATTAGGCCTATTTCACAACCCATTAGGTACAGGCCTATTAGGCCTAGTTTTCACGTGTTTTTTTCCTCATGCATTACTTTTATGTATTTAGGGGTCTGGCATATTCTTTGGAAGGGGGGTCCGAAATTTACAAAAAGTCAGCGCCAATAAAATTGCGACCCCCCTCCCGGCCACCACCGACACACCTTACTCCTTAACAGGTTGAAATTGTATTGAAATCGGTCCTTTTAAATTAAATAAACACACATCTGTAGTCATCTTGTGACTCAGATTCCCTACATTTGGTCATAAAAAATTTTATGACCCCCTATTTTTCTTTCCAAAAATGTATGACCCCCCGTATATTTGGCCCCCCTTCGAAGAAAATGTCAGGGGTTTTTTTAAAGATTGGTTTTAGGCCTATTTTTTTCTTATTTTTTCTTATATCGTTAGGCTATAATAGGCTATTATATTTTTATATTTTTATTTACGTATTTAGCCCTATTAGATTTCATATTGTAGGCCCTATGGATTAATTTTATTTTTTCTGAGAGAAAGAGAGAAGAGAGAGAGAGAAATAGAGGGGGAAAGCAAGAGGGACTGAAGGAGAGCCGAAGGAGAGCCGAAGGAGAGTGCGGGAGAAAAAAAGAGAGGAAGAAAATGGCAAAGAAAATTGGACACAGTTGTTTGACATAGCGGGTCAAATTGAAATAAGGCCGAGTTGGTACTAGATCGAGTTGTCACAGGGCCAGCCAACGTGAGTGACCTTGTGACCTCTTCGGAAATCAACACACGCTGAAAGTGAATTTCAAATCAAGTGTCCTGAGGATAAATATTTTGAAATTTTGGCATCTTTGGACAAAATTGGAAAGAAGTAAGTTAGTATTTAGAATGTAACGCAATTCATTAATCGTCATGTCCATTTTGACATCAATAGAATGAAAGATATTAACAAAAGAGCGATTTTGTCGTCATGTTTTTAATGGAGTGGCCGTAACTCGATAATTAAAAACCGTCACAAAATGACAGCGGAGTGTGCCTAAACGCCCGGATATTTCATTTTCGGTGAATCCTAGTAACACTTGCATACCACATATGTTATGGTAAGGTATCATAGAAATAATGTAGCTAAGAATTCTGGCGATAACATGATACACAAAAACAATATTATTGTTGCAAAAATGACAACAAAGTGCTAACAGATTCCATGCAAATTTTGTCAATGCTTAAGCTTATAAAATGAAATTAACGCAAGCTTTATACAGGCTGAATAGCAACATTGTTTTATTGACCTGTTTATTATATGCAGCCAAATCAAAAGCAAAATCGGGGCATGCATCACTAAATTATGGCCTCTGTCACACAAATCTTCATGCTCAAGAAACGTGAATTGAAACACTGACAAAGTACATTTGTGTATGAGCTAGATTAATAAATAATAATTAATAATAATGCTTAGAGTGTTAGCTTCGAGATGACCTATGATTTTTAGGTCTACGATGTTTATTTTCTGGAAAAAAATTGGTTTAGGTGTCTACGTACAGCCCAGATTAGGATGAGAACCATAAAAGCAAGGTTTTGAATTGGTGGTGCTATTCACCCTTCTGTTTACACATATATTTTTCTTAATATAATTAGACCTCAATTACATAATGGAATCTTATAACAATAAAGGTATTGGTATTACATATTAAATCAGATATATATGCATACATTTAGTATAACCTTTACTTAATCAGGCATTGCGTTAATAAATAGAAAACATACTGATATATTTTACGTAGTTTTAATGTGCTCTCCCTTTCATATGTAAACAAAAGAAAATCTCATCTAGACTTATTTAGCATTTCAATATGACATTTCTTTTCATCCTTTAGTGCATAAAAGTAAACTTTGTTACCTAAATAATTTATTAACTGAGGCCGCAATTGCATAATTTTGCATAAATAGTGTGCTCTTCCTTTAGTAATTTTAAATAAAGTTTTGCGGTTACAATATTGTTTAGGAATCTTACCAAATAATTAAGTCAGGATATTCTTGATAAAGTTGGCTGCATACTGCTTCCATCTTTTTCTTCCTTCTTTTAGAGTAACCATTTGCTTCAATTAATATAGATATTGAAAATAGCGCTGCCTCAATAAGATTTAGAAAGATTCAAAATTGGTGGCTCTATCTCTTCTTATTACACCATCTGTGTTATTAAAATACACATCAAATATAGAATTCAAGGTTATTACAATAAAAATATGATTGTTATTTAAATTAGATTAGATATATAGAGAAAATTAAACTTTGTCACATAAAGAATTAAAACGTATTAACCGGGCCACAATTGCATAATTTTGCATAAACAGTGTACTCTCCCTTTAATAATTAAATAACTTTCAGGTTTTGCGACTACAATATTGTTTAGGAATCGTATCAAAGAATAAAGTGAGGATAATCTCAATAAACTTGGCTGCATACTGTTCCCATTTTTTTTCCTTCCTTTGTTTAAGAGTAACAATTATTTCAAAATATGGATTTTGAAAATAACGCTGCCTTAATAAGAGTTAGCGAGATTCAAAATTGGTGGCGCTATTCACATTTCTACATGGTGTACTTCTTATTACACCGTCTGTTTTATTTAAATACACTTCAAATATGGAATTCAAGGTTATTACAATAAAAAATATGATTGTTATTTTACATTAGATTAGATATATGTATAGATTAATTGTATCCTTTATTCAGCTACTACCTTTTTAAGGTAGTTTTAAATGTGCTCTCCCTTTTAAATATCGTCACCCTCATAACCAAACTACCTAAGTCATTATTACATGTTTCTCATTTGGAATTTTGATTTTCTGAGTAATAAACCCATAATTAATCAAATTTCCAGTCACATTCTTCATTAACTTGTGGAATACATCAAAAGAGATATATTCCACAAGTTCATGAAGAATGCGGCATGGACTTTCTAAAAACAAAGCCCAACCCAAATACTACAATATATTTACTTTTGACCAGGGAGCACAATCCCAATGATTATTTCAACAATTCAAAATAGATTTGATATATTATAAACCATTTTATGTTCATTTTCGTTGATTTTACACATTTTGGCGGTCATTTTGGACGCCATATTGGATTTGATTTAAAAAAAAATAGAAACACAACCAAAATCTTATCAACTAATAACTTATGACCTTGAAACCCAAGCCCAATGATTATTTTACCAAATTGCCACAGTTTGAATATGTAATAACTTATTTTCTCTGCTATTGCACATTTTTGGCGGCCATTTTGGACGCCATGTTGGACTTTCTAAAAATAAAAGCTCAACCCAAATACTAAAATATATTTACTCTTGACCAGGGAGCACAATCCCAATGATTATTTCAACAATTCGGTCATTTTGGACGCCATATTGGATTTTGGGGGAAAATGCAGGTTAAGTTACATTTGCCTGCAATTTGGACATTTACAAAAAGAGGTCCAAAAACTCCCTTGGACGCCATGTTGGACTTTCTAAAAACAAAGCTCAACCCAAATACTACAATATATTAACAATGATGCGTCCGCGTCGTCTGTGTGGTTTACTTCGCGAGGGCAGCTTTAGCTGCCCGAGCGAAGTAAACCACGCAGACGCGCCGGACGCGAGTTGTTAATCGGCGTTGAACAACGGTGAAACATGATTGAATCCCTTTCAACAACGAAAACAAGCTAACGATCGTGTAATTCACATGATTATTTCCCTGATTATTTCGTGAGGAATGTCAGTTAATCATTGAGAGTCAGCCTTACAAAGATCGGTGATTTCTGTTGATATCAGCAATAAAACTGAATAAAATGGCAATCTTTATCCGATACTTCCATACTGAATTCAACATGTAAGCGTGATACGCACACAGATTCCAGACATGACGAATTTTACGCGCTCACGCGTAACGCGGATGTGCGCTAGCGTTCGCGTAGGCTATACGCTTACTGCCAAAGTGTGGATTCATCACGGATTAACAATGGTTGGCTCCTGTACAAAAGTATAGGAAGAGTTGTTGAAAATGTTACCAACTAATAACTTATGACCTTGAAACCCAAGCCCAATGATTTTTTTTTTTTTACCAAATGGCAACAGTTTGGATATGTTATAACTCATTTTCTCTGATTTTACATATTTTGGCAGTCATTTTGGACGCCATCTTTAATATCACCAGAGTGTTGCTAATATTTTTGTTAACATCTCAAATGTGTATAAAAGGACCATAAAGAGAAGTTAAAAAGTTGGTTTGGTTTAGTCCTGGGAAGGTGCACGGGTATCTTCCGTAGCACATTCACTTTAATCAGTTATAGGCCTGCTTTGGCATAGGGGCAGTATATTATGCAAATTATCATGTATCGTCAACTTTAGAAGGAAATAGAAACACAACGATGATTTTTTTTTTAATGTTTTGGAGGAAAACATCTTGGAATATGCTTCATATCTATATTTTAATTCTGCGTTACTGCATGTAAAAAAAACTTGGAAGGGATATATAACAATTCTTAAACACTTGAGAATGTTCCTGAAATCTTATTGGTTCTTACCCGTGTGATATGACACGATATCACACGGGTCAGCGCGTGTACATCGACGCGATACGCGTACTCGCTTTTTGAACCAATGGGAGGCGCACTGCAACAACGGGACTGATCGATTTTAAGCCCTAGGTAATTCCTTGTAAAATGTAGAATTTAATTTGATTAAAATGTGTATAAATACTTATGACATTTTTATTATTTTGAATTGAAGTGTTTAAGAATGAGAATAAAGGTATTATTTTTAGCCGCTGTCGTGCATCTATTGTCTCATATAACACGGGTGACATCAATATTTTTAGCGTGAAACAACTCGTTGTTTTACTTAAAATAATGATGTCGACCGTGTTATATGAGACGATAGATGCACTCCAGCGGCTAAAAACAATACCTTTATTCTCTAAGTATTATTTTTCAGGTGACTAACTTTGGAATTAAATCATTGGGTATACCGATCATCAGACGGATAATTCATCATGGTTTCAACTTAACAGAAATGCGTACACATGTATACTGTGAGGGCTTTAGGCTTGAAGTAATACACAGGAGGCATTCAGTTGTGTTACTCAGTATATGTGTATGTTTTATTCAGAGCATGTGTTCTTTCAGTCAGACTAGTCAAGTCAGGAGTGCTCTAAGTTGGTCATTTCTGGTCCTTATACACTCGGTTGTTTACATTCTTACATTAGGAACAATAGACATAAACATTTGCTTGCCCGGACAATACAAGTAATATTTGTGGTAGGGAAGATTAGCTAAGCAAGCCTTACCAGGCAAGAGAGGATAACATTGCTTGCCTACACTATACAAGCAAGGATTGTGGTAGGGGAGATTAGCTGAGCAAGCCTTGCCAGGCAAGAGAGGATAACATTGCTTGCCTACACAATACAAGCAAGGATTGTGGTTGGGGAGATTAGCTAAGCAAGCCTTGGCAGGCAAGAGAGGAGCAATGGCCTAGCTAAGTCTTGCCTGGATAGTGGTTGCTGAGCTAATTACCTATTGTGGCAAGGATTTGCCTAGCAAGAGCTTTGCTTTGCTTTGCCCTTGCACCTCAGCAAATACTCCAACAAACAACTATTATTTTGCAAAAGATTTGCCTTAGCACATAGATCAAAAGTAAAAGGGGGGTTGGGCACACAAGCTTAACAATACATTCTGTGGTGTCAAAATCATGACAAACCAAAGCCATTCCAGCACAGTCTCTACTCCAATAGTAGTCGAAAGTGCTCAACCACTATAAATAGTGGGGACGTAATATAACAAGTATTATTTTTCAGGTGACTAACTTTGGAATTAAAAGTGCTCAAACCCATTACAGGTGAGCGTAAAAACAAAATAAAAGTATAGATCTCTGGAAAAGGCAGCCGTTACTATTAGTTTCACAGCATAACCCTCACTTCCGATCATTGGGTATACCGATCATCAGACGGATAATTTGTCATGGTTAACAGAAATGCGTATACATGTATATACATTCTGTGGTGTCAAAATCATGACACACCAAAGCCATTCCAGCACAGTCTCTACTCCAAATTAGTCGAAAGTGCTCAACCACTATAAATAGTGGGGGCGTAATAAAGGGTTCAAAAGACCCCCCGCTAAAATTACAAAACATTTCTTAACATAACTTGACATACATTTGGTTGATTTGAAAAATTTAAAAACCTGAATAGAGGAATCTTTTTGCTACTCTCTAAATTTTTTGAGAATCATTTTTGTTGGTCAAAAATTATCACATTTTCCAAAAATGATGCTTTCAGAAAGAGTTGCACTTTTCAACATCCTATACTAGTCGGGCAGCAAACTACCCAGTTTTTAAGGCCCGTGGCCTTTTGATGAAGACAATGTGCCACCTATCCTAGGATGTTGTTTGGGTCCAAAGTAACATATTTATACATGTTTACAAAAATCCAGATGCAGCAGAAGGCGGCCATCTTGTTTTTCAAAATGGCGCCCATTTTGGCAAAATATTTCCAATATTTGTCAAATTGCCCCTTCCCAATGTCATTTTATTGGCACAGTAGTGATTGTTTTAGGCTTGTTATAGTAGTTTTGTCATGTTGGCATGCAGTAGCACCAATATTAATGATTTACAAATTCAAAATAGCCGCCAAAAATTCAAAATGGCCACCGAAATCAATTTATTTCCTTCAAACATACAATAAGCCTACATCAATCTGGTAACATATGAGATTGGACACGTGACATGAATATTAAAATAATAACACACACAAATCCCATACTTAATGCACAAACCACCCCACACCCTTCCCCCCCCCCCCCCCCGTATATTTCGTATATTATTTTAAAGTGCCACAGAAAATGTATCAAAAACGTTTTCTTGGCTCATACGGGTATCCTTTATACAAGAACAGTTGGTGGTGCTAGTTTGGGCTACAGGCTGTATTACTATATACATCCATAAGCACATGGCAGCAGGGGATATGTGGTTCTTAAAAAAAAAAATTTGAACCATTTAAGGACAATTTTGCCCAAATGTGCCCAGTTGGTTGCACTGGTCTCCACTGAAAACCCACCCATCGATACACCAAAATCGGTACCCCAAAACCGTGGCACCTTCCTGTACACCTTCAAACAGGAAGACCCCCCCAGGACATGGCATTGGCCAGACATTGAGAGGTATTGAGGGGTATTGAGAACATGGTAAAAGGTACCGAGTGGTCCCAGAAATGGTTTATGGGTCCCGGGGGATGGAATTTTTAATGGTTTCTATAGGGATGGTGTTAGGGACACCAGGGATGGGGTATAAAAGAGTACTAGTAAAGGGTACCGAAGGTCCCAGGGACAACAGTTTATGGATCCAGGTGAAGGTGCTAGGTTCCAGGGGTGACATTAGGGGTGTCAGCAATGGGGTTTGGGGTACCAAGGACAGGGTTAGGGGTTCGGGGATGAGGTTAGGGGTTCCAAGAATGGGGAGAGTCCCATGGTCGGTGTTAGGGCACCTAAAACAATGTTTACTGTACCAATAAATTCACAATGGGAAGGGTCAATTTGAAAAATATTGGATAGGGTGAGGGGTACTGGGATGGAGTAAAGGGTCACATGGTTTGGATAATGGGTACCGGGGACAGCGTTAGGTGCACTGAGGAAGGGCTAGGGGTACTGAGGACAGGGTAACGAATTATGGGTACCGGTGAAGGGGCTAGGGGTTTCAGAGATGACCGGTCATGGGTCCAGAAATGGGATTAGAGGTCGCATGATCGTGACGCGTGTTTGAGGTCCAAGGGATAGGATATGGGTGACTGGGGATTGAGTTAGGGGTACCAGGGTTGGAGAAATGGGTACCAGGAACTGGGTAAGGGGTACTGGGCATTGGGTATGGTGAACCAGATGTGGGCTAACAGGTTCCGAAGATTTGGTGATGAGTTAAAGGTCACATAGTTTGTGTTTGATGTCCCCGGGAATAGGGTAATAGGGATGGAGGCCAAGGGTTAGGGATATGAGTACCAGGAACAGGGTAAGGGGTGTAAGGCATTGAATATGGGGAACCAGATGTGGGAGCCAAAGATGGGATTAGGGTCCCAGGGATGGGTCATTGGTCTCGGGGACGGAGTTACGGGTTCCAGAAATAGAGTTAAAAGTCCCATAGTTGGTGTTAGAGGTTCCAGGGAATAGGGTAAGGGGTAATGGTGATAGAATTAGGGGTCCCAGGGTTGGGGTAGCCCATTAAATGGGTACCAAGAACAGAGTAAGGGGTGCCGGGCATTGGTTAAGGGTAACGGGGTTGCATGTACCAAAGGTGGGATTAGGATCCCAGGGACGGGTTATGGGCAGACCTGCCAACCTAGCGCAGTAAGAAAGAGAGACATTGAGGCCAAAACTTTGTACATGTACACAAACCAGGTACCGACAAATTCAAAGACTTGAGGTGTGCAATACTTTCAGAATTCAGGGAAGGTTTTGCAGGTCTAAATTTATCACAATAGACTAAAGAGAATGCTATAGCAAAATTTTGAATTGAAATTTGCATCATTTTCTGCTGTTCTTACATTTAAATTTGCCATCACTGAAATTTTCAGAAAGCAGGACTGTCCCTCTTTTTCACTTTGGAAAACCCCAAATGAGGGACAGTCCCTCAAAATGAGGGACAGTTGGCAGGTCTGTATGGGTCTGGCGAGAGTTCCAGGTTCCAGGAACGGAGTTTAAAAGTCCCAAAGTTGGTGTTAGAGGTCTCAGAGAATAAGGTAAGGGGTAATGGAGATGGAGTTAGGGGTCCCCGCGTTGCGGTAATGGGTACCAGGAAAGGGGTTAAGGGTACCGGGCATTAGGTAAGGGGTACCGGATGTGGGGTTACCGGTACCAAAGATGGGATTAGACTAGAGGTTCTAGGAATGGAGTTAAAGGTCTCATAGTTGGTGTTAGGTGTCCCGGGAATAGGGTTAGGGGTACTGGGGATGGAGTTCCGGGTTGCCAGATTTGGCGTTAGGAGTCCCAAGGATGGCGTTAGGGGTACCGAGGACTGTGTAAGGGTACTGGAGTAAGAGACTTAGGGTATTAAGGATATGGTTAGGGTGCCAAGGGTGTGGTTATGGGTTGGTCCGAGTACATCAAATTTAGCCAGAACATATCAGGTTATGGGCCACTGGGCAGTGGATTATGGGTTCCGGTGTTGTGTTAAGGGGTCCCTTGGAGGCAGCTAAAGTAATCGACAAAGACTCATGCAAGCAAACCAGATGGATTAGAGAAGCCATGTGGATCAGAAAACGGGTGGCCAACGTTATCAACCGCGATGAAGGGACATACTCACTCAATCATGTATATGACCAGCTATTACAAAGAACTATACCCTCTGGAGATGAGAGTAGGAGTGTTGCTGGTTCATCACATTACTGATAAAGTCTTCCGTAGGAAGATGAATGAAACGTCTAAAAACGTGAGTAATCAAGTGGATTTGTAAAGCACAACTTTCCAATAACATAGAGTTCTTGCAATGTTCTGGACGGCTGATGTATATATCATTATTCACTTGTCCTGCGATGGTACAATATGTGACAACAAATGCACATACAAAAATAATCAAATATAATTATTCTTTAAACTAATCAGTACTTAGCCAGCATTATTATTATTCTTGATGGTAACATAGAGTTCTTACAATGTTCTGGACGCCTGATGTATATATTCTTATTCACTTGTCCTGCGAAAATCAGCGAAGTCCATTGTACACTTGCATTGATAAATATCCTTGCGAATAAAATCCTCACACAACAATGACGTTGCTTTCTTCAAACATGTATCACCTTGCGCTGTTTTCTCCAAACACATATCCCCTTGCGCTGCTTTCTCCAAAAAGGGTGCTATTCCCACCTTTCACACAATATCTTCAGGAAGCAGGACTGCGATTCAGTTGTCCCCACTTATATTGACAGCTGTGTTGTATAAAAAAAACAGACATCAGCAAGTCGACAGAAGAATATATATTCCTTTCTTGGTAGAAGTACGTTCTTTGACGTATTCTAGATCTTCTCCGACAACACTGGCAGGCAGTAGTACATTGACTATAAACAATATTTCTGGTTCGCAATCTCTTTTCTTTGAAAGAATTGGACTCTAAGCACATTAGCTAGCTAGCCCAGATCAACACTAGAAACTGTGAAGAATCATGTTTACATTTTCTTATCTACCAAGCACTGGAAAAAAAACCCCATTCTATTAAAAGCCAATTACTACCTTCACACTATGCTACTACCTGGTAAATTCCCAAGTCTTAATTAAAACATTAACCTTTCACATGACATCACTTCCTGAGGGGAATCCCATATGATGTCATCTACACTTTACAATCTCTCTTTTTCCCATATGATTCAATTTGTTTTTGAGCAAGTGGATGCAAGAAAGGGGAATCCCTAAACAAAGATAAATACACCTGATTTGATTAAATTGGGCGCTTTGCCAACCCCCCCCCGTTAAAGTGTACTTTAACAATATAATTCTATATCAGGAACACGACTTGCTAACAGTTAACTATGTGAAGGGTTTTCCAGACCGCCGCACATATGTTCTTTATTTTTTAATTACATTTTATTTTCATGAAACATGGTAAAAATAATTCTGTAACATCCTATACAACACAGCCCTATGGAATTTGAACCCACGATAGCCCACCGCCATACGTACCCTGACCGAAATTTGACACAATTTTGACATATGTCAAAATTATGTCAAACAAAAACGATAAGAATTGGGACATTTATTTGACACAAATTTGACATAAATTTGACATATGTCAAATTTGTATAAAAAATTTGACATATTTTTGACATAGTTCTATGTCAAAAGTGTGTCAAATCACATTTGTGTCAAAATCATGTCAAATATTATTTTGTGTCAAAATTATGTCAAACAGGATCATATTTGACATACTTTTGATATGTCAAATATGTGTCAAAATATATTTGATACATATTTGACATAGTACTTGGTTATGTTAAAATTGTATCAAATCGTGATCATATTTGACACACTGATGTGAATGCAGTGGTGGAGCTGCCGTTGAGGTGAGCCAGCACAGGGAATCCTTTTCTACCCTGTTGCCCAGGTGCATGCACAGCTTCCAGTCAGTGCCAAGCAGGCGGCGGATGACATGATCGAGCCGGCAACTCGTGAAACCGCCCGGCCGTATGGCATTTTCCATATACTGGTTAGTTTTGTGGGGTTCATTATCGAACCCCAACGGTTTTAGCTTGTATTTATATTATTTATCAACATAGGCCTATTTGTTTGTGATATTTTAAGCGTTTTAAAATTTCTAAATAATCCCATTCAATTACACGGTTGACGATGAAAATTTACTGAATTTAGGGACTGCATGTCATACACCACCTGGTGCCAAGTTATTGGAAATCCCACTTGAGGGCAAAAAAATGCCACCAAATATTCAGATTTGTGCAAAATTGTGTCAAACAGGATCATATTTGACATACCCCGGTACTTTTGATATGTCAAATTTGTGTCAAAATAAATTTGATACATATTTGACATGTAGTTCTTGGTTATGTCAAAAGTATGCCAGAATGTGATCACATGGCTGCACCACAAAGGTGAGGGGCACGGAGGGGCTTAATTTTCCATTAAGCTTAAGTTTTGCCCAATGAAAACCATAAATCACTGAAAATATTGATGAAAACATATTAATGACAGAATTGGATGCTTTACGCCCAATATTTATTGATATACTATTTACCCGACTACCTCTCAACCAATATTTTTAAACTTGTAGCTTGACCTGTAAAATATTTTGCGAGTAATTTAATACCAAATTAAAATTCAAATACGGTATATGCAAAAACAAACACATGTGACCTTAATACAGATTATTTCACATAAAGTTGTTGTGACCTTAATACAGATTATTTCACATAAAGTTGTTGATCGGTCGGAAAGAGCAATCTGACTTTTTTGGGGGCCAAATAGTGAGAAAAATAGTCTTAAGTTTGCCACTCATGTATTCTAAACAATAATTAGTACGACACATAATTAGTGCGAAGTTTTGACGGATCCATTTGAAATCATGAATCAGAAAAATGGTCTTTAAAGTTAAGTTTTATGTGCATGATCCAGATCTGCATGATCTTTAACAGTCCGAGTCAAAATTAGCAAGGTTCTTTTTTCACATTCTTCTTTGCGTAAAATCTGAATTCTGAACTCCTCATTTTGCATAACTGATATGTACAGCATTTTCTTCTTGATGAGTCGCCATTGATGAGTTGCTATTCCTGCCGCATTCGGATCCCTTTTCAATAGCATCTGAAAGCAAATTGAACATAAAGTTACAAATTAAATAAGCTTACACATTTGGTAGTTTTCTGAAACAACTGAAAAAATATTTGGTGTCATCAACAAGAAATTCAGGATCATCAAGAGTATATGGTTGGGCAGGTATTTCCACATTACTTTTTAGAAATTAGAATCCATCAGGAAGAATCCATTACCTGGGATTTTTTTTCTCCCAGATTGACCCAAAATACATTTTCGAAGCTCTCAAGCATGCCTAGTTCTCAAGTACCGTAACTATTTCTATTAAAGGTATGATAGGCAAACCTTAGTTAACACATTTGCTATACTCATGCAGCCAAATTGGTCCAAAAATACAATACAAATTTTACATACAGCACGGGTATACATAGAAAATTAAAAGAAAAGATTTTTCAAGGAAACCTGCATAAATATGTACGGTGCGTACGTTACCGTACCGTAATACTTCAATGAATAACAATGCAATAAATGTACTTATCTTACCATTGCTAATTAATATTTATCAGTCCATATGAAACAAGTTTGGTAAATTAGATAGTGTAATTCAGTTTACGCTTTCTCAGATTAGGTGTCCATTTTCTATCTTGCTCCATCACTTGCAAGACATTTTGATATAAATGAATTATAGGGGGGCAAAGATTTTTGGCAGGCCAAAAGGGGGGGGCAAGCATTTTTGGCAGGTCGAAAGGGGGGCAAGCAATTTTTGGCACAGATATTTTGGGCATCTTTTCTATATTACGCCCTAAAAAGGCGTAGGAAAACATTAAGAACACGTTCAAATATGCAAAATTTCCACCTCGCTGCGCTCGCATTATATGTTAAGACAATTTAAGGTTTTAAATTCGGGGTCCCCAAAATCTTGTATGTCATATGTGTAAGGGGGGGGCAAAGATTTTTGGCACGTCAAAGGGGGGGGGCAAAGGTTTTTGGCACGTCGAAAGGGGGGGCAAAGGTTTTTGGCACGGCCAAAGGGGGGGCAAGCGATTTTTGGCAGACCATTTTGAGAATTCCCCCCCCCCGGTACACATAATTATTGCACCACCCCTAACCTGAGAAAGCGTAAACTGAATGATACTACCTAATTTACCAAACTTGTATCATATATGGACTGATAAATAAAAAGCAATGGTAAAAGTACATTTATTTATTACATTGTTATTCATAAGGCAGCCACAGTGATGTGCAGTATAACGTAATGAAAACTAAATAGCTGCCTGATTTATTTGTCATTAAGTTAAAAACACCTACCATGCACAAACTTCAAGCTTGTAGTGCGCGATGGACCCATTTTCCATGCAGAAACGGCTGTAAATAGAGAAACATGCACATGGCAGCTATTATTATAACGTCAAATATGTCTGAAAATAGCTGCCTTTGTGATTAGTTCAAATGGATTTGCATTTTATTGAGTATTGTCTGAGATTTGAAGTACTATAAAAACTTTCACTAAAGGCAGCTATTAATGTGTGTGTATAACTGTATACATAATACAATAGCTGCCAGCCGGACTTTGCTGCCGGTTGCCTCTGTCCGAACTTTAAGCTCACGTGGACCCCCTTCCCGACCTCCGATTGAATTTAAATTTGAGGGATGATTTTCTAGTTAAATGGTACAGTTTGACACTAGGAGCAAAAAATATGGTTGAAATGAGGGGCACTTGATGCACCTTAACTGGTACAGACTACAGTGATACATGTAGTGATGTACTGTAGTCATGTGTATAAGTAGAGTATAGGTAAGCTTAAAATACATTTTTTAATTTTCAAAAATGTTGACTGTATACTTACCATGTGCTTTATCCAGTACATACAGCATCCGATGATGCAGTTTAGTCTTAAATTGATTGGTACTCAGTAGCAGCATGAACAGCCAAAACTAAAATCTTACTCCATTGTCCCACCATGCTGCATGCATTCATGATTCACGTCACACTGCAGTGCAGTCATAAGATTCGTTTACTATATAATAGCTCAAGCCTGTCCACCGAATCACACATTGTATATAATGTTCATGACTAGATGATATTGATGCATTCCTCCGTTGGCATGACAGACTGGCTTTAAGCTTTTAAAACGAAAATTGAACCGTTAAAATTCAAATCCACCACCACAAGCTGCCATTTTCTTTTTCTTCTTCTGAATGGAAGTTCCTCCTTTATGTAGGAGCACCGAAACAAGAAATTCCCTTGGTTTAATGGTTAGCTGCATTAGCCCAGTGCATTAATGCCCTGTTAGTAATCGGGGGCTGTCATTTTTTCCCGAATGGGGGTGGGGTCGTGAAAATACTGGGGGGGGTCATAATGTTTATGCCAAAATGGGAGGGGTCATAATTTATTTACACCAAAAATAGGAGTTAATTAAAATATTTATCATGAAGAGCGCAAAATTTTGTCCATGTTCCGCTCCCTTTCCTGACACTTACTAGGCCTATAAATGTTTTTGCACGCTTCACCCTTAGTTCAAACAATGGATTGAGTCTGCGTGGGCAGAAGGGGGGTCATATAAATTTTCACCACGAGATTGTAAAAATTCTGATAGCACATCACTCAGCAAGACTACTCTTAGGAATGATCCGTTTTTCATCTCGAGCTTATAGCTATAAACTAGTAATGCCATCCTTAAAAATTATGTAAATCATAATGAGTAGGCCCGGCCAGCTCTTCCGATGATGCCTCAAAGCAACTTAATTCATGAGACTTCCTGGAGCTGGTCCCTACACGGTCCCTGCCTGACGGGGGGAACTTTATAAGTGAAGGTATGTGCCTACTGGCATCACGAAGTAGGGGCCTATCGGTACAAAATATTGGGGGCAGGGGTCATTGGGTATAGATATCAAATAAGGGTTATTGGCTAGAAAATTTTGAAAAAATTGAGCAAAATTCTATTTCATTGTTCAAAATTTTCCAAATTTCAATACAAATTTGCTGAAATAAGAGAATTTGAAAGTTGCTGCATTATTTTGTGGCATTTTGGTGATACCATTCTAGAAAAAGGGGTCATTGGGTAGTCAAAAGAGGGGTCATCAGGTATGACTTTTTCAAAAAAGGGGTCATCGGGTATAGTAGACTTCAAAAGAGGGGCCAATTGACAGGCACATAATACTGTCACACTTCTAAAGTTGAGTGCCCCCCGGCCTGGACACACCAGAAGCATACTGACCGGGGACAGGAGGAAGGGGGAACAAGTTTGCTCCATCTGGCTCGAAATACTGGGACAAAATTGCAATGACCAAAAATCGTAATTACTTTGATCTGGCTGCCTCAAAAATGGAGCAAAATCCTATTTCTTGTTCAAAATTTTCCAAATTTCAATGCAAATTTGCTGCATTATGTTGTGGCATTTTAGTGATACCATTCTAGAAAAAGGGGGTCATTGGGTAGTCGCAACTAAAAAAGGGGTCATTGGGTAGCCGCACCTAAAAAGAGGGGTATGACTTTTGAAAAAAGGAGTCATCGGGTATAGTCAACTTCAAAAGAGGGGCCTATTGACAGGCACATACTATCACTTCTAAAGTTGAGTGCCCCGGCCTGGACACACCAGAAGCATTGGGCACACACTGGGTCACATAATTTAATTTATACAAAAAACATTAAGAGTCCCACGTTACATCGCATGGTAAAAGTGAAAAGAACGATGTTTTAATATAAAATAATTCACTGACGTTTTGTACGAAACGTCAGTGAATTATTTTATATTAAAACATTGTTGAACAACACCTTTTTGTTCAGTTTCTTTTCACATTATACAAAGCCTTATATCATGTCAGATCTTGATCTTATGTCTTGATATGTAGTTTCAATAAACCATGATAAACAGTAAATATTCTATGCGGTCATTAAATTCATATTCTCTACTGATCATGATGTTTGATTCTAAAAATTCAATGATGCTAAAAAAGATAAAACAATGTTTCATTTTACAATGTACATGCATTTGGTCAGTAAAATGTATAAGTTGGATTTGACACAATTTTGACACAATGAAATTATCAACAAAATGGCTAAGTAAAATTTGACACAAATTTGACACAATGAAATTATCATGAAAATGACTAAGTAAAATTTGACACCAATTTGACATACAAAAAATTTTTCTGAGTTGGATTTGACATAATTTTGACACACTGAAATTATCAGGAAAATGACTAAGTAAATTTTGACACAAATTTGACATACAAAAAATTTTTTAAGTCAAATTTGACACAGATTTGACACAATTTTGACACAAATTTGACCCTCATACTTTTCATTTGAGAATCTAAGTTAAATTTGACATAGTTTTGACATACTTCAATTTTTTTGACACATATTTGATACAATCAAATATATGTCAAAATCTATTTGACATAGTTTTGATATATCAAATTTGTATCAACATGCCATTTAACATATTTTTGATATACTTTTGATATATATTTGACATAAAAATTTCTGCGTGGGTATGCTAGCATACAGCATACTCTTCCAAGCACGGTCTTCAAAGTGACAATACACTACGTATTGTCACAGTGTTTTCCATGTACAATATGTGTGTATTGGGTCACTGAGCTGCTATCTGGTTCACTTGTTCTATTACCGGTATATTTACCCATTAAAGTTAATATGACTAATACGCTGCTACTTGGGTCACCAGATCTGTTATGGCGCACTGGCAATGTACTACTATACATTGGTAGTTATCATTGCAAATTACGTTAGAGTTTCATTTTTGACATTTATTTTTTATTCATTTATTAACTTACAACTGCCGCTACACCCACAACAATGCATTATATATTATCTTGTTATGAATAAGAATCCATGTGTATTTTTTTCATGTCACGTACAATACAGCCTGTCTAAAAAAAATTGTGCAAGTAAAAAGCGCCTTCTATGGCAATTAGAGAATACCGTTGTGACATAATGCTTACATCAACGTCACGGGCGCAGTCTTAGCTCTCAAATGCCGTTTGTTCTGTTCAATTTGCTTGTTCCAATTTCGAGATATGTTTAATTAACAACGAAAGGGTAAAATCACAATTGTGCCACTTTTACTAGGGAAGAGAGCTGTACATGTAAATCAATGATAGCTGATGTTGATGCGTCTATTTCACTCCTCCTCTCGGGGCGCATGCATTAGACGCATCAACATCAGCACGCGTGCATTATTTTGTCTAATATCTCTCCCAACAAGTAATACGCGTTCATTAAAGGCCCTTTCAGTGATTTCACAGGAACATTTAAAAAATGGAAATTTGTCAGAGTTGCTTAGAAATAAAGAATAAGTCTACAGAATTACATTAAACCACTTTTCCCCTGAATACATCGACAAATTAGTCAAAAAACAGAAGTTTTAAAAGGTTTTCTACTTCAACTCTGAGAAAATCGAGATTTTCGTACAGTGCGCCACCAATCGACTGGAAAAACTTCCTAGTCCAGTGTTTCTAACACGGGGAAAGTAGAGGCTAAATTGATTTAAAACAGACGCTTTTAAGCTACAATTTTGTAGTAGAAAACAAAATAAGCAATTAAAGGTCACCGAGGCAAACTAACGGTCAATTCAAATATGAAAAACAGTTAAAATTGTGTATTTTGTTTAAAATAGTAGCTACTGATGTAATAAGTAGTAGAAACAATACGCAACGCGTGTTGGTACGTGGAGAGTGAGCTTCTTTCGATCTCGAGTCGGACTTTTTGTACTGTCAGTATCAAAAGTCCAGAATCATGCAAATGCTTTATTTTGTCTAAAATACACGGCTTTCGACCGAACCACTAGCAGGCTATGTTAGCACATCTATGCCAATTACAAAGGTACCAAAATCTGAATTTTGATGATTTTTACGATCGTCCGGATGAGCAAATCACTGAATGGGCCTTTAACCTATAACATGTATAAGTGCGCAATATTTGTTTGTCTTTTAACATGTCTTAAGTGACTAAGAGAACAGCATTTACCATGATAAAATCATGATAAAATCATTGACATGCACATGTATTTAATTCTTACAGCAGAATACGAAATATTTATTTATCTTTTAATCTCTTTTAAGTGGGAAAAGAGAATCATCATTCCTGCATCATGATAAAACAGTAAAAACGGTCCAAAATTTTGTATTGTGTTATTGATGCATTTTTTTGATTTCACGAAGGAACTCTTGATAAACTTGATGCTATCACTGTTACATGTAAAGCCCTCTTCCCTAGTAAAAGTGGCACAATTGTGATTTTACCCTTTCGTCTTTAACTAAACATATCTCGAGATTAAAACAAGCAAATTGAACAGAACAAACGGCATTTCAGAGCCAAGACTACGCCCTTGACGTTGATGTAAGCATTATGTCACAGCGGTATTTTCTAATTGCCAGAGAGGGCGCTTTTCACTTGCACAATTTTTTTGAGACAGGCTGTATAGTATGCTCTAAACCAATTAGTCAAAAATACACTAATATGTGTACCTGCCATGTTTATTATAACAATAATATTTATTTCAATTGTCACAAATTACAAACAATGCATAAAACAGAATGAGCAATAAAATTACAATCGAGGAAAGAAAGAAATGGACTTAAAAGTCCAAACACGGTGTGTTTTTCTTTCCTTATAATACACATAAATTTATAGATTTGGAAAACTGAAGAAATAACTTTTTCATACATGATCATCTACAAACAGAACAAAAATGCTGCAAAAGAAATGCACAACAAAACAGCATGACATCATGTGATTATAAAGTCACTTCTTCAGAAATCCAAGAAACTTATGGCAAAATAAAATACTAGGGATGAGTATAAATTATAAAAAAAAGAAAACACATAATAACACTGTGAAGTCACACAGAAGAGATAAACAAAATGGTACATTGCATGAAATATTATTTACATAAATTCTTAAGGGAAGGTGATTGGCGGACAGAGCTGGGAAGTTCATTCCACAATCGTGGAAAGGACACGAGCACGGAATTGTGAAAGGCGTTTGTATACGAGAGATACAGTGAAGAAAGGTTTGTCTGAATTATAATATGATTTCACAAATTGAAAAATATGAATGCAAAACTAAATTATGAACAAAGAGGGCAATGATTATCGCATCAGCTTTGCTTTCCACAAGGCATTGACTTTTATGATTACTCAGGGCAAAATTGCTCATATTTTCACTATTCTGTTTGACTGCTTGGGTTCACACAGCATTTGATTTTTGAGCCGTTAGACAACACACTTTCAATAACTATCTTGAACAATGTTTCATATATCTTGGAACAATGTACACATTATTTTTCGGTAAGAAGGCCTGTTTGAAAAGCAATGCTTGGTACTGAATGTATTTTACCCTCCATAAAGAAAGATTAAACAACAACAAACAAAACAAAATTGTACAAACATTCAGTCATGTAAGCAATGTCAGGGTAGAGATTGTTTCACAAAACGTGACGGGGTATGGCATATTAATCACTGCAAGTTTTTGCCTACTTACCACATGCCACACTATTACAATTGGCATACACGAGAAGTAGATGATATACATTTATACATTAGCCTTGATTGTTGTTCTCAATTATAAACATCTTAAAAATGTTCAACCTTTGGCGAAACCTCATAATTTTATGCGATTTGGACCACTCGAAATGTTGCCAAATTGCAGTACAAATACTAATTATAGAATTACAAATGAAATGTCAGTCTTTCAACGTCAACAACAGGAACGTAAACATGGTTGAACCCATTGGAACGTCAAATTTACGTACCTTATAGTTTCGACTTGACATTATGTCAAATGATGTTGTAAACACGCTCGACATTAATTCTAATTGGGATGTATAAATTATCTTTCCACCACGTACGTTTGTAATACAAATATGCGTCTAAATGGCAGTAACCAATCTTAATCAAACCATGAGAAGGTTGTTGGTAGACTCTCTCGTGGTTCACACCTATAGAGATTTTCCCACACTTTTTTTAGAGTTTCATCTTGGTACCTTGTCATATCGCACACGGAGTGGCAGATGAATCCGTACGAAAAAGCATCGGTTGACTCAGAAGGGAGTACCCTGTCCTCTAGTAACTCTGGGGCGATCCAAGGGTAATCATCTCGCCATTCTTGCAGTTCGTCTTTTGTTTTCAATTTGTATTTACTCCATCGTGGTTTGTCGATAAACGTTGCTTTACCTTTGTAGCAAATAAACAAAACAGAGAAGAAGAATGTTTAATTTAGTATGTAGAACAAGTTTTGATAGACTTAAAAAGGAAAATTCGTTTTGTCGGGGCCCGGAGGCTGTAGTCGAATTTTTTTGAGGAGTATGGAACCCCTACCAATATCTAAGGATTTTTATTCTTCAAAAAGAGAGTAAATACGGGTAGAAAGAGAAAAAAAGGATATAAAAAGAAAGAAAGGAAAACAAGGGAAGGAAAATCAGGGGAAAAGAGTGGAAAGGAGAAAAATTAAAAAAGAAAAGGAGGGAAAGGAAAGAAAAGGAGCTCATTAACATTTATCTCTGCGGGATGGGGGATATATATAACTAACTGGAGAGCATAATTATGCATTATCTGCACTTTCTGTCTAACTTCCAAAAAAACAAACTTCCAAATGGTCCGGTCTTGAGCTGCCCCTTCTGCTTCATTAACTGACATGCCAGTGTCCAGGAGTGTGAGATCTCTCCATCATTTTGTCCAAAACTCCATGTATAGTTTTAGGCCGACCACGTCTGCGCTTCCCATGAATTGGTATCCGTCTGTACAGCATTTTGGTGTTCTCTCACTTACCATGCGTAGCACATGTCCAACCAATTTTAGCCTACGTTTTTTTTAAGGTGTTTGTCAGTTGTGGCTGCTTTGTCATTGATTTTATCTGTCTATTTAGAATGTGCTGAGACCAGACAATCCACAAGATCTTCCTCTGGCATCGCATGTCAAAAGCATCTAGACTAGCTTCTTCTTTCTCTGTAAGGCTTCAACATACGACAGCATGCAGTAGAGTGGACAGGACACATGCATTATAAAATTCATCTTTGTGTCAAAGTTAATATAGTGGTCTTTATTCACTGCATTTAATTCTCTGAATGCTGCCGATGTTTTAAAGCGATATCCCACTTTGATGGTACCCTCATTTCCAAGTGGAACAGAGGGGACTGTTAATAGTGCTGTAGAACAAAATAAAATTGTGGATGTACTTAGATTTATCTAAAGCGTTTGATACCATATATCATAAAATGTTGCTCTATAAGTTGGAACACTACGGGTTTAGAGGAATAGTGACAAAGGAAAACAATATGTGAACTATAATGACATCAAATCAGAACTTAGGACATTTCGTCATGTGAATGCAACAAAGTCGTATCTATATTTTGCTATTTTGCAGGAGAGGCCATTTCGTGTCAAGATTTATTTTGTCTTTTATTGTTTTTTAATACCTTGTTCATGCCATAAGATTGCAATTACTTCGATTTAAGACTTGGAGGTGTTTTTTTTTCAAAACTCATTCAGTCCACTGCCAGAGGAGGCTTAACGGCATTCCTACAATGTGATTGGGAAATTTGATCAATATAACCTAATCTTAAAGGCAAAGTCCCCATTGCCACACACACAAAATGGTAATTTTAAAAATGCAGCCAACAAGCTAATAGTTGAGACTTATAACTTATATTTGCATATCTTACAGGAAACATTCACATTGTCCCACTGCATTAATTATATTCATAAGTCTCAATGTTTTGAATGTTAAATATAAGGATGAAAACACCAGATATTTGCACACAATCCCAATGCAAGGTATGGTCAACTGTACCATATGTGTACAAAAGCCAGACTTACCAAGGTCAGAAACCCCATTGGGTCACGGGAATGCCTTTAAACATCCTCTGGTCCACTGCTGCACGTTTTGAGAAAAGTAACAATGTTTTTTTTTAATTCATGATTTTTTGGAAATATTTTGTAACTTGACTTTGTCACTGCATTACTATATGAAGTGTTTGTGCCGATCTATCCTGGACCAAACACCAAAATTGGAAGGCACAGTGGACGACCGGATATTTCGGGCAATTCATCAATGCCATGCATTGGCTTTATTAGACGCGTGATCGATTTGAAATGCGAGTGTTCAATCCGCTCGAATATTCATAATGAGTCTAGCGTAAAAAGTGTCTAGCGTATTAGGTATCAATTTAAAGAGTATTACATTTTGAAAAATTATGTGGGTTTTGTCTTGTCATGAATTCATCACATTTTGATTTGTGGCTTCTTAAAAAAATTTGACTAGTTTATACATCTAACAAGTGTTTGCAACTTTCCCTTATACAAACTTACCAATATATCGTACATGTACTCTGAATATCGTATCGACCTTGCCTTTGATCGCCCCCGTAGTATCAGAAGTTATAATCCTGCTCATAATATATAATCATTAGTTGAAAGGTGTAATATATATAAATGATCACACACAGTTGATGGGGTCTGATGCACAAGGGCCCTTAAACTTAAGGCACCTTTGCCACACATTTTTCGAGGGAAATTGAAAGAAAAAAGTGTACATGATTTCTATGGGATTTACCCGCAATTTCCTGAAAAAAAGGGTTGTCCTAAAATTGTTTGAGGTCTGAAATGGGGCCCCGAAATAATTTGCAAATACCAAAATCTTACCAAAATCAATGATGACTGGGCGTTTGTTGTCATGTCTGATCATGATATTATCCTCCTTTAAGTCGTTATGAATGATGTTCATGGAGTGAAGAGCATTGATACCATCAGCAGTCTCCTTCAAGATCATCTTCCAGGGTAGACCTAGTATAACAACGACAAATAACAGGCTTACTAAATACCGTTGCACTTAAATCGTTTACGACAAAGTAGCGGAATAAAAATTATGATGAATTTGCATAGATAATTCTTAATTATCATCAACTCAAATAATCACATACAATACATACATAAAGAGTCAATCATAAGAACGTACCCTTAACTTTGGTTGACTATTAAATCAAATAACTTTGTTTTTGTAGTAATCAATGTATACTATAGCTAAACAGCATCGATTTGTCATCGAGTAGTACCAAATTAATTATCAAGCAAAACAGAATAGAAGGGATTAGCATGACTTGACAATCATAAATATAGATTCAATCTTGCAAATTTAATCTGAACACGCGAGAGAAATGCTAATTTTACGCTACTTTGTGCAGTTTCTGGTACAACTTTGTATAAGTTTGTGCAAGTTTGGAAAAATGTTGAAATGTTTGCCAACTTACACTGTGAACGGTGGTCCCAGCTTCTTTTGTTATGCATAGTCACGCAAAAAGTCGATCGATACATGTTGAAATCAGCATAATTCAGAAATACACCTTTTTGCTTTGAAATTAATTTTCTCGGTCAAATATAAAACAATACTTTTTTGCTTCAATAATGTCAATTAAAAACATAGTGCTTGGATATATACTTTTTTAAATCCTGGTGTTAAAATTAGGCATGAAATTATGTCTTTTAGTGTAAGATTTTTGATTTCGCCCGAGAGCTTTTTGCGGAATTCATGTTTTAGCGTTTCAAACTAATATAATTCGCTAAAGAAATATATTTCCCACCTCTGTAAGACACATCGTGTGGGTCTATATATTATAGTTTTGTCAGAATATCCGTTTTGATTTCATCTTTTTTCCCAAAATGTCCAACCAGTGCTTCATTTCTAATATAACCAGCAGAAATAATCGATATTTCTATTGTGGCTTGCAAAATCATCCATCCATGGGTACATTCGCGACTTGATTTTGACAAAATTGGAAATCGGAATTGAAAAATGCATTCAAAACCATTCTGACAAAACTATGACATATAGCCCATTATGATGTGCTTTAGAAAGTTGGGAAATATCTTTCGTCAGCGAATTATGTTACTTTGAAAAGCAAATACCTTAACTCCAGAAAAAGCTCGCGGGGCAAAATGAAGCCTGTGAAAATCGAATATCTTACACTAGAAGCCTAAATTTCACACCTAAGTTTAACACCAGGGTTTGAAAAAATATACAGTACCAAGCATTATAGTTTTCTTCTGACATTTACCGAAGAAATGAAAATTATTGCTTTTCCTTTGACCAAGAAAATTAATTATTGCGTGAAAAGGTGTGACTAAAAATTTTGCTTATTTTAACACCGAATTTGATCGTTTCAAGCGCCTAATTTAGTGACTGAGTGGGTCTTGTTTAACAATAGGCATCGACTGACTAGCGTTCAGCCTGCTTAAGCCATGTTTGGCCATTTACCCCTGTGACATGGGACCTTTTTGACACGCACTGTTACACTGAAACTGGCCGCGGCCGGTAATTTGAGAATATTGTTGCATCATCATTTTTTGCTTTAATATTGGAATAACTTTTGCTACTTTTAGTTGCTCTGGGACATTTCCTTTGCTGTAGATTGTAGATGGAGAAAAGTTAAACATTGCTGTCAACGGACAAGTTATTTCACTAACTACTTGTGTTGTTATGAAGTTTCCGATACCATCATATCCTGCACTCTTATTCGGATAAAATGTGTTTATAATTTTCTCAATTTCAGACTCCACAATTGGATTCATAAACAGGGGAGAAATAATTTTAAATAGTCTTACTCTTGTTATGAATATTGGATGGTAATGTCGAGTCTACGTTTATTATAAAAAATCATTAAATTCATTAGCAACAATAAAAGTAGCTATTATTTAAAATCATATTCAGTACGTGTTAAAAATTAAGTTTTACATTAAGTGTATTTACATTACCTATCGAACAAAACCATCCAGCTCATTTACATATGGCACGATGTATTAATTTCTATCGACCTTTAAAATCAATGTAGCTAGAAGGTGCTCGGGCCGATTTTTATAAAACCTTAGAACAATGACTATTTGTGCACTCCCGTTGATGAAAAGTGACCATTGACCTCGGTGAAGGTCACATAGGGGTCACAGGAGCCAACACCCCTAATTTTGCTATAAAATGATACCTCCTCTACAAATGCCATACGAAAGTGACATGGGTTGGTCATATGGTAGGTCATTTGCCGGATAGGATTTGTTGTCAAATATCACTTTGGTGTCTCAGGGGTCAAAATGAGAATTTTTTACAAATATTTTCAAAAATTAATATCTGCTATATGCCAAGTAGCACATTAATACCACTTGCACTGATGCATGGTCAATAACCAGAGTTTACATTGATGTCACACACGTGGGGTCAAAGTTCATTTAAGGTCAGTTTGGGCACCCGATAAGTTGGGCTAAAATGAGCAACATCAGCTATATCCAAGCCTTTGGTGGGTAAAGCAGGTCCATACTAGGTATACTGAAACTGCATTATAGAACAATTGATCAATGTTGGCTTTGACCTCAGAGGTCTAAGTTCATAGGTCAAAGGTAAAATCTCAAAATGCTCCAATTGGACTGACATTTGCATACAATGATCCTTATGACATTCTAAGCATATTAAAAATATTTTGAAATTCAATTAAGGTCATTAAGATGTCATAAACATGCTCTAATTGACATGAACATTAATGGGAATGGTTTTTGTGACCTTCTAAACATCTTTAAAATACAATTGAATTCATTCAAGATAATTAAGGGGTCGTGAAGGTGTCAACGGTCATTTTAATGCTCCAATTGAGCTGCAAATTGATAGGAGTGATCCTCGTGACGTTCTAGACATCTTAATAATACAATAAAATAATTCAAGGTCTTTCAGCGTTGAACATCGGCTGTGTACCCGTAGTCTATGGACCACATAGCCCTAGTTCATTCTGCTATTGTAATGTTTTAGTTCAAAATGAAAGTGGCCGATGTGAATGTAGTTTTACCACAAACAAAGTTGGCAAAAGTGTAAGTAGCCACAAGTAATTAATGAAGATCTCACATTATTTACTGAGAAAAAACAAACAAATCATGTTTCTTCAAATAGTGGTCCACAGAAAAGGCTCCATTTTAAGTATAGGGTGTCCTACCCGAGCAACTTACAATAGTGTTATGCTACACTCTGTTTGTAGTTACCTTTTCATAATTAGCAGTGCAAGTTATTTAGCATATCATGTCTACCACATGTCATGGTTCTAGTGGTGTAGGCATACTTCTGAAGATAGTAGCATAAACAGGGATTTTCGTGCCGCGACGTGTAATTTTGGTAATTTCGGTCTGATATCCCTCATTTTTCAGGTCCGATGTGGTGAACAATAAGTTAATAATTATTGTATTTATATATGCTTCAATTGCCCAATATTAAGAGTTTATAAGTATCAACAACAAAAAAAGATTTTCCAACGTATTATTTTGTTCTCTCCATTCTACTGATCATTCAGTATTAAGAGCGAATTCATTTCTAATATATAGTTTCTTACCACGTTTTCTAGCATCACTTTTTGCCGATTTGATAAGCGTCCACAAGGACCTCCCGTGCACATACTCTATCGCCAACAACATTCCAGGCGAGTTGATGTCCGTTAGGTTGTCATCAGTTTTTATAACACCTAACACATTGACTATATTTGGATGTGGTTTGAAAGAAAGCATCATGTTCGCCTCTCTAATAACACATGTTTCTAACGTTGCTTTGGAGACTCCCCTTGGATTCAGTGAAAAATCCTTCACTGCAATTTTCTGTTCTTGATACTGATGCAATTTTACGCGTCCAAATATGCCCGTGCCAAGAGTTTTATTCAAATTAGATGTATGACCGCAATCAAGTTCGGGTACATATTTGTGCGTCTGAGGTTTTACCTTGGTCAAATCCTGAACAGCTTTCCATCTAACATCCCGTTCTAGATCTAGTCTAGCCACTGAATGTTGAAGTTCCTTTTCTGCCGTTTCGTTCCTCAAATGTTCCATCTTTAACTCCATTTTCAAGCTATTCACGACGTTCATTATTCCAGTTTTATCCGCTAGATGCTGTTTTTGTTGCTCAGCCAGCCTTATTTCTAGAAGATTTGCATTCGCTTCTGCTTCCAACCTTCTGAGCTTTTCCTTATCTAACTCGTTTTCCTTATGAAGCTCTTCACTAAGTTCTACTCTCTGACACATAGGTTCTGAATTCGGTTGTGTTTCTCTTTCCAACTCTTCAGGAGTCGCAGGTACTGTGTGTATCATGCGAACATAATAATAACAAATTGGTTTCATTTTCCCTCGCGAACCCGGTCTCATTCTTCTAATTTGATGGCCTATGTTCTTAAAAGCCTTCTGAAATAGACGTCCTCTTTTCTCAGTTGTCTTTATGTTCGGATATTTACTCGTCAAAAAATCCATTACAACCGTAACAGGTATTTTATCCGTTTTGCCACCAGGTTCGAAAGCAGTCATTATATCCGAACAAATCATATCATCTGAAAGGGCCATATTGAATGTCAGAGCCACTGGTTCAGTTGCAGATTAGCTTGAACAGTTGAAACTTGAACAGTTGAAACTTGAACAATTGATTAGAATCATTGTGTTTGATTCACCCCAGTCTCAGCATAAGACACATACACACCCACACCCCGTTTTAACTCCTTCTCACACTGCCAAATTACTCAACTGCACAATGCAATGTATCTTTCATCTTTCATTTAATGTAGAAACAGCAACATAAAGTCTCAGGATTCAGTGTAAAACCAATATTACACATACATAACATGTTAACTCTGTAAATTGGATGTCAACTGACACGGTTCATGTCATATGTCATGGTATTGTTCGCTTTGAAATAAATATCTTTCGGTTCATTGACTTATGAGTTCACAAATAGTATGTTGATACTTCGGGTAAAGTACAAAGCTAATACAGGGTAAGTCTGAAAAAGAATTTCAGTTTCAGTTTGCAGTTTCAGTTTATTTATTTACCATATCAACAACGCAATGAAAAGATATATAATACATAATGGAAGGATGACCAAAAAAGACCATTTATATGTAGACAGGGACATGACCTACAAGTAATAAATACATGTTAGCACCAAAGGCAGATCTATAAAATAAAACCACACTCCCAAACAGTTGGTCAAGACCACTGGGAAGAACAAAACAAGCGTGTAAAAAGCATGATTAGCTGGGCATAAGAGCAAATGACACGAAATGGACAGAATGGTGTGGAAGTGAGGACTACAGAAAAATGAGACTAGTATTTAACTTGAATAACAATCAGTACATAGAAATAATCACCACTTGGACAGTTAATTTGATTTATACATTAATTTAAATTTTTTAACTGAAAAGCAAATACGAATAGTTGTCTCAATGGCGTTCCATAAAATGGGACCATGTCTTCTGATTGTATTTCTGGCAAGATCAGAGACAACATTATGAAGGCGAATTAATTATGAATTCTATTGACCGCAAAAAAAATAATCAGACAAATTTATAGGCAGTACGTTATTCGTACATTTATACATAAATACAGCTTTAGATACATTATGAATATCATGTACAGTGTTTGCGATGAACTAAATCTAAATTGCAATTATTACGATCAGCCCAAATTAAACTACAGTAATGAATATGTGGATGAACTAAAGTATTATATAATGAGAACAAGATGTTTACATGTTAAACGTGCTTTAGTCTGAAGCGTATACCAGAATATTTTCAGACAGTATTTGCAATAATCTTCCCAAGTTAGGCATTCATCCAGAATTAAACCAAGGAATTATGTGCTGGAAACTCGAGAAATAATATAATTATCAATGGCGATATGAAAATCTGGATAATTGCGGTTACTGAACCTGTTTTTAAAAATCATATAATTACTTTTGTTAATATTAAGAGATAACTTATTCGCCTTGAACCAAGTAGAGATATTCGCAAGATCGTAATTAATATTACTAATTAATTGATTCAAATCATTGTGAGAAACCAACATATAAGTATCATCGGCATATAAAATAAAATGGGAATTTTTACCAGCAGACATTAAATCATTTATATAAATAATGAAAAATAAAGGCCCTAAAATTGAGCCTTGAGGAACTCCGCAATAGATATTTAATAAAGACGATTTATGATGATTATAAGTAACAAATTGAGATCTGTTAGTGAGATAGCTCCTGAACCACTCGAAGACTACGCCACGAATACCGTAATGAGGAAGCCTGGAAAGAAGAATAGCATGGTTTATGGTGTCGAAAGCCTTCGAGAGAGGGCCAGGAATAGCCCAATAGTATATTTTCTCCTATCAAGAACGGAAATAATATTATTATATGTTTGAAGAATGACCATTTCTGATGAAAAATTAGGACAAAACCCAAATTGATTTTTATGATGTAAATCAAAGCTATGAATGAAACTATGAAGTCTTTTGTGGATTATACGTTCCAAAATTTTAGAAAAAACAGGTAAGACCAATATAGGCCTATAATTGCCAAAATATCATTCTCACCACTTTTAAAAACAAGAACTACTTAAACAATCTTGAGCTTTTCGGGCAATACACCAGAACTTAACGATAATTTAAATATATGAACAAGAGGAGGTGCTATTAAATCCCTGACTGATTTAACAACGTCCAGTTTTATGTCATCAAATCCGCTACTAGCACCAGACTTCAATGTTTTGCAGATGGACAGGACTTCTGTTACATCAGTTGGTGAGAAAAATAGAGAACTGGTGGAAGAATTGATTTATCTGATATAATGTTGAAAATTAATGTCTGTATGATGAATGTTACGTGCCAAATCAGGACCAATATTAACAAAATAAGAATTAAAATTGTCGGCGATAATTTGAGGATCAGAAATTTGAGAATCATTAATTTTGAAAAAGGAAGGACTATTTTTAGGTCCTCTTTGTCGTCCCAAGTGTTATTAAGAACATTCCAAGTTTGCTTTGAATTAAACTTAGATTCTTCAAGTTTCTCAGCATAATAGCGACGCTTAGAAATTCTGATTAAAGCAGTAAGGTTATTACGATAAGCCACATAAGCAAGTTCAGTAGGACGACTTACATACTTTTTGTGAAATTTTCTTTGCGAAGAATAGATTTTAAAATCGCTGAGGCAATCCAAGGTTTACGAGGAATGCGACGACGGCTAGATTTAGTGAGGCGTTTTGACCTAATTGGAAAATAAAAATTATAAACATCAGCAAATTTATGAATAAAAGCATTATATGTAAGATCCGTGATGCAATTCCAATCGACTAAACTTAAATTATTTTGAAAGTTGTTATCTCTGGTTTGGTTGAAGAGCCGAGTTGGAATTTGAGTTAAATTAATGATAGAAACAGAAGCAGACTTGGTAACTTGATAAACTAGCAGTCACCCGTCTTTCGCGGTCACCGTCTTTCGCGGTCACTGTCTTTTGTGGTACTGATATTTTATATCATTTTGTTTTAAATGTTCTATTTAATGTGATTAGTGATGTGAGAGGATATTGTCATTTAGAATTACAATTGAGAAGTTCAGATGCAATTTCAATGTTTGAGTTAATTTTGTTACCTTGGGGTGCACCCCACTTTCAAAGTTGTGGTGCAATTTCACCTGATGCAGCACAGTTTGAAGTGCAGTCTCAGAACAACCAAAATAAATTTACAATTTTGTAGGACACTTACGTTCCACATGGGCCTAAATATTTTGCACAGACACAAATTACCTGTCAGCTGCTCCTGTATCAGACAAACCCTCTCCGACCCAGTCCCTTAGTTGAATAAATGTAGGCTTTCAAGACATCCAAATACTTATCCTTACCAGACTTGCACCTGCATTGCTGCAAAATCACCCAATTTTTTTTCTTAACCATGATCTGTTCCTATGGGAACTTTGTTTGTTTGTTTTGTTTTATTTCTTCTTTAACCTGGGACACTCAATCAGTTGAAAACACAATTAATCATCTGTTCTTCCTTGAGGCCCAGGGAAATCTCAGGGAAATTGTTCAAAAGTCACCCATTTGGGTAACCAAACCACAGGTTTGGCAACCCTGATTAATTTGTCCTTCATTTACAAACTAATTCAATAAACAAACACTCTACTGTTGACTATAATTATGTTTTCCATAAAAACAAACACTGTTGAACACAGAATACATGCTAATGTTGACAAATTAGTTGCATAAACAATATATGTTAATTTCTACTGTGTCATGTAATAGTTGAGACTTCAGGCATAATATCTTCACACCGATGACAGGACAAAAGGCCTATTTCAGGCTATGTCAACATTAGTGTATTGTGTTGGAGTGAAAAGTTTCAGCTCGCAGGGAGCTTTTAGTGCTTTTTAAAGTAATTAACATTATTTGACACCATTAACAAAAACAAAATTGGACGTTTTATTGGGGTGCGGACAACCTTACTCTATACAACGCAAAAATCCATTTTCCAAAATAATGTAAACCGTAGAAGTTTTTAGCCTTACCAATTCGCCAAATTCAGTAATTTATTATAGATAGGAAAATGATCACTAACATCAACAATGACAACACAATATTTATTTATTTATTTATTTATTTATTTATTTATTTATTTATTTATTTATTTATTTATTTATTTATTTATTTATTTATTTATTTATTTATTTATTTATTTATTTATTTATTTATTAAAATGTTGATTTTCAGTAGGGCCCTGAGACAAACATTAAGCATTAAAATACACGTAGATTATACATTATTAGAAACCATAACAAATGAGCTGACATAAATATTACACAGCATTAAAATACATTATATTATACAGCATAATTTAAAATAATTCAGAGAAACACGAAAAATTTAAAAACATTTAACATGTATGAGCTGCAGAATCAGTTGTGCTACAATTTCAGGTCTTCTTTGAGTTTCCTTTTAAATTGCATTAGTGAGTTGACTTGACGAATATCTTTCGAAATAACATTCCATAATACGCTACCTTTGTATCGGAAAGAGCTTTTATCATAATTTGTATTGCACTTTGGAACATATAAATCGCCATTTACACTACCTCTAGTGTTAACAGAATCTATGATACTAACTGGACGACACAAAAGACTCCAAGTGAGGAATATTAACATGGCATGGGCAACATCCGAGCTCTAAAATAACTTCAAAATTCCCTCATTTTTACCACCTCAATCAAAGCAGGCAGTACTCAAAACCCAAAATATTGGAATATCATATTGTACTGCTTCAGTGTTTCATCACTCATCAACATTTTTGCGCCTGCAGTTGGAAGTAATTTGCCACCTTTTTCTACTCAGCTGTTGAGACTAGTCTGGTGCCGAATTTGGAAACCTTGCAATGCATCTCCACACACATGCTTACTTACTTGCTTACTTGCTTATTTCGGGTGGTTTTCCCGAACCACGACAGCTTTCCATATCCTCCTGTCCTGCATCGCCGTTCCCAGGTCTGGTGCTTGTAGTCCAGTGTCCTGCTTGAGAACATCTACATAATGTAAGGGGTGGTCTACCAGGGTTTCTTGTTCCATGTTTGGGTGTCCAGGTTATCAGATTGGCGACAGGTTCGCACTTACTCCTGAAGCAGTGTCCAGCGAAGCGTGTACTCCTTTCTCTAATCTTCTCTGAGAGTCTTGGAAGATCTCCATACAGCTCTTTGTTGTTTAAATGCTGCTTCCAATGGATGTTGTACGCTGCCCTAAGCATTCGAGAGTAACATCCGTCCAGCTCTTTAACCAGGGGTTATGGTCCAGGCTTCGCATCCATATGTTAACACAGAATCCACTGTTGCACTGAAAACCCGCAGTTGTAATTTCTTTGGTAGAGCAGACTTCCAGATCTTGTTTAGGCTGTTACATGCTCTCCAAGCTGCTGCCTTACGTGTTTTGACATCGTGCTCTGTGCTAGCCATCCATGCTCCGAGATATTTGACGTCTTTCACTTCAACTAGCTTTGTGCCATTATTTGTGCTGATGTTAACCTGCTGATCTTGGTTAAAAGACATAAACTTTGTCTTGGTGGCATTCATCTTTAAGCCGACTCTTCCGACTGATGTTTCGACCCTTCGCAGCAGTTCCTGAGCTTGCTTAGTTTCCTCTGACAGGAGGGCGATGTCATCCGCGAAGTCCAGGTCGGTTACCACATCTGGCCCAACTCGTCGGCTCTTTCTCCTTTCTAGATGGAATCCGAGTGCTTCTTCCTTGCCATCTATAGCCATTCTCAAAGCATAGTCGAGCACTATCACAAACAGATAGGGAGCAAGGGTATCACCTTGTAGAACTCCAGCTAGGATGTCAAATAGCTCAGGGGAGATTACTTTGGCTCTGGTTTTCTTGTATGTCCTTCCAATTGCATCCACAATCTGTTTTGGTATCCCATAGGCTATGAGGATCTGTAGCATCTTGCCTCTGTGAATAGTATCGAAGGCTTTTCTGAAGTCAATTAATGTTATAATGGCTGGTAGATTTTTAGCCTTCTCTCCTTCTATTATCCTTCTAAGAGCCAGTATGTGGCTGACAGTTGTTCTTCCTACTCTGAAACCATTCTGGCTGTTTCTCAGAAGTCTAGCAACTTCGGGTCTTATCCTGTTGAGTATCATCCTATTGAAGGTTTTGGCTACTATTGAGGATAGGCTGATGCCACGGTAGTTACCTCCTCGGTATCCTTAGGTATCCTGACTTCGGTATTGGGATTATATTTAGAATAGACCATTGATCAGGCATTCTTTCTTTCAGAAATTCATCGTTGCAAAAACCTAGCACCAGGTCATCCAGGTCACATCTCGTTAAGACTTCTGGTGTGATGCCGTCTTCTCCACTACTCTTTCCTTCTGCTATTGCTGCCTTTGCCTTTGTATATTCCTATCCATCTGAGTATCTCCTGTCAGCTGGCCCCTCATTGACGATTTTCTTCCAGTAATGTCATTAATCAGTCTCCAACTCTGACTGTGTTTACAGTTGTCATGTGCCATTTCAACTTCTCTTAACTTGGTGTTGAGATCGTCCTCTATTGCATGATTATAGGCTCCTGCTTAGTCAGACTTTGCCTGGTTATAACTGAGCCTGTTGTCTTCTGTTGTGCTTTCTTGATATGTCTCATAAGCATCTTTGATTTTCAGTCTTGCTGATGTTACTCTGTGATCACTTGAGAAGCACGCCTTCCTGATTTTCTTTCCAACAGGTATTATCTTCTCTGTTGCTTCTGCAGTGGCGCTTATAAATATCGTTCGGTGGCATTTTCATCAATATCTTCTAGAGGTTGGAATCTGTTGCGTACCTCAATTGTATATTGCAGCTTGTTATCAGAGCATAAAACCCTCCAGTCGTAGTGTTTCTTTCTTGGCAACGCTTTGCTCTTTCTTAGACTTAGACTTAGTCTGATCCTTGCTGATACGATCCTATGATCAGATCCTATGCTAGAAAAGGTGCTATAGGCTTCAGCGTCCAGCAAGCTGTTCTTCCACTTCTTCCGAATCAGAACGTAGTCCAATTGGTATTTGCTTCCTGTTGGGCTCATGCACGTCCACAGCTTCCCTTTCCTCTTTCGGAAGTAGGTATTAGCGATTACAAGTTTTTTTCTCAATTGCTAAATCTACCATATATTTTCCATTTCTGTTGGTTGTGTCATGATAGGTAAGATTTACACCTACTGTTCCAACTCTACCATTGAAGTCTCCTACTATTACAAGGACATTGTGAGCTGGGATGGAATCGATGGCTCTTCTTAGGTTGTCATAGTGTGCTTCAATGTTGTCTTCATTGTCCACGTTAGTTGGACAATAGGTAAATATAACTGTTGTTGCAGGGTTACCCTGAAAGTTGGCAGATAGGATACGGTCTGTGTGTTGTGTCACGCTAGCTAGTGAGCTTTTTGCATTAGAACTGAGAACAATGCCAACTCTGCCAGTTGCTGCACCTGCTCCATTTCTGACAGCTGAAGTTGTAATTAGCGTCTGGCCAAGGATGTACTCATATCTGACTGGTTCTTTGTGGACTATGCGATGTTCCTGTATCCCCAGTATGTCTATGTTGTATGCCATTAAGCTGCACACTAGTTCCTCACTGCATCTTTGTTCTCTGATGGTCCTCACATTCATGGTGGAGATTGTTACAATTTTCCTGCAGTTCATAAGGTTACTCCTATTGCCTCCACACTTATCAGTCTTGTCCCTTCCTTGCGGCTTTGAGGACAAGCCATCATTTGATTTCTCAAAATCTGTGTCAGCTCCAGGAGTTGGTGTTTTTGTAGGGACTCTAACCCTAGTGTAGTTTAGGTTTGCTGTCATAGTTTTTCTTTTGCTGATTAATTCTGCGGTCGCAACTCCTACAGAATGGTTTAACATAGGAGTTTTCCTTCTCACAGTTGTCCTGTGGCCGATGTATAACGATAAATCATTTAATCTACGCCCTCCACTCCTATCACGTCTGTCTCCAACCAGATATGGTAAGTTGGATCCCTGCTTGTGTTCACTGACCGTATCCATAGATTATTATGAACGCCCTTCTGTCGGAGACAAGAGATTGCAAGGTAGGACGAATCTCATGTCTTAATGCTAGAGAGGGTGCAAAAAAGAGCCCTCATGATTATTCTTGGTCCAGATTATCTGTCGTATGACCATGCTCTTGAACTGTGCAACCTCTCCAGCCTTCAGGAAAGGCGTAAAATGCTTTGTGTTAAATTTGCCATTGATATCTACAAGTCTGATGAGTTCAGTGCCTGGTTGCCTTTACGAGTTAAAGATAAAGTGCAATATTCTCTGAGAAATGCAAACCATTTTAACAAAATCAAGTGCAGAACCAATCGGTTTCAAAATAGTGCAATTCCTTATCTTGTCAATTTGCTCAATGATCTCTTGTAAAGTGCTCTAATTTTAATCATGTTGCTGGCTAACTGTTTTTATATTGATGTGTTATTTTTCCACATTCTTGATATATTATCTCATTGTATTGTTGTATTGAAAGTGCAGGTGGGGTGGGAGGATAGGCTATCTTATGTGAGTTTTGTTGGTGTGAGGACTCTGATTGTGGTATAATTCAGGATGTGTCTAGTGTTTTGATGAGTGGTGTGGGTGTGCAACTGTTGTGAGTGGTTATGTGTCCTTTCAGTGTGCTGTTGTGATTTGAGCTGTGCAAATGTCGTGTGCTTGTGAGTAGTCTGGGTTGGATTTCTTGGGGTGGATTATAGCTTGTTTTATTTTCGTATGGTTTGTGCTATAGGGTTTGCTGCAATATTTTGTTTATTTATTTTGTTGTTCACTTTTATCATATTCTTTATTGTGTATAATTATATGTGTTTTAAACTTTGTAAACTTTGCTGTAATTTAGCCTACGGGCTACAATGCATTGTGCTAATAAACCACAAATGAATAAATGAATGAATGAATGAATGAATGAATGAATGAATGAATGAATGAATGAATGAATAAATGAATGAATGAATGAATGAATGAATGAATGAATGAATGAATGAATGAATGAATGAATGAATGAATGAATGAATGGTAGTGAACTACCTCGACTATTTAACCCATAGCTGGGGCTTGGTTGATGAGCGCCAGGGCATGTCCACACGCCGGTGGGCCTGCACGCCGCATCTCTGGGGCCCAAAGCTGCTCCGAGATAACTTACAGTTTCACCTGGGGCCGTGGGGTACCCAGTTACCGTGTGTTGTCTCTGGGAGGCACTGTAAGAGTCTTGATGTAGGAAAGACTATGTACTGGCAGGGGAAGGCTTACGCACTTTGCTTCCCCTTTCACCTTACGGCTAGCCAGCGGCAGAAGCTGAAAGCAGAAATTGCAAGCACTATACTACATGCTACATGCTAATACTAGTCTACCTCGCTAATGCACTAGACGCATCACAACACCCTGTGTCCAGAGGACACCAACACACACACATGCATTGTAGGTAATCTCCTTGGTATGCTTGGTTGTCTCACTTAAAGCCTTCTCATCAACCAGTGGAATATTATACAGCTACATGTATATTTACAACCTGGATTGTTTATTATGTGTCACGTTTTTTATGGGGACTTAGACATGTTAGTGATTGCTTCCTTGTTCTTACTTATGGAATTTAAGCTTACCTATCACTGCTGTGTGGAAGAAGACATCTCCATTTGCTTACTTGCTCAGGCTATCATAAGCACCTAGTGTGTTTTTTGGTGACTATTCAGTTCACAATGAAGCATTCTTTGTGTCTTCAAACTCTTGTGGGAGTCGTGGCTTTATCGTCTCTCGTGTGTATGCAAAAAAACTCCTAATTGATTGACATTGACGCCATTCATAACATGGGGCTATTCACCAAAAGTTCCATGTGGTATCCTACCTATCAACTTGTCTCACAGTAATCACATGGGGCTTCTACAAACAAACCTCCTTTCCAGCCTACGATGTTCACGTTCCTATAGATCATCCATAAAATTGACCACTCGTAAGGATACTCTGCAGTTTCTTCCTGTGTTACTGATTATTCAAGCATCGGACACAGAAACAAATCCTGGGCCTATTGACTTCATGTTTGACTTTTGCAACCTACCCTGTGATCCATCAAGCCAGAGAATTATCATTTGTGATGATTGTACTAGCCATTATTACCCAGACTGCATCTCGATGCCAAGTCAATTGCACAATATTTTAACAAAACCTAATGCCTCCTGGATATGCTCATGCGGAACCTCAAATTACAGTACCTGCTTGTCAGACAGTTTCTCTATGGAAAGTTCCAACCACTATGAGGTACTCTCATCTCTCACTGATGGCAACTTAACATCCTTGCATGACATTAGTGATCCTGGTTTACCTCTGGATACATCATCACCCAAGAAACCGAAGGTGTCGCACAGGAGTAACAGTACCCTCAAAGTCTTAAATGTTAACTTCCAGTATTCAGGCAAAGAAAGCTAGCTTTTGGAATGTTATTGACTCTCGCAACGCAGATGTAATAATTGGCAGTGAAACATGGATAAACCCAGACATTTATAACGATAAAATCCTACCACCTGATTACACCACTTATCGAAGAGATCGTTCCGATGGATATGGTTGTGTCCTCCTGTCTATTAAATCAGATCTGATCAGTCAAGAAATAGACATGGGTTCAGAAAGTTCTTGTAAAATTGTTGCTGCCAAAGTTGAACTTACCAGCAAAGATCCCCTGATCATATGTTCAGCCTATAGACCTCCTAATGATAGTGAAGAAAACGCATTCAAGCTGTGGTCTACCATCCCCGACCTTGTTCATGACAATCCAAATGCTATGGATTGGGTTGGAGGTGATTTCAATTTACCAGATATAAGTTGGCCAACAATTAGCATCATTGATAACAGAGTTAAGCGATCAATCAATGAAACGTTCATCTCAACTATTCAAGACCTTGGACTTGAACAGATTGTTGAATTCCCAACCCGTCTTCAGAACACTCTCAACTTGTTTCTTACAAATCGTGCAACACTGGTGAACAAGTGTGAACCATATCCTGGTGTTAGTGACCATGAGATCGTTGTTGCATGTAGTAATACAAATGTAAGACGTCAGAAGCCAGTTAAAAGAAAGATCTTTATGTGGAACAAGGTGGATTCAAATACAATCAAACACAAGCTGTCTAGTTTTGCAGATGAATTTATATCAAACTTTGACTCGTCAACTCCCATTAGTGATTTATGGTCTACCTTCAGAAATCAGTGCATGAACGTAATGGATGAGTTGGTTCCATCTAAAATGCCATCTTCCCAGGTTCACCAACCTTGGATTAACTCAACCGTCAAGCGTCTTGCAAGACGCAAACAAAAAGCTTACAGAAAGGCAACTAATCATGAAGATGATTGGAGCTACTGCAAGAAACTCAAACGCATTGACCAGCAGAAATGTAGACACGCTTACCATAATTATGTACATGACTGGGGAGAAATATTGATCAGAATCCAAGGACATTTTGGAGATTTGTACAGGGAAAACCATGTGACAACAATGGCGTTGCCCCGTTGTATCAAGATGGAATTACCTTCAGTGACAGCAAAGTGAAGGCCGAGATTCTGAATAAGCAATTTACATCAGTTTACACAAAGGAAGATACCAATAATCTACCTGATCTTGGCTCATCACCTTACCCTAAATTGCCTGATATCACCATTGACTGTGAAGGTGTTCTGAAACTTCTTCAAAATCTGAAGCCGCACAAAGCTACTGGCCCAGATAACATCCCAACCAGATTGCTCAAAGAATATGCAGATGAGCTTGCACCATGCCTGATTTTAATTTTTCAAGCTTCACTTGCTCAAGGTGAAATTCCAACTGACTGGAAGTTTGGGCATGTTGCACCGATTTTCAAGAAGGGAGATAGACACAAAGCATCCAACTATCGTCCTATAACTCTCACATCTGTCAGTTGCAAATTATTGGAGAATATCTTGCATGGTACCATCATATCACACCTTGAAGATCACCATATCTTATCAGATGCCCAGTATGGCTTCAGAAAAAAACGGTCGTGTGATGCTCAACTGATACGCACTGTTCATGATTTGGCAAAAGGATTGAATGAGAGACAACAAATTGACGCAATATTATTAGACTTCTCCAAAGCCTTCGATGCTGTGCCACATAAGCGCCTCCTTCATAAGTAATCTCATTACGGGATAGGTGGTAATACCTTGGCCTGAATTGAGGACTTCTTATCCAATCGCTCCCAGCGTGTTCTACTTGAGAGACAAGTCTCATCTGTAACATCTGTAACATCTGGAGTCCCGCAGGGGTCCGTCCTGGGCCCCTTGCTTTTTCTGTTTTTTATCAATGACTTGCCAGAGTGTGTCACATCAACCACGCGCCTATTTGCAGATGACTCTCTGCTCTACCGAGTCATCAAAAGTCCCGACGATGACAGCTTGTTGCAAGAAGATTTAAACTGTCTCCAGACATTGGAAAAGCAGTAGGGTATGTCATTCAATCCTGATAAATGTGAGGTCCTGCGTATTACCAACAAGCGATCTCCCATTCACACCACTTATTCACTTCATGGCCAACATCTAGCCTTAACAATCAATTCCAAATACCTGGGAGTAACAATCAGCTCTGACTTATCCTGGAATGCTCACATCAACACCATAACCAAAAAAAAAACAGACCCTTGGTTTCCTGCAGCGAATGCCAGCAAATGTCCTCCTGACATTAAGAGAGCTTTGTCCTCCCATTTCTTGAGTACTCATCATCTGCCTGGGCACCCCACACGCAACGAAATATCCAGAGCCTGGAAGCTGTACAGAGACGGGCAGCACGATTTGTAACTAGTGATTATCGCCGTACCAGCGTCACTGACATGCTTCAGTCACTGCAGTGGGATACACTACACCAACGGAGGATGAGATCGCAGGCGGTGATTTGTTACAATATTGTAGCATCTATGGTGTATATTCCAGCTGCTGACTACCTTACCATCAGAAGAGGCAGGAACATTGACTCACTGAGATGAGGCTACAGTCATAAGTTCATCCAACCACATGCAAGAGTTTTAGCTTTCCAGTACTCGTTCTTTCCATATACCATCAAGCTATGGAATAATCTTCCTCCGTCCCTCATTGCAGCTCCGTCCGTAGAAGCATTTCGGCACGGACTTGCTAGCATCCAGCTTCCATAATTGATGACGCTATTTTTACTCGCACGAAGCACTGTATAATTATAATAAACTTCCTTCACGTTCATCACTAGCACTTTTGTTCGCCTCGCCATGTTAATATTCAAGGTCCAGCAATACTCAATTCTGAGGGATGCACTGTATCTAATGAAAATGAATAATGATGATGAAGACACAAATCATTGAGGTAGGAGGGTGCAATTTCATTTTAAACTTAAAACATCATACATCCAGTTAAGAAAATAATGCGGTCGCTTATATTCATGAAGCCTAAAGTACGTAACAGGTCGTTTATATGAGTTCTGTATGGTACACTTAGTATAATTCGCATTGCCGTGTTTTGGAGTTTTTGAAGCTTATTTAAATTTATTACACTGCAGCTATTCCAAATAGTAATTGCTTAATCAAAATGTGGTAAAACCATTGTGTTGTAAATAGTAATCAGTGAACTTCTTGGGACAAACGGCTTAACTCTTCTCATGACTGCAAGACTTGCACACACTTTACGACAAATATTGTTGATCTGCTCTTTCCATTTCAAGTTAACATCAATTTGAACACCAAGATATTTGAAACATGTGACATTTTCAATCTCAACATTATTCATATACACTGTAACATGATCAATTTTACTAGTTTATTGATGTCAAAGTTCCAAATCAAGAAATGTTATGTTTTTATGAAGTAGTCTATTTCCCGGTCAACTTGCATGGAACTGGTACGAAACGACAAACGTCTTATGCATGTCATCATCGAGTTAGTGTGTCCATTATTTATTTGATGTCTTCTCCAAACGTTCTTGTTGCGTATGTGTAATTTGCAATTCCATTCATTATCCTCGTGTATGTATACGTAAATGACACAATAAAGACAATATTTGAGGTCTCAAAAAGTTTACATGTAGATTTTTTATGAACTAAGTTAAAGTTAACATATATATATAAATATCTTTATAAATAATCTGTGTACCCTCTTCTAATATTACTGTGAATGTCAAGTACACAACTTGTTTACTTAGCCCTAATTCCACACATTTCTAAGTAGTCTAGGAGCAAGGGGTTTGAAAATTGGTCGAGTTAATACTTCTCAATAACTATAGGTCGTAGAGAGCACAAACTATATATTTTCTTAATGCATGTCATCAGACGAGTAATTTGATATACCTCGGAACAAGATCAACGCATTTGTAATTTTTTACCCTTGTGTGACCTTTCGTGACCTCTAGCAAAAAAAAAACTACCTAAATCCACTACCCCTAGCAGTAATCAAGAGGGTCTATCCTAACACCTCATAGTAACAAATATTAGGACCTAAGACATAGGTGTTGAACTCAATCCTTAATAATTAAAGCCCGTATGAGATTTAGCTCCTAGACTAAAGCAACAATGGCATAGCCTAATGTATGTAACGCGAGGTTCTTGATCGTGCATTACACAGCGTTTTATTCTGAACAAACTGAAACTGAAAATTGTTCAGCTTCATTTCGAGATAATATGCAATGTTTAATTTATCTTTCTTTTTTGTAATACGTTCAACCATGAACAATAAATATAAAGTAGTTTGATAGTTTGATACAATAGTTTGATGACACTCGTAACTTACCTTTCTTTTAAGATATGAAGTTGAAACTTAAAAGACACATGCAAAAGAAATCAATTACTAACGTGTGAACAATTGACATCGTTTTGCTGTAACATCGCAAAATGCGGTTCATTCTCTGTTTATTCTACTTTTAAACTGTCTAGTTGGTACAGACTGAGTCAAAAAGAAGTAAACTCATGTTTGAGGGGCTGTAACTAGAGATTTGTAAGGAATCTGCTATAAATGAAAATATCATTGGAAAGTGCAAACACTACTTGTCTAAATAAAAAAAGAATTGTTGCAATTGCTCACAGCAAACTAAAGTTATACTTATTTGAATACAACCACCCATTTTTGTAGCTGCACATGGCTGATTGATTTTCATCCATTTCAATTTCGACGAATCAGCAAAGTGCTAACAGGATTTATTGTTGAAATGACAACTTTTGCTTGCTTTTAATTAATATACAACAAACAGAATGTAACTCCATGATGGTACTGTAAATGGTAGAGATACCAATTCAGGTCTTTACGAACGATCCGGCAGAAGCTTGATTGGGGAATGTTGGGTAAAGGATTGCGTCTTGAGCTGATCTTTGGGTCTTGCTGTAACACAAGTCTAACTCCAGCAATGTTCACTTGTGGTCTAGCAGTTCTATACTGAAGCTTCCGGCTGTCTGTTCCTTAGTGTCCCATGCACATTGAGCTTGTTGACATTCTTATATAATGTTCCCTTACATGGAATCCGATTGGCTGTGGGAAATTGGAGACGAAAAAAAGACACTGAACTTCAGTGGGACTCTTAGTTTCATGATAGTTCGTCGACAGAAACGTGCGCCCCCGTGCGGTAAATTATGGTGCCATGTTGTCATTTGGCCCGTTTCATTATAATGTAGTGCAATGAGGTAAAATTCCTATTGACAAAAACCTCTAACATGCGGGAATTATTGATCGAAACCACACGTAACTTTATTTGCATTTGAATATCGCATCTTACCAATCAATATAATAGGTACTTAGGAAGTGAAACCGTGTGCAGCTACGAAAATGGGTGATTGTATTCAAATGAGTATAACTTGAGTTTGCCGTGAGCAATTTAATTGCAACAATTTCTTTTGTATTTAAAGGTATAGAATTTGCTCTGTCCAATGATATTTTCATTTTTCTCAGATTTCTTACAGATCTCTAGTTACATCCCCTCAAACATGAGTTTACTTCTTTTTGACTCAGCCTATATAGTCGGCAAGGTGTTGGACTTCTACGTACGTACGTTAAAAGTAACATATCACTAACGATCATTGCGGTTCATTTCTGTTCACTTCTATGCAATTGTGGAAACAATCAACGGATCTGAACGGTATTGCTCGAAATTCCAAGTTCTGTGCAAATACGCCGAAAGACGTTTTGGACACTGTTAATATTTTCATGGTGAATGATTGATTCCGTTTCATGACATTGTTCCCTACTATATTATATAACGAGGGCTTAGAGCAAGAACTAGCAAGAATACGCATGGTCACTTAAACAGTTAGCATGGTTAGTTAGATGCATGTGACCATGTACATACCCCCAAAGTCACTTACATTATATTATAGAGGGCAGAATTAACCGTCCATTTGTTGCCGGAATTAGTAACATGTAATTGTGGGCATAGCTAGTTCTTGCTCTAAGCCCTCGATAATTTCCGTCACATAACTCTGATTTGTATAGATGTATCTATGTAGCTAAGAATGTAAAAATCTTTTCACTAACGATATGTCCATCCTCTTAGCGGCTTCACATTTGAAGGATGTAATCAGCTCGTTTATCTCAGGAAACTTACGATTTACACGCTTCACTTGCTGCAGTAAGTACCCAAATGCGTACGCATCTGTCGTTGGTGAATATACAGCCTGGTCTTTGAGTATTTCAGGAGGTATCCACCCACGACTCTTTTGAAATTCACAAATGTCAGCATCATTGTCTAGTCCGTAGCGCTCGCTGTTTTCTTGAGTTGGCTCCACTAATGTTGCTTTGCCAAAATCTATGATGCGAGGGACATGGTTACTGTCTATCAATATGTTGCTTTCGTGGAGGTCATTATGAACAATGTTGTAACGCTTCATCCATTCCATACCGGTTGCTATGGCTTTCATGACTTTCGGCCACATCATACGATCTGCAGCGTTAAAAATTACATAATATTAATAAGGAGATTTTGATTTTCCAGTGTACAAGGTACTCAAGCCACTCATAATCTCACGCGTTTGGAGCAGTGTGATCCAGTCAATAAACCTCTTTTTTTTTCATTATACAGGGTGTCCCAGAAAAAATTACTGAGTGAATAAATTTAAACGTAAGTCGAGAATTAGACATCAGAATCAAACAATTTTAAGTGTAGCGCATATCCTATTTTAATGTGCATCACGTACGAAAATTTTATTTGATTCGGTTGACTGGTTGCGAATAAATTAACGATTACATAATGCGCACATCAATGCAGTTCATTCCAAGTTTGATCACAGGTGCTTTTTTCATACTCGGTTACCGCTTCCTGAAGTTTGTGTATCTCATTAAATTTAGTCCACATTATCTATTTTATAATCCGACGGTGTTATGTTATGCATGCTTTCACTGAAGATGAATAACAGCTTGTCCGAGAAAACTTTGATTTCTACAATGGGAAGCTTTCAAACTTGAATTCTTTAGGTTGTGCAAATATGTTATATTTTAAATTTCCAAAGAACATTTGAGCCGAGAATGACAATGATCAAGTGCTTACAGTTTACGTATGATTTTTGATACCATGCAACATTAATGTTGAAGTTTTAAAAGATTTAAACTTTGCATTACAATTTTACGAAATATTGTGTGAGAATTTTTTTAAGCAAGCTGGAATTCGTTTATGCAATAACATTCTTTATGCAACATTAATCAACATTTAACATTAACGAAAAAAGGTATTTACAAGTACCGAGCATCATCTTACATGCAAGCTTTCATTTTTAATATCGAGCAGATTTTCAAATTTGAACAAAACCTAATTAAATGTTTTGCAAGAAACAGATTCTTTAAAAAGAACGAAAAGCATTTCACAGAACAAAACATGAAGCCCATTGACAGTTAACCACTATAATAGTGCGCATTGTGTTGAATGATCTTTTCTTCAAACTTGGAATGAATTGAATTGACGCATGCGTTATGTAATCGCTCATTTCTTCGCAATCAGTCAACCGATTCCAGTAAAATTGACGTATAGGATGCAGAATAAAATGGGCTACACGCTGATATTTAGAATTTTGGATTCTGATGTCTATTTCTCGACTTACGTTCAAATCTATTCGCCCGGTATTTTTTTCTGGGACACCCTGTATAAGTACGAGGCAAACCTGAATTGCTTTCTTAAATCCAAAACCCAAAAATAACGTCAAAATAGGACAAATATAATGGTTTTAACAGTGATTATAAATGTTAAGTTCATGAGTGCCATCTGTTTTTATCTAAAATGAACCAATGTGTCAACAAATTAATTATTTCTCATTTAATGAAATCCAACTTGAATAAATTCAAATCTCGCTTCTGTCTGTTAAGGACATGGATTTAGTATTTTCGTTATTAACGATTTTATTGCATTGCTAACTGTTTGGAAGGAGTAATACATAATTATGCTGGAAATGCGCTCACAGATTGATAGTCAAAATAGCCATCTCAATATTCAAGCTTTCTTGTTCGCCCAACAACTTGCGGGTTTTTTTTTCATGTGATTTATTTTGGTCGACATATCACCTCCATCCCCTTATTGTATGTATGTGGGGGTGGGGTGGGGTGTATGTGGGCGTGTGTATTGGTGTGTGTGTGTGTATGTATTCTATGGGTATGTATGCATATATGTGGGTATTTATGCATATGTATATGGATTTCTATAAGCCCTGCTCAGATACCCACTTACTAGTGCCTTTTTATATATTATTTTTCTTTCTTGGGTATCTCACCTCTCTCAGCCTTCGTATCTTTCCTGAATAGAATTTGCCACAGACTGTGTCCACCAATGTATTCCATAACTAGTCTGTAACTGTCGTCTTGGATGACTACTCCTTTTAGATTACAAATGTGAGCATGTGATGGCATTGCCATCATGATTGAAGCTTCCCATATGATGGAGTCTTCCCATTCCTGTTTGGATCTTCCTTCAGGACTTCTGAACTCTTTCACTGCAACTCGCTCACGAAGATACTTACAAAATGACACTTTGGAAAAGGTACCTGTTCCAAGTGATTTGACTGTGTTTGACAATTCTGTTGGGGGTATTTCAGGTAAACTTTGTTTTAGCATCTGTTTTGAATATTGCCGATCTAGTGGTGACAAACGTGATCCCTGTGAATGAATCACCATGTGACCAATTCGTTGGCAACGTTTACGTTCTTCTTCGTTTACTCTTATTGTCAGTCTTCTGTTTTTATTGGTGATTTGCCTAGATTTCCGTCGTAGTCTCTTTATGGTAGCACATAACCTCTTATTCTCAAGTTGAAGTCGTTTATTCTTCTCATTGGCCTCTTCTAAGGCTTGCCGGTAATTCACATGTTCAGTTTCATTATCCTCGTCTACATGTTGACCATCGCATAGTTCTTCAACATTTTCATTTACTGGATCTGTTACCATCAAGTTATAATAATGGTATACCGGATTTGGTATCTTGCGTGATTTTCCAGGCTTATGTCTCACCATTTGTGGAAAAGCATTCTTAAACAATCTTGCCCGTCCAATAGAAGAATTGGGTCCTTCGGGAAAATTATCCCGAATATAGTCCAGAACATAGGAAACCGGGACTTTGCTCGCCTTCCCGCTAGGCTTGAAATGTTTGCGCAGTTTATGAACTATCGATTCCATGGTACAAAACAAGTTATGAGAGTCAGAACTTCAGAACAAAATGGTACATGATCGTACGCGACGGATGTAATCCATAACCATTATGACTAAGAATATTTCCTGAAAAGGTCCTTCTTGCTGTTATTGATTTGCTGAAATTGAGTGGAAATTATAAATATTTAAGACGAATGGCATGTTAAGAGTGGTGACAGTTGATTTTTGTCAATGCCGCTGGCATGAGATTACAATGTGAGTATTATACAAATACAACATGTTTTAAGTCAAAACTACTGGTCCCTCGGTGTTGGATGATTTGACTACTTCCCGATGATTTGACTACTTCCCGAATTATTTATTTATTTATTTATTTCACAATAAGTAACCTGCTCAATAAAAATTGATTTTCAGCAGGGCCCTGCTTAACGTATAAAACACAGTTTTACATGTGTAATTGCACAGGCGCGGGGAAGTAGTCAAAATACCGTACTCGGACGCTGGCGTTATTAACCAATAAGATGTCTGGATTACCTAATAAATATTTATGAGGTATAGTAAAGGCCTATAACTTATTTACCTTATAGTAATCGCAAAGTAATTTATGAGAGCCCAATTCCCCCTGCTGGACGCTCAAGGGGCATAAAAACAATACAAGTAAACAAACATAAAAACATGACTGTAAAAATTACATAATTGTACGAGCGTCATTCAATAAGTTCTACCTCCATCATCACATCTCTGTTATCTTAGGTGCCAGGATATTGAAGTTACTTATGGTTATACTCTTACATCTTGCCTACACAATAAAAGTTATTTTTGATTTGAAAGGTCGCCAACATCATTACAGGTTTATTTCTGAAAATGATTAAATTGGTTTATTTTTGTTAAAATACTTAAATCAATATCTAATGCTTGCAGTTTTACTGGGTATTGTGAATTTTGCACAACAAAACTGATACATGTTCAGAATAGCACACGAATTGACCCTTTTCAATAGGTTGTTGACTTCGAACGGATCAGCACTTGTTGGTTCAAGTCATATTAATAGGTTCATAGGTTAAAATTAAATAAGCCTTATGCACAGTTTTTGAATTTTGGAATCATATAGGCCTACAAGGTTATAAACAATCTGTTTACCTTATTTTCATGTAAAGATGCATCCATTGCTTAAAATATGACATAATTACGAATTACCCTTAAACGTGATCTAGTCAAAATTTGGCAAATTTCACTGACATTTGTGTGTCTGCTGAACCCTTTGATGTTTTATTCTCATATAAAACATGTTTCATTTTGTTTTGAAATCCCAATGTATGTCAGGGAGTTGAAACATGACCAAAATATTTATCCTGAGTAAGCAGTTGGGCATCTTGAAAACATTTTTATGGACATTATATAAAGCTAAAATATGATGCTTACTAAACTTTTGGCTTCAATTTTTAACCGTTTCCGATGTACCAAATCTGTATTCGCTTTAAACGACATATCATAACAACCAAAAATCACATTTTTATTAAATAACTTTTATTTGTGTAGCCTCGATTTAAGATTAAAGTATGTGTAATTCCAATAGGCTGGCACATAAGATAGCAGAGATATGATGATGGAGGTAGAACTTTTGAATCGTATATACACATTTACATGTAATATAGGCCTACACATTGCACTACAACCATGTTGTACAGTACCACGATAACAACAGTATAACAAGCAAGCATGCATCGGTGCAACTTATTATATTTTTTAACTTTTTTGCAGTAAAATTACTTTAAAAATCATTCGCAAAAGTCCTTTCACCATATTTTGCAACTTACAAATCTTCACTCCTGTCGCATCTTTGGTCTTCGTACACGAGGTATCAACTTGTTGAGAAGATTGAATCTTACAGAAAATATACCTCGAACTTAATACGTTGACAAATCGAAGTGCGATGTGTTATGTTATCAGGCATTACTTTCATTTTTGATTGTACTCAAAACATTATTGTCTTGTATTGAAGGTCATCGCGTACTCACTTTGAACTCTAATCAACCGATGGCTATAATTGTTGTACAAGGCTCACTCAGTCATTTAACGCGGCTATACAAACGATCGAATATGGTGTTGAAATGAACAAAATTTTGAGTTACATTTAATATAAAATTAATTTTCTCAGCCAAATGAAAAGCAATCATTTTCATTTTTTCAGTAAATGTCAGGAAAAAACTATAATGCTTGATACAGTTTTGTGTGGGTGGGGGTGTGTGTGTGTGTAACCGTCGTCAAGAACCCCCTTTACTTTTGGTTTTATTTCAAATTATGTTTTATCCATCATTTATGGCAAATTATTATTTCCATCATAGCTATGTAAAATTATGGTTTTGCATTTGTTTTGTTTTTATTCTCACTCCAATGTTTTGATTATATTCAGTCAAAATTGCTTTGTTTACATCATCATGATAGTAGTGGCATGCACCTAGAATACTTTGCACTTACCATGTGATTTTACCCCAGTAACAGGGAAGTTGCCTAGTAACCGATTGTGATATAAAATTGGATGGTTTGAACCCAATGCTACACATTTATTGGTCGAGCTATGAGTTTTTAAATATTGGACGAGACGAAGTCGAGTCCAATATTTTAAAACTCATATTGGGTGAAAAAACCATCCAATTTTATTATTATTATGTTTTCAAAATCTTTACTTGTCTTGAATCTCTTTATGGATAAATTATTGGTCTGTGTTTATCGTAGAACTCTAATAGGTTCGAAAGCATGCAGCTTCCAAGTTCATGGCCAGCAAAATATACAGTACCGGTAATATTCGGTGCAGCTGCAATATTTGAAGGATTTACCAATGCTAGCAGTAGAGTCTAAAGAGACTGACACCTGTGGCACTATGCTGGTTTCATACTTTCCTGCCGCTTGCCGCTTTGCTGCTCAAACTGCAACGATTTTACTGCACTGTGCAGTCGCACCAGCTACGGTTACAGTACTTAGCAAGCCGAGAATCACTCTACCAGTTTGCCCAAAGCGACAGATCGCTAGGTCTAGGAGTTGAATTCAATTTCAGTCAACTCGGGCGCTGCGGGGTGCACCGCTCAGTCCGACACGCCGCTAGTCCGACACGCCGCTAGTCCGACACGCCGCTAGTCCGACACGCCGCTAGTCCGAATTTGAAAAACACTTTTTTAGTCCGACACTCCGCTAGTCCGAATTTAAAATACACTCTGCCAGTCCGACACGCCGCTAGTCCGAATGTGAAATGCAAAGCGCTAGTCCGACACACCGCTAGTCCGAATCTGAAAAACACTTTTTCAGTACGACACTCCGCTAGTCCGAATATGAAAAACACTGCGCTAGTCCGAAACTGAAAAACACGGCGCTAGTCCGACACTTCGCTAGTCCGAATTTAAAAAGCATACCGCTAGTCCGAAACTGAAAAACTGAAACTGAAATCTGAAAAGCACTGCGCTAGTCCGAATCTGAAAAGCACTGCGCTAGTCCGAATATGAAAACACTGCGCTAGTCCGAAATTCGGACTAGCGCAGTGTTTCTCAGATTCGGACTAGCGCAGTGTTTTTTAAATTCGGACTAGCGAAGTGCTCTTCAGATTCGGACTAGCGAAGTGCTTTTCAAATTCGGACTAAGATTTTTTTTTACTAGTCTCAAAACATATACAAATCACTGGCCTACAGTACATTTTACTTGGAGAAAAATCAACAAACACATGGTATTTGTTTCAAACCAGATTTAAAGCAATAATAAGCATAAAGAATAGATTCCTATTTAAATTTTTGTTTTCACTGATCACATTATCCCCTTTTAATTTCATGCCAAACAAATGAGGTATACGAAGAAAATTGAGATTTCATTCTAGCGCCTACATAATTTGCGTGTACTACATGTAATACTGCACGGAGCATCGCGCTCGACGTGTGTACATATAAGCTGACGTGACATCCACGGGACATGTTAGCAAGCATTCGATCTGTGAACTCTGAATAAAACTCCCCGGTTTTAATCTAAAAAGTTTAATTTTATTGTTATGAATGCACTTCAGGCTATAGTCTTTTACGTGGTATTTTAGTACACCACTGGGCATTATAACTATGCAAAGAGTGGAAATCCGAGTAAAATTGAGGGCGTCGCTGTGAAGCAAATCATACTTAATGGCTTTAACAACAGACAAGATATATGAAACCAGGCCAGTACGCATGATTTATTTTTGTTTGGGGTGGGGCACAGCATCATCATGAGGTCAATAATTACATTTGTACAGACGAAATCATATGGAAATGTTAACGCACCATCAGCATGACAGGCGCTGGATCAAAAATAAACTGAATTAATAAAATTCACCTCTAGAGATATATTCCATTCCATTTAATGAAAAGAATCATAATCCAGGATAATTGAAGCTTGCACTCTCTCATTGTATCTATAGAATTGATTGAGCCACACACCATACAGAGTTAAATTCATACAATACATACAAGAGCAGCTTTCTGATTTTTTGAGCTAATAAAAGTTCCGATTTTGATACAAGTTTGAAACCTTTTGATATGAATAAACAAGAGTTTCAAAATATTGAAAACATTGTTTATCGGTGTTTAAATTACAAAGGGGTTTTTCAATTTCAATGTTCTTTTATAACCAATTTTTTGTCATTTAAACTCAAGTTTAGACCTTCAATTTTAATAAAATTGCATACAAATAATTAGATTTAAGTTATTTAAGTTTCTATTTTGCTTTATTTATCTATACCACTGTTCAGTATTGTAAATTGTTATAACATTCAAAGTTTAATTTATATTAAAATTTCAAATAACCATTCGTTACATTTGAATACCTGAGTGGAAGAAGGGCCCAACTCCATTTTACAAAAATGAGTTTATCATATTTTAAAAGACCTGTACCCTTGCCATTGCAACATAATATCATTTCACATATAAAGGGTTCACAAAAAATAACTCCCCCCTAAAATTACAAAACATTTCTTTGCATAACTTGACATGCATTTCGTTGATTTGAAAAATTTAAAAACCTGTAAATTAAGGAATCGTGTTTCTACCCTCCCAAGGTTTTTTCTTCTAAAAATCTTTTTGTTTTGGCCAAAAATAATCACATTTTCCAAAAATGATGCTTTTAGAAAAAGTTGCACTTTTCATCATCCTCATTTATGTCAAAATTAGCTTCAACGAATCATTATTTTGCATTACATGATGGTTTCATGGGTGACTATGGATCAGAGACATAAAGGTAAAGGAAAACAAAACAATTAAACATTGATATCGAGAAAGTTTTGTACATTACATGTATGGGATGTTGAAAAGTGCAATTTTTTTAAAGCATCATTTTTGAAAAATGTGATTATTTTTTACCAAAACCAAAGGAATTTGTGAAGGAATAACTTTGGTAGGGTAGCAAAAAGATGCCTTTATTCACAGGTTTTTAAATTTTTCAAATCAACAAAATGAATGTCAAGTTATGCAAAGAAATGTTTTGTAATTCTGTAATTCTTAAATTGGTTTTACCATTTTTGAAACACCGGCTCAATAAAACCTTCTAGAAATACCCCGTACATGTCAATGAATCATTGTTTTAAATTGCAGGATGATTGTATGGGTGACTGGGTTATCGTATACATGAAAAATAAAGAAAACAAAAACACCATTAAATCAATCAAAACATTGATATCGAGAATGTTTTTGAACATTACATGTATAGGATGTGGAAAAGTGCAACATTTTCTGAAAGCATAATTTTTAAAAAAAGTGATTATTTTTGGCCAAAACAAACAGATTTAAAAAGAAATGAACTTTGGGAGGGTAGGAAAATGATTTCTCTATTCACAGGTTTTTAATTTTTTCAAATCAACGAAAAGTATGTCAAGTTATGCTAAGAAATGTTTCGTAATTTTAAGGGGGGAGTTATTTTTTGTGAACCCTTTATTTTATAATGTATGTTCATGTACCGGTACTTAAGGTCCCTCAAGATGAAAAGAGCCTGTCGCTTAAAACTTGTCCAAATATTGTGTTTTTTGTTTATATCTCAAAAAAAGTGTTGATGGAGTTGGGCCCTTCTTCCACTCAGGTATTCATTTGCTTTTTGGACAAAACATTTCTGGACAAAACGTCATTGAACATAACACATTTCTCGTGGGTTTTTTTTATAAATATTCTGCACGTATTGAGAATGTTTGAATTTTGAAGTTATGCACTTGTAAAAGATGTTCAAAAAACGTTTACTCTTAACATCAATTATTAATATCTTCATGAAAATGGCAAATCAGCAACCATTATGCGTTCATGTGCTTCAAAATGACGAATGGCAATTGTCGGCTATCATGCTTGTGTTTGAAATCGACATCCTGTCTAAAGTGTCATAATTCAGGGACCTCCACTAGTCTCAACACCCAGTCGCAAACGATGTTAGTAATGTTGGTGACGTGACCGGCGCAGTGGACATAATTTTGCGAAAAGGCTTAAAAATTGTTATGTCTCAAAGCCGCCGCGCGCGTTCGTTTTTCTTAGCGCGTCCATGTCAGCTGAAACGGCAAATTATGTTTTTATTTCCTTTTTTTATATAGTTTTTTGACGTAAAATCATAAAATTCTGAGACAGATTTGGAAAAAAAGTTACTTAGCTCGATACTCGCACTGTTAAAGGCCCATTCAGTGATTTGCTCATCCGGACATCGTAAAAATCATTAAAATTCAGATTTTGGTATCTTTGTCATTGTCATACATGTGCTAACATAGCCTGCGAGTGGTTCAGCCGAAAGCTGTGTATTTAACGAATCTGTAATTTAGATACTGACGGTATCGAAATTAGCTACATGTATTTGAATGGGGCTTCAACTTCGTCAGTACTGCTGTTTTCTTCTTTTTTTGCCAAATTTGTCATTTCAAAAATACCAAATGACAATTTGAATGACTTATCCTTCACTTTTAAGCAATTTATAAACATTTTTTTACACATGCGCTGGGATTACTGAATTGGTCTTTAGGTTTAACACAATTGATATTTGTATTGTGTATTACCGCAATTTTATGCTGTGTACTCTTGAACACTCGAAAATGATATCTGAATTGAAAATTAAGTTTATATAAAAGTTCTTAGAAAATAAAAATCTGAACTCATTTCGCATTCGTTTTTGAAACTGCCATGGACATAACATCTGAATATGTTTTTTTCCAAATCAGGGTTGTTGCTAGCCCAAGTCGTCATAGAGAGAGAGAGAGAGAGAGAGAAAGGGGGTGTAGGGTGTAGAGTATGGAGTTGAGAGGGATTTTTAAAAAGTGGGGACCCCCAAAATGACCCCATTGTGTGGGTCAAAAGCACTAGTCCCCAGTTTTTGTGAGAGCATTTTGGTCTCTCAATTTTTAGAGTGGCGCATGCACATAATTAATTCTGTGGGCGTATGTCAAATAGAAATAGGGGGCGCTCTGTCGACTAGTGGCATGAAAATAATGCTAGGACGTATGGTTAGTGCGTTCTTGGGACCCGAATTTTGGCCATGTCCCCACTTCTGCGGTTTGGCAAGGGAGAGAGAGAAAAAAAGACCTTTTAAAAGTGGGGAGCTCAAAAATGACCTCATGAAGTAGTTCACATGTACTATACCAGTCCCCAGTTTGTTTGAGAGTATTTTGGTTTCTCGACTTCTTAAGGACCAGGGGGAACTCCCAATTTGGAGGTGACGCGTATGTAGGGCTGTAACCCAAGGACCCCATATTTTTATGAGCACATGCTCTGTCACTCAAAGACCCCATATTTTTCCTTTCGATCTGTCACCCCAAAGATTTCCATTTGAACATTAGCAAGTCATCTATCACTGATTTTGTTACTTCTTTGGATATAACAAAGCCATTAAATAGAACTAGAAATTCAATTTTCGAGGCTTCATTTGGCTCTCACCCAAAGACCCCATTTTAAAAGAGGTCATAATTTATTCTCACCCAATGCCCCCCGAATTTAGATCCAAACGGTCCGTCTCTCACCTAATTACCCCATATGATGTACATTTTGCGCTCACCGAATGTCCCCAAGCGCGATGCAGTATATTATTTGCTTCGTGATATTTTCTCTTTAAATTGCACGATTTTGTGGTAATAGAATAGAAATAAATGGTGCAGCATTATCCTTTACAAGCAAATATTGTATCCTCGGCAGTAAAAACGTTTAAATAATGGGTTCGGCTGCGCCTCATCAATTAGGCGACGAAAACTACGGGAGGACGGACCTTTCAAGTTGGGTCGGTCGGGCTTTTTGTTGTTGTTTTTTTGTTTTTTTTAGAAATGACCCAAAAAATCACCATCATCTGTAAATAAATTGCAATTTGAGAAAATCAAATAAAAAAATTGGTTCGGCATTCATTTTGTTCAGGAAAAATGTATTTCCCAATTTGTTCAAAACCTGGGTCGGTCGGGCCCGTAGACAGTGACGCCGAGAGCCATTACAGGTCCGGGGGCAATGTGAGCGTACGGGCCCCTTTGATCAGCGATGACGGTGCAGGACCATAAGTGTGTGCGTGTGGGTTGGGGGAGGGGGTAGGGGTAGCAGTGGTGTAAATTTCTTTGTGACATGGGGGAGGGAGGTTGGTGTAAAATCCTTGAACATATATGTTGAAGCGAAGCGAAAATAGCATATTTAGCTGCCAATAATCAAATATGAACATTGAAGGAGACAAATGCGCGTTAAGCGCGCACAAATTTGCAATTTGAAAGTGGCATTTTGCTCCCTTAATAACTTCCACGCAAAGTGCAAAAATTTGCCAATTTGAAGCTAAATTTATCCAAGTATGAACCGTTGACCTGGTCAAATACGCGCAAAGCGCGCAAAAAATTGCAATTCGAATTAGCGACTTTTGCTCCCATATTGAACTTATTGAAACAAACTCCATGCGGAGCGCGGGAAAATTGCCAATTTTAAGGTAAATGATCAAATAATAGGGCACAATGCACGCGAATCGCGCGAAAAGTTGTATTTTGTGTTCCCACGATTAAGCTGCACTCCTCCGATTTCTCGAAGATTTCATTACTAGTATATCGAGGATGATCATTTAGACAAAAGAAAACAGTAAATTCAAGTGCAACTTACTTATTAGAGTATGTACTTCGAAGGCTATCTTGGTTTTTTAAATCCACGTTTCCTTTCTTTGTTTTTTACGGGCCCGCTACCGGTACTTTTGTTTGCTTTTTATGGGCCGTAAAAGAGCAAAGAAAACAGACCTTGATAATAGACCCGTAAAGGCAAAGAAAAGAGACAGTATGGTAGTGGGCCCGTAAAGAGCAAAGAAAAGATACCATAGGCCCGTAAAGGAAAGGAAAGAGACCTTAGTGTGTATGTAAAAAAGCTTAATAAGCAAGGAAACGATACCTTAATGGACCCATAAAAGAAAAAAGAGACCTGGGGGCCGTAAAAAGCAAAGAAGAGATACCTTAGGCCTAATGAACAAGAAAAGAGACCTTTGTTGGCCCGTATAGAAAAAGCAAAGAAAAAATATGCTTTAATTACAAGGTATTTTTTCATTACCTTTTACGGGCCCTGAGGTCCCTTTTCTTTGCTTTTACTGCCCCATAGTAAAGTATGTTTTCTTCACTTCTTACGGCCCCCTAGGACCCCGGGCCCCGGGGTAACGCACCCGTTTACCCTTCCTTGTCGGCGGCACTGCCCGTAGAACAGGGTTTTCTTTTTTCGTCGCCTTATTTACGTTTTACTGCCTCGGATACATTATTTGAGTGTAAAGGATAATGCATTACCCTTAATTGTTTTAATTTATTGTGATCATTGTTGGTGAGCCTTCACAGTGCAGATTTGCTGATGGAACAATCAACAAACTCTCAGTTTACTGGCAAAAAGTTGTCAAGTTCTCAAGGGTAGTAGGGACAGGTTCATTAAGTTATGCAATGATCATGCTAAAAAGTAAAGTGAGATGCAAAGAATTTACCGGGTGTTAATTTAAGTAATTTGTACTTTGTTCAACAAACTTATTGACCGCCCCTCGATCATGCGCTTCAAAGCCCACACGCAGCTCATAAACACAAGATAGATTTTCAAGAAGACAATTATTAGGGACGTGATTAGATTTTCACTTCTGTAATTCACCTCTGGGCAGATCCCCAAATTGTGAAGATAGCAAAAATATATTCACCTTATCTCAAATGTGCTATTTGCAAATTTGAGTATTGTTAGTTTCAAAACTGACATAGATACAACAACAGAGGGTGCATTTAATATATATGTTACAACCCTGTGTTACAAGGGCGTTTACCAAGGTGGTTGAAAATTATTTAGTTTCTGGGTTGTTAGGATGAACAAATTGTATTCTTTAATCGGAGCAGCCAGCATATAGAAAGATCTTCGATTAATCTTGCGATCTCTTATTATGTAAAGAACAACAGGTGAAAAACCCTGCTATCCGATCCTACATATATAGTTTTGCATTGTACATCGTTCACCATTTCTTCATATCGAATGTGTAGTCTAGAACAAAGACTTGTGTATGTTGTTCTTGAAGATGAAACCACTTGTATACAACTCACTTTTTCACGCTCGACAAGGTGTGAACAACAACATTCATGCATGTCATAATAAACCTTGGACTAAGTACTTAAATCACAATAAACCAAGAGGTTGCAGAGGTGGTATACACAAAAAGCGTAGTATATCTGCTTGTTCAACTATCCCATCATGCAGTTCAAACTCTTCCACTCAGACCGGCGTAAATACAAACAATCTCATCAATATTTGCACTACTCGAGATCTCGCCCATAATGCTCCTCTCGTGCGTTTTGCGACCTGGAACGCCCGATCTATAAATGCCAAAAATAAATCTACTGCGTTATGTGACTTGGTTATCACACATCAACTTGATATTTTGGCAATAACAGAAACTTGGCTTACGGGGGATGAAAGAGACAATAAATCTCTTGCAGATATCACAAACACTCTCCCAAATTACAATTTCTACCACTACCCTCGTCTTCATGGTAGAGCAGGTGGTGTAGGCATTCTTGCTAGACATGGTCTTCAGGTGAAACTTAACGACCCCGTCAGATTTACATCTTTTGAACACATGGACATGCGCATTACATCATCATCGTCTGTGTTCCGCCTTATTGTCATCTATAGGCCTCCTCCAAGTAAAGAGAACAAGTTGACTGATCTTATGTTTCTTGACGACTTCCCATCACTACTGGAGTCTATTCTTCCATCATCATCGTTGTTGGTTACCGGTGACTTTAATGTGCATGTGGACAATCCTGAAGATCCATTATCTGCAAACTTCCTTGATATTCTCAATATGCATGATCTGAACCAGCATGTATGCTCTCCGACACATAAAAAGGTCATACACTGGACCTTCTTGTAACACGTAAAACAAATGAACTTGTCACTGATGTATCTGTGCACCGTGGTTTGCCATCCGATCATTTTGCTGTGAAATGCTTAGTGCGGATTGTTCGCCCACCTGCATCCAGACAATGCGTTCGTAGCCGTAAAGTGCGTGAAGTTGACATTGGCATGATACGGAAGGACATCAGCTCAGCGCTATTACCTAACTCTGACACTTCAGACACTTCAAATGACATCTTGAAGGTTGACATTCTTACCGATCAGTTTAACTCCAATCTTCGTAAAATCATTGACAGCCATGCTCCTGTTACTGACCGTACAGTGATTCTGCGCCCACACGCTCCATGGTACTGCGATGCACTCCGAAATGCTAAGCAGGAAAAGCGTCGCCGAGAACGGAAGTATAACGCCACTGGTCTTACTGTCCATAGAGAACTTTACAAAGAGCAGTGTGAAACCTACCATGATCTTCTCAACTCTGCCAAGACAACGTATCACCGTGACCAAATAAGTGATGCTGAGCCACGTGATTTATTCCGTGTTGTCGATACGCTCACAAAGCCTAAGTCCATCATTGCTCTACCAGCTCACGATGACCCAAAAGATCTCGCTGATCGTTTTGCTGACTACTTCCATCATAAGATCAGTAGCCTTCGTGACCGCCTTGATACCTCTTCCAACTCAGTTATCAGCATTGAATCTAATGGTACTTGCTCCAGCTCCTTTGATAGTTTCCATTCAGTATCTGAAGAGGAAGTTTTGAAGATTATTAAGTCTTCTCATATTACATCTTGCAAGTTGGACCCTCTGCCTGTTTCCATCACGAAGGAATGTATTGACGAGATGTTGCCTGGAATGACGGCAATTGTGAATCAGTCGTTACTATCTGGCTCTTTTCCATCAAGCCTGAAACATGCAATCGTCACTCCACTTCTTAAGAAGCCCAAGCTTGATGCTGATGAACTTGCAAACTACCGTCCGATATCTAACCTGACCTACTTAGGCAAGTTGATTGAGCGCGTCGCAATTTCTCAACTTCAGTCCTATCTGCATGATAATGACCTCAACGCCTCCAAACAATCAGCGTATCGTGCACATCACAGTACTGAGTCTGCATTGCTCCGTGTTCAGTCAGACATTCTTTGTGCACTTGATAAAGGTAATGAGGCCATTCTTGTCCTCCTTGATTTTTCGTCGGCTTTCGACACAATAGACCATCAGTTATTGCTTCAGAGATTAGCTGACAGATATGGCGTGTCTGGTACTGCCCATATGTGGATTAAATCATATCTTGAGAATAGAACACAATCTGTCGTCGTGAAAGATGCAGTTTCAACCAGTGTTTCTCTCAGCTGCGGAGTACCACAGGGATCGGTCGCTGGGCCGTTACTTTTCACCATGTACAGTGCCCCTATGCAAGATCTTATAACAGCACATGGTGTGCATACTATGGTGTACGCAGACGATACACAACTATATATGTGTTTCCACCCTGATGATCGAGCTCAGGCTATTGAAGTGATGGAAAACTGCATTGCGGATGTGAGATCATGGGCCGTTGCAAATAAATTGGTCCTTAACGATGCCAAGACCGAACTCATCCATGTCACTTCCCGCTTCTCGAACAGACCTGCTACAAACATATCGCTTGTAATCGGGGATTCCGTGATCAATTCTTCAAGTGGTGCGCGCAATCTAGGCGCTGTAATGGATTCTCACTTTTGTATGAAAGAGCACATCGACAGCATCTGTAAATCTGCCCTAGTTGCAATTCGTAGAATTGGTCAAATCAGATATTATCTTGACGAGGTCAACACAGCGAGATTAGTTCACGCATTTGTTACTTCAAGGATTGATTCCTGCAACTCTTTGTTATACGGCCTACCGGATAGCTATATCTCCAAGTTGCAGCGAGTTCAAAACACTGCAGCCCGGCTCGTCACTCGCACCTCCAAGTATCAACACATCACTCCTATTCTTCAGGCACTTCACTGGCTCCCTGTACAACAGCGGATAATCTATAAGATTCTTCTCATGACCTTCAAGGCTCAAAATCAACTTTCTCCTCTGTACATCTCACAGTTCATCTCGCACTACAATCCTAGTCGCAAACTTCGTTCGTCTTCTAAATCACTTCTCTCAGTCAGTCACATGTCGTCCATCTACCAAGTATTATGGGGAAAGATCATTCGCGTTCGCTGCACCTTTTCTTTGGAACAACCTGCCACATAACATTCGTTCTGCTGACTCACTGCACTCTTTCAAGCGACTTCTGAAGACGCATCTTTTCATTGTTTGATTCATCTGTGATTTTGTTGTTATATAATTTATTATGTTTCAATTTGCTGAGGGTGATGTGCTAGAAACCTCTCCCCTCAGCAGGGTGTTGTGCCACCCCATTTCGTGTTTTATTTATCGCCAGATAGTTATCGCTGTTTTTCGTCAAATATATCTTGTAAAAATACTTCTGTGTTGTTCTTGCTGAGGGTGACGTGCTGGTAACCTCTCCCCTCAGCAGGGTGCTGTGTCACCCCATATTGCGTTTTAATAATCGGCATAATGTTGTTCTCGCCGCTGGTCTCGCCTACGCCTTAATTTTAATTGTATTATCATGTTTGTTCTCGCTGAGGGTGACGTGCTGGTAACCTCTCCCCTCAGCAGGGTGTTGTGCCACCCCATATTTCGCGTTTTATTTATTATGTTTCTAGCTGAGGGTGACGTGCTGGCAACCTCTCCCCTCAGCAGGGTGCTGTGCCACCATCATATTGCTGTTTTTCCAAGCTGAAATATTTCTCGCTTCTGTCTGATTTGATCTTATTCGCCATTTAATAATTATTATGTTTTTATATTGATCATGTTGAACTTGGTTTTTGCTATAATGAGTATAATGGCCTGTAAATATAATATGGTCATTGTTTTATTGCTTCTGTATGTATATGCTGTGCTACCATGCGTCTTTCACTTGGTTGGGACCCTTTGCTCGTTCTTATTTTCTCCTTTCCTTGTGAGGGATGCTTGGTGTAGCCTAATTAATCTTGTTATTGTAGTTTGTATTTTAAGGTGTATTATTTAAGGATTTTTGTACATTTATTTAGTTTTTACTTTTATGTATGTGTGCTCTGTAAAGCGCATCGAGACTTCTGTATGATGCGCTATATAAATCTCTTTTATTATTATATATTATTATAAATATCGAAGATATTCAACATGATTCCTTTATTTTTAATACAAATGGTATAGGTCTTAAAAGAGTATAGCATGAACCCTATGTTACAGGTCTACAAAGTTGCAAAATCGCGACAGATTCCATACTTTTATTCTCGAAATATTTTGAATTATGTAACAATACCTCAATTTCGGGGTCAGATTTTCTTGACTACTTTTAACCAAAAATCAGTTCATACGCCATTGTGTTCATGCTAATGTCATTACATAATCAGGTATTCAAAATCGCTACTGCATATTTGTTTAGAAAGACAAAAGTAAAAACTTGTATTTATCGTAACAGTCATCAAAGTCATACATGAGCGATATACACCATAGTTTTGGGAACTTATTGATCGTCCCAAGTATATTTAATCCAAGTACAGAATTAAACAAGTTCCAATTTCCGAATTTATTGCTCTTTTGTACCATACGTCACCAATTTAGTTGAGTTTGCCCGCATTTGTACAATAAATTGATTTTGTCATCATTAGGTGCTTCACTATACTTTCCAACCCCAAGTTAAAAAGAAATCTACGCCACTGACCATAGAGTAGGGTGGCAAGTCAGTCCCCTACCCTGCTCAATCGACAGAAATGTTGTGACAAAATTTACGATTTGCATCTTCCTTTTGGTCTATTTTAGACCCAAAATGCAGCCAATTTTGGAACATTTAGTATTAAAGTGCCAAATTGCCACGCGCTTCGTGCACATTTATCTCGGCAAACCCATTCTGTGAGTATCTTCGAGAAGCCCCGTTGAAAAAGGGTCCTTTTTTCATCTGAAACTTGAACACGATCACGAATTTGAAAAATGAGAGTTATAATTCCATCCTTTCTATTATCTAAATCATAATATGATGCCTTGAATAAGTATAAAACTCGTAAGCTGGATCAAAATACCGGGACTAAATTATCCAAAGGTAGTTGTAAAAGGCTATATGCATTTTCATCTGGCACGATTTTAGGACACAATTGTCATCAATTGTGTTCATTTAGGACAATTGTGTTCATTTTAGCATCGAAATTGCACTTGCACATTTGTCCCAGTAATGTTATTTTAGTAGCAGATGAGTGGGATGATTAGGGAACTTTGCACACTGGCTCGGTGACCTGGTGAAGGAGTTCTGAGGACAGCTTGGATTACAGTGTGGGGGAGGGAAGTCTTCTATCCGAAGATGCATGCGCGTATTTTTGTGGGGGGGACTTTGGGGGCGCCAGCCCCCGGGGTAAAAGCAGGGGCGGCCAAAACGAAGGGGCGGCGGAAGAAGAAGGGCGGCAAACGAAGGGGCGGTGGAAGAAGAAGGGGCGGCAAAAAGAATTAGTAAAGAAAAATCGGAAAAAATATGAAAAGTATCAAATAAAAAAAAATGGTACTATACATCAAAATGTGTTGCTTTTAGGACGCTAGCGCTTATAATCCTTTTTTTTTTGCTCTTCACTTTTTCAAACCACAAAAAAAAAATGGGTCAAACTTTTCGGGCTGTTGAAGAAGGGGCGGCTAAATTGAATTTCCTTCAGCCCCCGGGGTAGGAGCGGCCACGGTACGCCACTGAAGATGGGTGGCAATCATGTTGCGCAGGGGCCAGCAAAGGGTAAATCCGGCCATGATATACCAGCAAAATTTATTTCTCGACAACCACCCCCCCTTAAAATAGGCCTTAAAATACTCTTAAAATAGGCAACTTTTTTACATACATTTTGGCAACATGTTCTCAACAGCACATAAACCAATTTTATTCTTGACCATGTTTACCCAGATCAACCAGCGGATAATAACTCGTGCTAAAAGAGTACGAGCTAAAAATCACCAATGGTGTCCTAAACAACAAAGCCTAATTAGATAAAGCCTAATTGATTCATTAGATGATAAGATACTATCTTAAAGTATATATATTTTGATATACGTTAAAAAGATTTGCCCCTAATAGTTTTACATTTGCTTACAAAAACATGGTAACTCGTGCTACCTTGACTGTAATAGTTTGTCCACCCTAAAAGATAAAAACGAATTAAGTAATAAATACATTAAAAAAGAAAAACATGCAAATACCTACATTAAACTGAAGCTTAAAGGCAGTTAATCATATATGCTTAAGTCTAAAAAAACACGGCGCTAGTCCGAAATTGAAAACCACTGCGCTAGTCCGAATTCGTGAAACACTGCGCTAGTCCGAAATTGAAAACCACTGCGCTAGTCCGAATCTGTGAAACACTGCTCTAATCCGAATTTTCGGACTAGCGCAGTGTTTCTCTGATTCGGACTAGCGCAGTGGTTCACAGATTCGGACTAGCGCAGTGGTTTTCAATTTCGGACTAGCGCATTGCTTTTTAGTTTCGGACTAGCGCTATGGTTTTCAGTTTCGGACTAGAGCCGTGTTTTTCAGACTCGGACTAGCGCAGTGTCGGACTGAAGGAGTATTTTCCAGATTCGGACTAGCGCAGTGTATTTCAGATTCGGACTAGCGGCGTGTCGGACTGAAAAGTGCTTTTCAGATTCGGACTAGCGGCGTGTTTATTAAAAATTATGTAAACCACGCCGCTAGTCCGATTTTTTTTCGGACTAGCGGCGTGGTTTTCATAATTAAATTTCGGACTAGCGGCGTGTCGGACTGTTGCAGTGGCTGCCACTTTCGGACTAGCGCATGCTTTTTTTCGGACTAGCGCCGTGCTTTTCATTTTCGGACTGACGCACCTCTAAGTATAGGGAATTTGTGTTGTCGGACTAGCGGCGTGTCGGACTAGCGGCGTGTCGGACTAACGCCATGTACCCGAATATAGAAAAGTACAAGCGGCATGATGAAACGGCAAGTGGTACAAGGCGAAATCAGCATCTAGGCTTAAGACTAGGCTTGTACTTAAATTCAGGCCTAGCTGATTTATATGCATGAGTTTTATATTCAATTACTCCCACGCCACGTACATATTTATAGACCTGACAGCTGCATAGCTCGCACTAGCCATGCTAGCAGTTAGAACTAGAACACTAAACAGAGACACTGGGCTGATGATAATATAAATTTGTAGCAGAGGTCATTATTTTTAGCCCATGTGCTCTCTGCCTGTCCCCAAGCTCACTCTTCCACCAGCTTCCATCAGCTACATTTTTTATTTATAACATTCGGCCGAAGCCAGGCTAATCCCAATAGTGCTCAGAGGCTACTAATTTTAAGGGACGCCATCCGGATATGACGGGACAGGGATATGGGAAGAGGTCCAATTTTAGATGCAGGAGGAAAACCGGAGCACCCGGAGAAAAACCTGCGAGGACGAGCATGGATCGGCAACCAAACTCACATGTGGCGCCGCGGGGAATTGAACCCGGGCCACAGTGGTGAGAAGCGAGTGAGAAGACCACTACACTAACCCGCCCTCCCTGTATACCTGTATTGCTCAACCTGCTAAATTGCTTTATACTGTATACATGTTATATTTTATCTATCTTATGCCATCATTAAAAGTTATCTCCAACTAAAGTTTTGTGTCATTGTGTGTCTACTTTTCATCTTATTTTGCCCCCACGACTGATTGTCGACCCCTTGGAATCAACCCTGTTACATTTATTTTGTTTTGTTTTGTTTTCAAATCCAAGTGTTAAACTTAGGCGTGAAATTCAGTCATTTAGTGTAAGAATTTCGATTTTGATAGGCTTCAACGTGGCCCGCGAGCTGTTTTTTATCAACCTTTTTGCTTTTCAAAGTAATATAGTTCGCTATTTTCTCAACTTTCTAACGCACATCACCGTGAGCTATATATCATAGTTTTGTCAGAATTTCCGTTTTGATTTCACCATTTTTTATTTCCGGCTGATTTTTTTTTCAAAATAAAACGCGTGGAATCTGAGGCTACAATCAAGTGCAATTTTCCCTGGGACACTTGTTCATATTTCGCGCCCTCTGTTCAATAAAACCGGTCATATGAATTATTGGTAAATTATGCTTTACAAATCCACTTGATTGCTCACGTTTTTTAGACGTTTCATCTTCCTACGGAAGACTTCATCAGTAATGTGATGAACCAGCAACACTCCGTGAAATAAAACCTTGTACACCCCAAAGACAAAATAGAAGCCACCAAAACTTGCGATTGTGTTTATGAAATACCATGCAAAAGTTGCAAGAAGTCGTACATTGGGGAAACCGGCAGACCTTTCGGGGTTAGACTGAAAGAACATTTAAAAGAATCTGAAAAGTTAACAGAGAGGAAATTCACACGCGCTGTTCGAAAGGAGTCGGTCGATGAAATTAACAAGTCCGCCATCACAGACCATGTTTCACAACAAAACCATGTCATTGATTGGGATGGAGCCAAAGTAATCGACAAAGACTCATGCAAGCAAACCAGATGGATTAGAGAAGCCATGTGGATCAGAAAACGGGGGGCCAACGTTATCAACCGCGATGAAGTGACATACTCACTCAATCATGTATATGACCAGCTATTACAAAGAACTACACCCTCTGGAGATGAGAGTAGGAGTGTTGCTGGTTCATCACATTACTGATGAAGTCTTCCTTAGGAAGAAGAAACGTCTAAAAAAACTTGAGTAATCTAGTGGATTTGTAAAGCATAATTTACAAATAAATCGGTCATATAAAATTCACCATAATATGATATTTTATTTGTATAGTTTCCAACCTATTTCGAATCCCCTCCCTCCCCCACCAAATAATGTTGGAGCACAAATATAGGCCATTTAAAAAATGAGGCGTTTGGTATACAACATTGAATAACCCTAACCCGCCTGAATACTACAAAATACTACTTGATATATGCGCTGTTCGTGCATGCATCCCACGTGGTGTGATGACGCAATCGCCCTAAGTGATATATAGGCACGGTTTCGCTGGCCAGCGAAGCCCAAGACCGTGGCAAAGTGTCGCCGACCGAGTGGGTTCGAATCCCACCCAGAGCAAACAACCTCTTTCCTTCTTTTCTCTCTTTATTCTTTCCTTCTTTCCCTTCCCGTCGCCGAAAAGCCCTTATGGGGTTAGGGATAAGGGGTGCGGGGAGGGTCATTTAACTATGGAAGTGTCCCAGTAAATTTGCACTTAATTGTCTATGAGATGCGAAAAAATAATCTATTCATATCAATAAAATCGCCATAACTCTCGAACACGTTGTTCGATTTTCATGATTTTTTCAGGTATGTCAATATAATTTCATTATGCATTACATGATTAGCCATTTTAAAATTTTATTAAACTAAACAATTTTTTGAATATCAAACCCTGTAAGCACTATTGGCTTTCACTACCGCCTTTGGCGTATTTAATTTTCTCCAACACACACACACAAGAACCCCGGAACGAAGTTTGTAGACTTCAATGGTAACTTTGTACCAATACTGACTAACATAAGTTTCACAGAGTTTCCTCTTACAACTCAAGTCTGCTGCCAAAGCCAATTTCTCTCCAGGCCTTAGTTCTAATTTGTACCTATTCTAGAATAATCTGAATAAATAATACAGCATTTAATCCTCCGATATATATATACTTTCAAAATCTTTGATAAAATTTCCCATTTGACTTTGTTGATTCTCCAAAAGATGACCTAACTTTTCATCTAATTTTCCAAGCACATCAGAGTTTTCTATCTTGACATTGTACTCTTTGTGTGTTACATCAGCACTCTGATCACTCATACTGTCACATTTGGCATCCTCACTCATGTTTACGTCAGCATTTGTAACTGAACAGAAATGTTTTGAACCATCAGTGGCTTTCAATACACTCTTTCAGCATATTTATATGGCATAACTGTCTACTTTTACGCCTACCAGGAGTCTTGATGATATAATCCACTTCACCCACATTTGACTCTACTGCATATAGGCCTGAATATCTAGCCCGTAGTGGGTGTCCTGGAATTGGAACAAGTACAAGAACTTTTTCTCCTGGTTTGAATTCTCTAGTTTTGGCCTTTTTGTCATATCATTGCTTCATTTTAGCTTGGCCCTGCTTTAAGTTCTCTTTAGCAATTTCAGTAGCACGTTTAAGCCTATGGTTAAAGTTTGACACATAATCTAAGATATTTATGTCAGATTTCTCATCTAGCCACTTCGCTTTCAGTAACTTCAAGGGGCCACGCACTGTATGTCCAAAAACCAGCTCAAATGGACTAAATCCTAGGGTTTGCTGAACACCCTCCCTGGCAGCAAACAATAACAGACGGACACCCTCATCCCAGTCCTTCTGAAATTACAAACAATAAGTTCTAATCATGTTTTCAGGGTCTAATGAAATCTCTCTAGAGCACCTTGCGACTGCGGATGGTATGCACTTGATGTGTATTGCTGTATGCCCAACTGATACATGATTTCTTGGAATAAACCAGAAGTGAAATTGGACCCGAAATTGGAGTCCTACAATTGTGAAGAACGTTGTTAAAGCATTGACTATAGTTTGCGCCTTTATGTTTTTTAAGGGTATGGCTTCAGGAAAGCGCACACATGATTGTCAACAGGTACTGATTACCTGATTTGGTTTTTGGTAGGGGCCCTACACAGTCTATAATAACCATATTAAATGGTTCATCAAAGACCGGAATTGGTTTCAATGGTGCTGCAGGAATTGTCTGATTTGGTTTCCCAACCATCTGACATGTGTGGCAAGACCTGCAGTACTCGACATATCTTTTCTAAGTGTAGGCCACCAGAATGTCTCAAATTTCTTTCATGAGTTTTCTTAACTCCCAAATGCCCTGCCATAGGACTATCATGAGCTATGTTTATAACTTCATTGTGGTATACTTTTGGTACCACAATTTGGTGCACCACCTTCAACTCTTCATCGGCTGGCGCATCAGGTGGGCGCCACTTTCTCATAAGCACACCACCCTGTTTGTAAAAACAGACAGAATCTTGTTCTGCTTCTTCTAGGGTCAATGCTCTTTGATTAATCTCCTTGAGTTCTGGGTCATTTTGTTTTTCCAGAACCAACTTGTCATGACTTAAGTTTAATAGTTTCCCTACTTTGCTCATGCTTAGAAGCAGTATCATCTTTAGGGGTCTCTTTATGCCCCAGAGAAGGAAGTTATCTTTCATGCTAACAAAAGGTTCAAATTCTTCACAAACTTTGTCTTCATTACTTCCCTTTTGCGGGAATTCTTTTTTCTTGATCTGACTGACAACTTGCTTTTGTGACCCAAGTGACACTGCACATCCTACAGTATTGTAAGGGCTTTAGGCTTGAAGTAATACACAGGAGACATTCAGTTGTGTTACTCAGTATATGTGTATGGTTTATTCAGAGCATGTGTTCTTACAGTCAGGCTAGTCAAGTCCAGAGTGATCTTAGTTGGTCATTTCTGGTCCACACACTCAGTTGTTTACATTCTTACATTAGGAACAATAGACATAAACATTTGAATACATGAATACAAAAGCCACCTAAGTCCATGCGAAGTTATTTTGAGAGAAAAACCCGTGTATCATTTTAATTCCTTCAGTTAGATTTACCTGGTCAATATGGTAAGTTTTACGTGCAAATGAGTGGATTAACCTGTATTAGGTATGACGATTAGCATTTCAGGGACTTCGTGGGGTTCATTTTAAATTTTGGACTTAGGTGGTTTTTGAATCATATACAAAGACAACAATGTTAGAATGAGATTACCACTAGTAAGATAATACAAAATAAAGCAGACAGGTATGTATAATGTTGATAAGCATTCTGCCATGTAATATAAACCACACACTTTCCTTTATTAAACCCATTTTTTGTTCAAAAGTCATTCTCTAGCAATGAATGTGTTACAAGTGGACTTTTATACATACTGGATTTCAATCAATGTGTTACAAGACTCAAATCATGGAATTGGGTGATTTTTTCATACATGCTATTTTTCACATGCCCAATAGACACAGAGAATGAATTTGAGTTGTTCTTTCATGCATATGACAGGCCTATGTATAGCAACAATTTCCCATGCTTAACTCAATTTGGCCAAAGTATGGACTTAGGTGGCTTTTGTATTCATATATTCATTTGCTTGCCCAGACAATACAAGTAATAATTGTGGAAGGCAAGATTAGCTAAGCAAGCCTTGCCAGGCAAGAGAGGATGACATTGCTTGCCTAGACAATACAAGCAATGATTGTGGTAAGGGATTAGCTAACACTAGTACAGCCAATATCCTAAAAATACCATTTTAATTCCTGAATCTACATGGATCTACCTGAAAGGATATGAAAGATCCCTACACTGGATTACCACTGACTGTTTAATATTCCATCAGGAAAAACCATGACAATATTAAGGAAAAACCATGATAATTTATTTCAGAACCCTTGCGACTGTCAAAATGTTTTCCTGGAATGTCCTGACAGAGGATTTGTGAATATAGCAATTATTTGTGGTTAGCTGAAATGCAAACATCATTTACCTGATATGAAAAGAAGAAAAAGTTGATCCTATTAAACCATTATAAAGATACATATTTGGTAACCATTCATGCTTAAGATAGAATTCACTTGATTGAAGCTTGTCCTTGGAGTAAAGTAAACTCAATTACCACTAATACCATGTGACAATACAACTTTTCACAACTCCTTGTAATCCTCTTTACAGTTAGCAGCCTGCACAACCGATTCTTTTGTTTGGCAAGGCTCACTCAGTCATTTAATGAGGCAATACAAACGATCGAATTTGGTGTTGAAATGAGCTAAATTTTTAGTTACACCTTTTCGATGTAAAATTCATTTTCTCGGCCAAATGAAAAGCAATCATTTTCATTTTTTCAGTAAATGTCAGGAAAATTGTAGTGCTTGATACTGTATTTTTTTTCAAATTCTAGTGTTAAACCTAGGCGTGCTATTTAGTCATTTATTTTAAGATATTCGATTTTGATAGGCTTAAACTCTGTCCGCGAGCCTTTTTTGGATCAACCTTTTAGCTTTTCAAAGTAAGATAGTTCGCTAATGAAGGATTTTTCCCAACTTTCTAACGCACATCACCGTGAGCGATATATCATAGTTTTGTCAGAATTTGCGTTTTCATTTCACTATTTTAACTGCCGGCTGACCATTTTTCAAAATCAACGAGTGAAATCTATAGGCTAATACTAGCATTGTGGATCGATATCCCTGGGTTTAATAGGAATACCGGCATGGCTACAGTGTTGCTAGAACTTCAATATAGCAAAGAAATTCCCAGGCCTATAGCGCTCCTACTGTACTGATCATGTTTAACCAGAACACTCAATTGGGGATTTGGGCTACCAAATCGCTGGTCGGGCAATTTGCTTTCAATGGAAAATTGACCTGGATAAACAACAAAGGAAATATCGACTATTTCTGTTGGTTGCTCTCGAGATAAAAGTACTGAGTTAGACATTTTCGGAGTAGGAAGGGAAAAAGGGTAAAATAAAAACGGAAATTCTAACAAAACTATAATATATAGACCCACACGATGTGCTTTACAGAGGTGGGAAATATCTTTCTTTAGCAAACTATATTAGTTTGAGACGCTAAAAATGAATTCCGTAAAAAGCTCGCGTGCGAACTGAAGGCCTATAAAAATAAAAAATATCACCCTAAAAGACACAATTTGATGCTTAATTTTAACACCAGGATTTGTAAAAAAATGTATATCCAAGCACCAAGTTTTTAACTGACATTACTGAAGAAAAAAAATATTGCTTTATATTTGACCGAGAAAATTAATTTCATAGCAAAAAGGTGTATCTCTGAATTGTGCTGATTTTAACATGTATCGATCGACTTTCAGCGCGACTAAGCATTTCTAAAGAATCGGTTGTGCAGGCTGCTAACTGTTTAATAGCCACCCATCTTGTAAACAGTTATAAGTCTGTTTCAGGATATTCCAGGAATGGTTTCCAAATGTTTGGCATCGCATATTTGTAAAGTCAAACTTATAATCCTGTTACAGGAATTTCCATGATATTCCATGACTATTTATGATGATCCATGACCGTTCAGATAAAAACATGAATAAAAATGGTATTTTCAGGATATTGGCTGTACTAGTGTAAGCAAGCCTTGCCACGCAAGAGAGGAGTAATGGCCTAGTTAAGGCGTTACTGGATTAACGCCAGCTAGTCTTGCCTGGCTAGTGGTTGCTGAGCTAATTACCTATTGTGGCAAGGACTTGCCTAGCAAGAGATTTGCTTTGTCTTAGGATAGCCTAGCTAAGAGGTTGCTGGATTAATGCCAGCAAGTCTTGCCTGGCTAGCTGTTGCTCAGTTAAGTACCTGAGAGATTTGCCAGCTATTGTTGTGAGGATTTGCTGAATTACCTATTGTGGCAAGGATTTGCCTAGCAAGAGCTTTGCCCTTTCACCTCAGCAAATACTCCAACAAACAACTATTATTATGCGAAAGATTTGTAAAAAGGGGTTGGTCACACAAGCTTAACACTGCCCCTCCTTGATTTGAAGAATGTCCTCATTGTTTAGAACCATTAAGGTTGGTCTGAACCCTGGAATTATGGAACTTTCGGGCCCCATAACTGCTAAATTGTTGGTCTAAAGTATATAAAAGTATACATATTTAGAATGGCAAAGACTTGATAAGTTCATCTATGAGCATTTTGGCCCACATTTGACCTCACAGATGAAATTATCAAGTCTTTGCCATTCTAAATTATGTATACTTTTATATACTTTAGACCAACAATTTAGCAGTTATGAGGCCCGAAACTTTCCATAATTCCAGGGCTCAGACCAACCTTAACGCAAGAGTAACAATAAAGTGAATTGGACAGGTTTTTCTTATTTCCCAATTAGCATGATTAGTAGCTTAATAAATCCCAAAACAACCAAAAATTTAGCCAATTTGTTTTGGAAAAAAAAATCAGACATAAAATATCAAATGCCTGAGTCAAATTGCACCTTGCAAAACATTACACCTTCAACAATACAATATGTCCAAGTGAAATAGCCAAGTATGGTTGAATAATATACTAATACCATCATAACATTAAGGGTACAAACCATTCCCATTTGTAGACAAATTTAGGTCAATAGCTAACATTACAATATACGTTCTATTCTAGCAAAAATACGTACTTAGCATGACATGATATGCTTACATGGTCAGCAATGATAACTCCTCATTAATCATTGGTAGACGTTCTATAATAACTTGATATGTCCAGCTTAAATAACCACAATCTGTTTGACTGTATTCTGAGAATACATAGGGTTGTTAATTTGGGACCACATACAAATATCTATTCCTTATCTAATACACCATCATTAAGTTCACTTTGTAGAAAAAATCTAGGGAATTTACTGAACTGGACTGAACAAAACCGTTTTGACATCAGAAAATCTCACCTTGGCATGTTAACAACATCAACGTAATACATTAAAATGTTCATCTACAACAGAGCACAGATAAGAAGCATAGTGTTCACAATATTCAAGCACCACAGCGTTCGGTGAAGGTAATACAGGTGCTTGAAAACATTGGAAATCCATTTCAACTTCTATTCCACAGAAATGTTCAATCATTATTTCCTCAAAATATTGTCTTGTGCAATGGATACTAAGTCTCTAGTGTACTGCCGGGTCTGGAGGCCCTCTTCACTCACCATGAAGGCATGGGCCACGCAGACTTGAGTCTGTTTAAGTTGGATTTTATAAGCCAAGTCTTCGATCTTGTCCAATATGGAATCCAATGCTGTAGCAATTATAATGATTTGTTCATACCCCGTTGGGGCGTTCCTGACTTGGCTTAGAAGCGAATCACGGCGACGCCGTTTTGGGGAAGGAAGGTCCGATGCTTGCTGTGGATGGCGTTTAACTGCTTCTGGAAGGGGGGTTCTTGTTGCTGGTTATGGTTACTGCTGGCAGTGGTGTAAAGGGTTCATAAGTGAATTGAGCATGTGGTGCTGGAGGGGGAGGCATTGAGATGCTTAGCGGCTGCATTGATGATGTAGTCGGCATGGAAGCAGTGCTAGTCCGTGCTGATAGAGAGCCTGGCAGCATACTACTAGGCACTGTGAAAGTTTGGGGTGTATCATTGTCTGAGGGCACAGTCACTGGTTTCGGATACGTCGATGGGGCTTAGCTCGTTGACGCTATCATGGGGGGGGCAATAACACCATTGGTCGCGGACACGGCTGGTGAGAGTCTCAGCGGTGATATCATGTTTGGGACTGTTAAAAGAAGATGTTGTTCGTCATACACTGGTGTGTCTTTTGGGATGTCACCGGTGTTGATGTCATATGAGGAGTGGTTGGCGAATATTGGTGTGTCAACTCCTGAGGTGGAACTTGATCCGTGGTTACTCCAGTGACTTTGTTTTTTAGTCTAATATAGGGTTCGGATGTTACTTCCCCTTACATACATTAAATTCTTATAAGGCGCAATATCCAGTATGATCAAGGCGCCATACAAAATACAACATATAATACCACATGAAATATAATACAAAGCAAAAATACAAATTCAGATTAAAACAAATGGGTTTTCAAGAAGTTTTTTGAAAACTGCAATTGAGCTGGCATTTCTTACATGCTGTGGAAGTGAGTTCCAAAGTGATTGGCCTGCAACAGAGAAGGCTTGTTCACCTATACATTTCTTACTAAATGGTATTGCAAGAAGAGTCTTGTCTGTTGCAGACCGTGTAACCGGAGCCGTTGAAGGACGATTTATGTGAGCAAGTAAGTTGGCAAGATATTCAGGACCACAGTCATTGAGACATTTGTAAACATGAAGACATATCTTAAATTGAATACGTTTTGTTACCGGTAACCAGTGCAGTTTTTTCAGAAGGGGTGATGGACTATCGAGTCTGGATGCATAGAAGATCAGTTTTGCCGCTCGGTTTTGAAGGGACTGGAGGCGAACTAGGTCTTGTGAGTTTGCGCCATACAAGAGGGCATTGCCATAATCAAGACGGAGAGAAACAATGCTCGGACGACAAGGTGACGTGTGTCCTGGTCAAGATAACGGCATATGCGGCGGATATTGCGTAATTGATAGTTTCCAGATGAAACCAGACTGTTAACTTGTTTACACATTGTCATATTCGAGTCAAAAATTATCCCAAGGTTTCGGATGTTACATGATGGTTCAATATGGATGTCGGCGACCTTTAACTGTACTTTGGGGAGCTTTTGAAGGCTTTGGTATGACCCGGCTATAACAAATTCAGTTTTCTCATTGTCCAACCTGAGTTTGTTTTGATTCATCCATTCCTTTATTTCGGCGATGCACTGCTCAAGTTTCGCAAGTGCTGTTTCAGCAGCACCTGCTATCTTTGGGTTGAATGATATATAAAGTTGAGTGTCATCAGCATATGAATGAAAAGAAACATTGTGACTACGAATAATAGCTCCCATCGGTTGTGTATATATAACAAATTGAACTGGTCCAATGACGGAACCCTGTGGGACACCATAAACTAGTTTTGACTGTTCAGAAAATACATTATCAATACTTACGCTACTACATCGAGAACTCAGATAACTATCGAACCACTTAAGTACAGTACCAGACACACCTATATCATTTTTCAGACGATGAAGTAGCAAACCGTGATCCACTGTATCGAATGCTGCAGACAGATCAAGAAGGACCATGAAAACCACTTCTTGTCTGTCTACAGCATTCAGTACATCACTTTTTACTTTGAGTAACGCTGTTTCTGTACTACAATTTGACTTATACGCAGACTGGTAAACTTCACCCAGATTATATTTGGCCATGTGGTCGTTAAGTTGGTTTGTCACAACCTGTTCAATAACTTTTGACACAAACAAAATATTTGATACTGGCCTATAATTCTTGAAATTATTCCGATCTAATGATGGCTTCTTTAAGATCGGAGATATCACAGCTCTTCCAAGTGATTTAGGGAATATACCAGTACTCAAAGATGAATTTATAATACGGGTGAGTGTTGGAAGAAATACTTCAAGATTTTCTTTCAATAACCATGTGGGAATGGGGTCTATGACACTAGACTTGCTATTACAATCCCTCACTAGTCTTCTTACTTCATCAGGGGACATAATGGTGAATTCATTAAAACTATGAACATTATGATTAGATCTAACATCATAAGCAGTACATTCATTAGTTTCAGACTCAATACTGTCCAGATCATTTCTGATTTTCGAGACCTTTTCTTCAAAGTAGTTTGCAAACTGATGACACAGTGACTTAGTTGAGTCACATGATGGTAAGGTACGGTTATCTTTGTTCAACAGATTGTTTACAGTTTTAAACACACCCTTTGTGTCAGCATCGGATAATTTGTCTTTGTAATACTTGGTTTTATTAGTTTCAATAAGTTGATTAACCTTTTGCTTTTGATCAATGTACGCCTTCCTATCTTCAGACGTTCGAGATTTTCGCCACCTACGTTCATATTTTCGGCGAACCTGTGTTTCAGTCTTGATTTCACTACTGTACCAGGGAAAACGGGGTCTATTTGTACGCACCTTCACCTTGGCAGGGGCATGTTGGTCAAGAATTGTTAGAACTTTAGAGTCATACTCAGTAACCAACTCATCTAAAGTTAACTCATCTGAGATAGTACACAGTGCTTTAGTGACATCAGCCTGAAACGCTACCTGGTCCATTTGTTTGAAGTTACGGACCTTGACAGATTTTTTTTGTTTAGAGTAGGTTTATTTCTGTTTACATAACAATGCATCATAAAGTGGTCAGAAAAGAGATTTACTTGGGACTCACATCTAAGAATAATCCCATCCTCAAGTCGAGCCAGGAAAAGGTCGATGGTATTACCAGATATGTGTGTAGGACCCTCAGCATACTGATAAAAACCAGCAGTCTCATAAGATCTAATGAACCTCTTAACTTCAGACTTCCAAGGCTCATTTACATGTATGTTAAGATCACCTAATAACACCACTTTCTTGGGGAAAAGTGATACCTCGCCAATAAAATCATCAAACTCAGTTAAGTAGTTTGAAGTACGTACACGATTTACGGAAGAAGGGGGTGGTCTATATATTACAATATACTGAATTCCACTTGTTAAATCAACAACACTTGCATGTTCAAAATTTACAGTAGTAAAACCAGTTTGTACAGTACGAAGGTTCACAGAGTCTTTGCTTATTATACCGATTCCGCCATGATTGCTTGTGCCTCTTGGAAAGTTGGAGAAAGAGTAAAATGGTGGTGTACATTCTCTAATGACTGAATCATCGTTCTCATTTATCCAGGTCTCAGTAAGGAACATTACATCAATGTCATTTTGAATCAGAAAATCTGCAAGGAGTGTTGTTTTGTATCTAATTGACCGAGCGTTCCAAGCGGACAGATGAAGGTATCTGTTCAAGTCAACAACATAAGGCTGGGATGTGGTTTGGGACAAGTTTGAGAAACCCTCTTGATCATGTTGATGCTCAGGGTTAGGTCTAATATGTAAACGCTTGCCGCCTCTGCTGCCCCTATGTCGCCAACGTCTTCTTGGTTGCTTCCTAATTTCTTTGTAATCAGGCAGCGATATCGAGTTATTATGATTTGGACATGGGTTGCGCAATATGTTCAAAGAGTTCAAGTTTTGGCATGTTTCAATGCTTGATGGGCACTCATCATAGGTAGTATTCATTCCATGTAGAAATATGGTGGAATAGTGCAGTAGGCCTGCTATTGCATACACAGGTAACTGTAAAACTGGTGGATCACACTCCATGATGATGATGGGCTCTTGAGAATCACAAGATAAGGGATAATCACTTACAGTCAAATAATCAACAGTAGGATAATCACTTTCAGTCCAGCATTCAATAGTAGGATCAGTTACAGTTAGTTGGTAAAGCACTTCACTGGAAGGTCGATGGTGCTTAGGTTGAGTAGGATGATCACTCCACAGGTAGATAGGCCTAGGCCTATATGAAGATACCTGACATACTGTAGTTGTATTTTGGCACAGTACTACAGGGTGTAACAATAAAATTTGTACAATTGCATTTTGACTTCTCTGGAAAAAACTAAAAGAGTTACGGCACAAATGTTATATGCAGTAGAATCAGTAATACCTTGGCTAAAAGAAGACGTTTAGTTGGTTTCTTTACTAGCTTGGGTTCAAAAGTTATGTCCGATTCATTAAATTGTCCAGAAAACGTGTTGGGCCACTTTTGCCATGTTAGCGTATATCAAGTTTGAACCGCATAGATTGTGCGTATCGTGCATTAAACATCAAATAACTGACACAAAAGAATTATAAGTGGTGTTTCTTCAAATAATTAACATGAACTTAATACTAATATGATATTTCTTTAAAATATATAAATGAAGTCATGAAATTTCTTTCAAATTTTCTTATAAATAAGTAATTTCTCATATCCCTGAGATATCATTGGTAAAACTGAGAACAGTTTTTGCCCCCATAAGTACAAAACAATACAAATTAAGTTCAGCTTGGCTTCTAGCTGTTCTGGGGCGACCACTATTGCCAGCATTTCTGTCAACAAATTTCACATACTTGTCATAGTTATATGTAATTGTATGCCTTGAAGGAAGACGTGAGTTTGGAAAATGAGCTATAAACAATCTTATGGTTTCTGCTTGACTCCCATGTGCTACAGAATGTCACAACCATAAAAATACACTCTTCCAACGTGAATTGGGGTTGAAGGTGTTGAGCTGCAGCCATGATTTCTAGTAAATGAGGTTGTTATGTCAGTGCTTAGTTGTGACTTTCAAAAACTCAAGGAGATATTATATTATGTAATCATTTCTACCACTTCGAATACCCCATTGTTTAAATCGACCTATCATAAGAGCACCGCCCAACTGGTCGATGGTTCAACTCTATTCAGTCACTTTTGTAAGACTTAGACAAAAGTGGCCCAAGCGGTTTTAAGACTAGGTTACATAATTGGCTATATCGTCACTTGTATACCTACGGTTTTATTGGAAAAAAGTTTAACTGGTGGCTAAAGAAATTATCTTGATAGTCATATTAATATCAAACCAAAAAATAAGCGGCATACTTGTTTCATCCTATTTTCAAAATTGTACAAATTTTATTGTTACACCCTGTAGTTCCAAAATAACACATAAAATGCAGAAAAACGGCAGCATTTTTCTTTCATTCGAACCCATTTTGATGATCAGTAGGGTTAGTTATTCCATCAGTAAAGTTTACAGATTCCTGCATGGTCTAAGTCTGCAGAAAATGATGGAAATGTCAGAGAGCCGTGAAAGCGACCACACAGGCGCTGCAACTGGCAACTCCAATTTTGCAGGAAGGCATCCTCCATCCACATCAATGACGTTTGCTTTAAATCTAAAGCTGAAGGCTGTGGCTTTGACTCTCGCCTTGCCATTTGATATTTCTCAGTATGTGCACCATCCTGCATATGGCCTATGAGCATATATCTTGCAGAAAATCCTTTCTCACAGTATGTACATAAACGCATCCCAAAAAGAAAGTATCCAGTTTGATTTTGGTCCATAAATCAAAGATGGGGTCTTAAATCAAGACCTACCAAAAGTATGGTACAGATGAATTTATTCCGCACAGTTTGATACCTCATTTGTCCAAATCGATGCAGAATTGATGACACAGTGACCTTTTAAATGCAATCACCTCAATTTTAAAAGTTGCAGTAATCCCTATTGATGTGGTTTTCCTGCTCCTCAAGATTCTTGAGATAGAGACGGTATAAGACTGTTTGCCTTCACTTCATGTGTTTTATTCAATACAGATGCTCTTTTACTCCTTCCTCAATGTTTTACTCTTCACAGTCAATATCTGGTATGTCCTCCTGCTGCATCAATGATTGCCAAACAGACATCTGCGGCGCATGCTTTTAGCGAGACTTCTGATGCGCCCTGGCCTTGATCTATTGCTGCCCATATTGAGCATGTTGAGTAGCAGTACCAAATCAATAGGAATTTACTGCAACTTTTAAAATTGAGGCGATTGCATTCAAAAGATCATTGTGTCATCAATTCTGCATCGATTTAGACAAATGAGGTATCAAAATGTGCGGAATAAATTTATCGGTAACATACTTTTGGTAGGTCTTGATTTAAGACCCCATCTTTGACTTATGGACCAAAATCAAACTGGGTACTTTCTTTTTGGGATGCGTTTACATATGGGCATACATGCCACGGCCAATGCAAAAACATATGTCGAAACAAGGAATGTTTGTCTTTGACGACACTGTTACAGTCAGGCCAAGTGCACTGATACATGGTGATGATTATCTGGATGTTACTGATGTGAGAGTTTGTGAGAAAATGATGATCAGAGTTAATACCATGATAATAGATGTTTTTGCCTAGTTTGTTGTTTTAGCACACATAAATGAATGTTGGTGTTCCCAGCAAAGAAAGCTGAACATCACTTAACATATCAAAGGTTTTCCAAGTCAATAATTAAAGACACTAACCACAAAACATGGATTTGAACATATTTGGCATTGTCATTGTAGGGAGATCATGATGATACCAGTGGGGATTTGTCTTGCCTTGCTTTGCCATGCATTGCTGGCTATTGATTTGCCTTGCATTGCATTGCTTTTTTTCTTGGCATTTGGCCTAATACTGGTAAGGATTTGCATTTTGTGGAAGGACATTCCATCTGCCTGAGTGTATGGACATAGAGGCTAACAGTCTCCTCTCCAGAGTTTGATTTACTTGACAATTTTGCATAGCGAAAAAAAAATTGATCAGGCGATATTCTTATGATTTGCATATATGTTCACATTGTACAATCCAAATCGGGAAGCATTTTGCTCTGCTACACCAGGTATAAAATTGGAAGCTGCTCCTTTCAATGTAATACTGACAGAGTCAACCAATTTGACATTAAGTTTGGCAGGTCCTCATTAAAATAAACGGTGGATTCTTCACACTGACACAGTATGAAGTATGAACTTGGTCTTGAAACTCAGTCATACAAGTTTATCCATACCAGCAATATAATATTCAACTCCACATCAAGTGACAGTAGTCCATTACTATTGATTTGGACACTTTTAGCTACAGCCTTTTCATGTTGATAAGTCATTTTAAAAACAGAAGTGGGGATTTTTTCTCGTAACTTCGTTCGAGATTCCGTGAGATCCCGTTTGCGCACGCGTGGTCAGAACGTTTGTGCAACGTGTGTGTGAAGCACATTTCGTTGTTGATACAAGATAATTTCTTTCAAGAAATTACCTAAAATACCTAATTAGAATATTTACCAAAGTGCTAAAGCCTTCTTTTGCCAAGTTACGTAAACTTGGACATAGTATTATGGGCTATATAGATGATACCCTTATAGTTTCAAGTTCCAGTGAAGATACTGAACAGGCAATTGACAGTACCTCACAGCTGTTGACAGAGCTGGGGTTCTCAATACATCCGGATAAATCAATATTTACACCAGTTCAGAGGATTGAGTTTTTAGGATTTATTATTGACTCGACCAAAATGAGAGTAGAATTACCTCAAGCCAAAAAAGAGGAAATAAAGCTGGTTTGTAAACAGTTACTTGACACATTGTTCCCAAGTGTAAGACTGGTGGCTATGGTAATAGGGAAACTAGTAGCGGCATTACCAGCTGTTCAATATGGCGCTCTCTATTACAGGGAACTGGAAAATGAAAAGACCAAAGCATTGAAGAAATATTTTGGTCAAAGGCAGCTCATGCCGAGCTGCATTGGTGGATTGACAATGTAGACATTATGTTTCGTGACCTGGATAAAGGAAAGCCCACATTAACTTTAAAAAGTGATGCATCAGGGGCCGGATGGGAGACAACGGATGGTAATGTTGCTATTGGTGGTCCCGGGTTGGTGGTAGATAGAACCCGCAAGAGGCATGTGTAGCTCAAAACAATGAAATAAACTATCCAGAACTTCTGGTTGCATTTTTGGCGCTCAAATCTTTTTACAGCAACATGCACAGTACACATGTGCGGCTAAAGGTAGACAATACCACTGCTGTCGCGTATATTCGCAATATGCGTGGTACTAAATCGGTAACATGTAATGAACTAGCAAAAGAAATATGGGAATGGTGTATTTCCAGAAACATTTGGATATCAGCTGAGCACTTACCAGGTGTACAGAATGTACTTGCTGACCAAAAATCAAGAAAATTCAGTGACCAAACCGAGTGGATGTTTGGCACCCCAGACATAGATCTCTTTGCATCCAGATTAAATAAGCAAATATCACGATATATATCGTGGAAGCCAGACCCAGGGGCGGAGAAGATTAATGCATTTTTGAGTGATTGGTCAAATTGGTATGGCTATGCATTTCCACCATTTTGTTTGATTGGGAAATGTTTACACAAAATAGAGAATGATACAGCAGAAGCACTCATGGTTCTACCTAAATGGCCAACACAAGCATGGTTTTCAAAGATGTTGAGGTTGTTAATAGCTGATCCTATCATATTACCACAAATACCAAATTTATTGATACAACCAAGCCCGGAGGTGCAACACCCACTTAACAAAAAATTGTTTCTTTTGGTTTGCAGATCGTCCGGGAATCCTACTCAAGCACAGGAATATCGGAGATTACTATCCCAATTCTACTCGCATCATGGAGAAAGTCAGTCAACTCAGAGACAGTATAATGTCTACATTCAAAAGTGGTTGGATTTTTGCCATCGACAGCAAACAAATCCAGTGCAGACCACTATAACTCAGGTGTTGACTTTCTTAACTGAACTACATTTGGACAATAAATTAGGATATGCTGCGCTTAACACTGCCCGTTCAGCATTGTCAACTTTTGTTATTATACCAGGATGTTCACCAGTAGGTCAGCACCCTCTTATTTGTAGATTTATGAAAGGCATATATAACTTGCACCCACCGAAACCCAGATATTCAGAAATGTGGGACGCCTCTGTAGTTTTAAATTATTTGAGAAAAATATCACCAGCAGAAAACATCTCACTAAAGGAGCTTACGCAGAAACTGTGTATACTTTTAGCTCTAGTTTCGGCACAAAGACAGCAAACTCTCCACCTTTTAAGGGTTGACAAAATGATACAAAAATCAACCTCAATTATATTTTATCTACATGACATACTTAAGCAGTCTAAACCGGGAAACACCGGAATCAAGCTGGACTTAAAAGCTTATGTTGTTGACCGCAGACTATGTGTGGTCAAGTATCTCAAGGAGTATCTAAAAAGGACAAATGTGTTTCGAAAAGGAGAGAAACAACTTTTCTTAAGTTTCAAAAAACCACATAATAAAGTATCAAAGGACACAATTGGAAGGTGGTTAAAGCTGGTAATGGCTGCAGCAGGAGTGGATACAGATAGGTTTAAGCCACACTCAACTCGTGCGGCAGCAGTGTCGAAAGCGGATAAAGCAGATGCGCCCATCGCTGAAATTATGGCCCAAGCGGGGTGGGCCAATGAACGCACTTTTCAGAAGTACTACAATAAGCCACTGATCAAGAGTCAGAAATATGATCAAGCAGTTTTGGGATCCCAATAATTTGCAAACCTTAATAGGATCCCAAATAGCAAACTTAAACTGATCTAGATATATTGTCAGCAGTCACAGCGAGCAGGAAAAGTGTCAAGTGTTTACGTACTGTTTTCCAGAGCGTTTTAAGTCTAAGGTGTTCTGGTTCATAATATTGAGCCTTACTAAGTGATAGAGAAAAAAGGTTATTAAGTTGATAATGTTGCTATATAAAGTGTTCTGAACTATATATGACAGTTGTCTTCTCTGGTTTCTTGGTATGTTTGTTGGTACCCCTTTTTGCTTTTCTTTCTTTTATGAGACCAGATAGCGTTAAAGTCTCAAGGAATCTCGAACGAAGTTACGGGATAAAATCGAAAGATTAAACGAGAACTTACCTTGTTTGAAGTTTAATCTTGATTTTATGAAGTAAAGGTGAGTGAGAGATTACGTGCCCATCCTCGCCCACCCTCTTGCTTCATATGGTAAGGTATATAGTTCTGTTTATTCTTTCGGGTAAAAAACTCTGGTCTCAGTTTTTTCAAGACTGACCACGCGTGCGCAAACGGGATCTCGCGTAATCTCTCACTCACCTTTACTTCCTAAAATCAAGATTAAACTTCAAACAAGGTAAGTTCTCGTTTAATCTTTCTATTATCCTATTTAATCATAACAGTATGATTTTGCCTTGCATGGTTACCTTGTTGCTAGATATGTGTGCTGACATGCATGGAAGCACACAAATCATAATAAACATTTCACTCTTGGCTGGTTACAATTCAAAACAAACATGCTTATATGCACATGTATTGCTATATTGTCATGTATGGAGAAATTCTATTGGAAATGTTTGCTAAGTACATGTGGTTGTTAGTTGATAGCGTGTCAAAGTTCTATATCCCACTCGCTTGCCACCAGTGTGAGGGCTTTAGGCTTGAAGTAATACACAGGATACATTCAGTTGTGTTACGCAGTATATGTGTATGGTTTATTCAGAGCATGTGTTCTTACAGTCAGACTAGTCAAGTCAAGAGTGATCTAAGTTGGTCATTTCTGGTCCATACACTCAGTTGTTTACATTCTTACATTAGCAACAATAGACATAAACATTTGCTTGCCCAGACAATACAAGTAATAATTGTGGAAGGCAAGATTAGCTAACAAGCCTTGCCACGCAAAGAGGATGACATTGCTTGCCTAGACAATACAAGCAATGATTATGGTAAGGGATTAGCTAAGCAAGCCTTGCCAGGCAAGAGGGGAGCAATAGCCTAGCTAAGGCGTTGATGGATTGGTCTACCCAAGTCTACCCAAGTGGATATAGCAGGTCAGCTCTCAGAGCCAATTATCTCACAGTTTGGTTTGCCACAGGGCTCTGTAGTTGGACCTGTTGGCTACACTGTGTACACCCTTCCAGTTGATGACATTGCAAATTATCATAATGTTTCTCATCATGTTTATGCCGATGATACACAGTTATATGTATCATTTAATCCCAAAGTGCCGGGCGATCTTGACAGTGCAATAATTCGACTTCAAAATTGTGTATTGGATATAAAAAACTGGATGACTGCAAACAAACTGTCGTTAAATGATAGTAAAACAGAATTCTTTATAGCTGCATCACCATATTATAACAAACATTTGCCACCTAATATAACTTTATCTATTGGAAATGAATGCATCGAATCTGCAAAGACCATTAGGAATGTGGGTGCTTTCGATACTCACATGACTATGTCTTCTCATATTACAAATGTTAGCAAATCTGTTATCTTTCATCTTCGAAACATCGCTAGAATTAGGAAATATATCGACCAACTGCATGTCATCATGCCACACGTTCACTGATACTTTCTCGTCTTGACTATTGTAATGGCCTTCTATCCTCATCACCATCCATTCATATTATTCGTCTACAACGTCTTCAAAACTGGGCAGCACGTCTTGTATTTGAAGTCAACCGAAAACACTCAGCGGATCCACTTTTGAAATCACTTCATTGGCTTCCACTACGCCAAAGGATCATTTTCAAATTACTTTTGCTTGTATATAAATGTCTTCACAACCAAGGACCAACATATTTGTCAAATTGCTTATCATTGTATGTGCCAAAGAGACAACTCCGATCTTGCGATAATTATCTTCGTCTTGACTATCCCATGACTAGAGTCTTAGCTGGTGATAGAACTTTTACAGTTTTTGCATCAAAAGAGTGGAATAAGCTACCTGTCTATATTAGACAATCTTCATCAACAAATGCATTCAAAAAAGCTCTTAAAACTTATTTGTTCCCATAACATGTTCTTATTGATATTGTAATTTGTATTATTTTTAAGATGCACCTTCAAAATGTAGTTTTAAGTTGCAGTATTAAGGTATTTTGTAAGCGCTCTGAGCCTTATGGAAATGGCGCAAATGCTCTTTGTATTGTATTGTATTGTATTGTATTGTATTGTATTGTATTGTATTTATTAACGCCAGCATGTCTTGCCTGGCTAGTGGTTTCTGAGCTAATTACCTATTGTGGCAAGGATTTGCCTGGCAAGAGATTTGCTTTGCCTTAGCATAGCCTAGCTAATAGGTTGCTGGATTAATGCCAGCAAGTCTTGCCTGGCTAGCTGTTGCTGAGTTAAGTACCTAAGAGATTTGCCAGCTATTGTTGTGAGGATTTGCTGAATTACCTATTGTGGCAAGGATTTGCCAAGCAAGAGCTTTGCTTTGCCCTTGCACCTCAGCAAATACACCAACAAACAACTATTATTATGCAAAAGATTTGCCTTGGCACAAAGTGAAAGGGGGTTGGTCACACAAGCTTAACAGTATTATTAGTCAATAGCTGCTGCCTTTGTGATTCTTTGTTTTTTAGCGAATAACACTGGGTCATCGTATGTCCTGTTCTTTTACAGTAATTGCATGTTACTTTGGGTTTCAAGTCAGTCCTACCTTTTGGTTTACTATTTGAACCCAATGATGTCACTTTTACCACTTGCACTTTGCTGTGAAGTAGACTGATTTTTCACTCGCTTGGGTACCACCTTGATTTGTTTGGCATGTTTCCATAACTTCTATTATGACTGAATTTGCTTGCGTTCAACTTATGAGTTAACCCATAGTCATCTGTGATTGTTGCTGCCTCATAAAGTGATTTAATTTTACTAGTACTCTCATCCAGATGAGTTTTAATGTCAGCATGGACACATCTTTTGAACTCTTCTATGAGAACTAACTCCCTAAGTTGACCAAAATCATCTTTGATTTCTTTTGAGCCGAGCCACCTGTCAAACATTTGCTCTTTATTTCTAGCAAATTCAACATGGGTTTGGTCCGATTGCTTTCTTGCCCCTCTAAATTTTTGTATGTAGGTTTCAGGCACCAACTCGTAGTCCTTTAGGACTGCCTGTTTGACTTCTTCATAGTCACTGCACTTGTCTAGTGACAGAGATGAGTAAATCTCCCTGGCCTTCCCCACAAAACTACTTTGTAAAAGAAGGGTCCAGTGCTCTTTAGTTGTGGCAATTTGTGGCAATCTTTTCAAAGTGTTCAAAATACTTGTCTACATCTTTTTCTTCAAACTTTGACACAAGCTTGACATATTTTGTAACATCAAAGCCTGACTTTGAGGAGACATTTGATGAGTATTTTTCACCGAGTTTTTCTAATTTCTCTTGCTCAAACTTGTATTATTCCTTGATTTCTTGTTCTTTTAAATTTGCTTCAATTTGCATCTTTGCTTGTTTTTCGTTTCCTTCCATTTCCAATTTTACCATTTTTTTTTTTCATTCTCTTCCATAGCCAATTTTTGTTGCTCAAGCGCCTGTTCAAATGCCATCCTTTCTTGGCGCGCTTTTTCTTCCATTTCTAACTTTTGTTTCTCCAGATCTAATCTTTCTTGTTTTTCTTGTTTCCCATTCTCTAACTTTTGTATTTCTAATTGCATTTTATTTTTTTCCTTTTCTAACTGAATTTCTAGATCTTTCAATTTAACTGGATCCCCACCGATTTCAGTCTGAACCTCTTTTTTCTTTTCCAAAAGGAATTCCTCGAAAATCTCTTCATCAACCAAAACATCCATCAAAGTGTTTTTGATTACTTGCCTTCTTACTTGCCTTGTAGTATTTGGCTAATTCCAGCATATCAGGCTTTCTCAAATCATCAAACTTCCCCCAAGTTATAGTAAACATCTCAAAAAAAGTAACTAACCCCCCTTAAATAATGGCCATTATTCAAATAGGGGCTATTGTATTACAAATCTGCAAACTGCGTTGAAAGCAGGATTTATTTCTGCGCATTTTGACACCTCATTTGAAACGATAGCCCAGAAAACAATAAAACATCGGTTAATTTAATGTAGTGAGGTCCAGATTTGAAAGTTGCACTTACATACAAATTTTTACAATACAAAAACATTCAGATATCATTACACAGATTTCCTTCCATTACACTGAATACAAAATCAATACAATTTACTGCAACTTTCAAATCTTGGGTTACATCGATTTAAATGTACGCTGTGACGTCAATATTTAGTCAATTGCTGCAAATGAGGTGTCAAAATATGCAGATATAAATGCAGCTTCCAACGCATTTTACAGATTTGTAATACAATCACCCATTTTAGTTACTTTTTTTAGATGTTTACTTTCCCGTTGAGACTCAATGTCTCTTTTACAGTGTGTTTCCCAAATTCCAGGACGAGCCCCCAATTTGTTATGGTCACTAAAATGACCCAGGCCAAAATTTCCTGCTTCGGGTTCACGTAACACCAAACACACAAACACACTGTTTATTACATAGAACAACTTATAATTATTTATTAATTAGTACAGTATGGCTATCAATCAATCCTTATACAATATTACAACAATTACTTAAATTTACAATAAGGCTTCCTGTATGCTATGGTTACTTAGCTAAGCCTGGAGATCTTGATTGGCTGACTTTCTGATGAGATTCCGTTGATGGTCTCAGTTCTTTTCTTGATCTAAGATCCGGCACTGTCCGCGATCCTGTCTATCCAAGGTAAACCCCTGGTTTACCACAATATCAGTCCAAAGTCCTGATGACTATTATGTTCACTATCCTAGCTGCTATGCTAGTGTTCTCCAAATGATCTTCTACGTTGACCATAAACTCCTCTTTCGGAGATCTCTTGAGCAAGCTTTCTGCTCCACTTGACAGACAGATAACACACTATGTCACAGTTCGGTGATGGAGATACGTCAGTCTGCCACTTCTTTGAGCCGACAAACAATAAAGCACTGTTGGCTTTCACTACCGCCTTTGGCGTAAAATTCTCTCCAACACACACACACAAGAACCTTGAACCGATGTTTGAAGATTTCAATGGTAACTTTGTACCAATACTGACTAACATAAGTTCACAGAGTTTCCTCTTACAACTCAAGTCTGCTGCCAAGGCCAATTTCTCTCCAGGCCTTATATCTAATTTTTACCTATTCTAGAATAATCTGAATAAATTACAGCATTTAATCCTCCCATATATAGCACATTACATCAATCCTTAAAAGTGAATGGAATCACCACAAGCCAGCTAATCAGGCTCATTATTCTGTATAAATAGTTCTAAATATAGCACATTACCGCAACACAAACCAATCAGATTAATTCTGTGCACTGTACAGTACTGTGGAATGGTTCAAGTTCAAGTTCAAGTTTATTTCACCATCATATCATAATAATATTATATACAGTAACAAAAGGTTGAGAAAACGATGGTAGGACAATCACAAGAGCAAAGCTCGAAAGACGTGATTGCCCTCAGTGACAAAAACAAAAAGACGCCTACAGACAACAGACAAGGACGGGGGTGAAAAACGACAGACTGACAGGACTAGTGCAGACAGACAAAGACGTTGGCAATGACAATCATGACATATAAAAAGTCAATGAGAAATGTAAAAGTAAGTGTCTTAACTTACAGTACAATGATACAATTTTATGATAAATGACATTATTGAATACAATAAATTTATGAGTATAAAGAAATCAAGTAATCTTTGTAACTGCGTTTAAAAGAATTAGGAGACAAGGCAATTTTGATATCATCGGGGATGGCATTCCAATGGTTATTGGCACTGTGCCAGAATTTTACTACTGTGGTAATCAAGACCATGGTAGTATGATCCAAATGTCTCCAGAACTTTCTCCATATTACTAAATATGAATTTCTTGATCACTTAAATAATTAACCTTCTAGAATATTCTATGTAAAAACCAATGCAGATAAATATCAAAACAGGTGAAAATTAATGTTTGATGACAAAATACATAGCCTTTTATTAGTTACTAATCATTTGAAGCAAGTGAGTAAGTTATGTCAATTTCTGACATGAAACCTTGAGATGACAGGGTTGGTGCTAATCTAGACAAAAGAAGAGCCTATATTTTACTGTCCTAAATTCGCGGTAAGTTGTACGGCTTTAATTGACTTGCGTGTGGTGTATATCGTCGGTCGCAACACATAGTGGCGTACGTGAAGGACAAAATACGTCTCCGAGCAAAACGTTTTTGAAGGATATGCTACTAGTAACTGGGTCGATACTCGTCCATTGTTATCTCTCAGTGGCCCGATTCCATTTGAATTTGAAGTTTAAGGTTCAAACTATTACACTGTATCTTTAATAGTAAATAAAAATAACTATTATAGGATAATAGCTAGTTCTAAACCTGTACGCCACTATGTGAAACGGAAAGTTTGAAAAATCACTCTACGCCGCACAGTGTCGACTTCCTATGCGATAAATATAAATTTAATACTCCGTTGGTGAGCGGCGGGCGACTGGTATTTCACCGAACGCAAGAAATCTGATTGGCTAGCAATCGATCGCTTAGGTCGCTTAGTAGTCAACTACAAACTCAAAACTGAGCACCGTATTCAATTCGATTGAAATCGATATTCTATTATTGACGTAGATAAAGAGAGTGATAGTGTGTCAATAATGTACATTGTATTGCAGCTGGATTTTACATGCATTCTTTTATATAAATTTTTTCTCAAAGATTTGAATATGATCACAATCTTTACTCAGGATTTCAAATTTTTTACCCTCAAATTGCAGTTAAACATATCCACAGCAAAATACCGGTCCTCACTAATTAGTGTATTTAATTTCCAGTTAGTGTATTTAAGATAAAACCTGACAACAAATAAGATTTTCTTGCAATAGAAATATCATATGGGATACTGATATGGTAGGCCGCAACCGCCACAACGTGGAGCTGCTACGCGTAGCTGACTTTTTGCTCCGTGGAGCCAAATTGACCAATCATGATCATGTTAGAGTTTTTCATTACTCGGAGGTAAAACTTACTAATTAAGTACGACTTACTCATTACGTGAAGCGAATTTATTCATTAAGAATTTGCCAGACGAGCGTCACGTAGTTGCAAGATATCCTCGGTCACGAAAGTTATGATTCAAAAAGTAGTTTATGAAAAGTACGAACTGACTTATTATTAAGATGACATGCACTCATAAGAAACTCATACAGTATTGTACATAACTATATAGCTAGGCAGAGTGGTGGTAAACTATGCACACAGTTCTGCGATCTGCAGTGTATCGCCGGGAGCTAATTTGTATAACTTGCGCGGTGTCCCTGCGGAATTCGACCTTCAGCAAACTGCAAACCAGTTCGGATTTACTTTATATACTAGTAGTAGGCCATACATACTGTAGTTACTGTCCGTTTTCCTATACACAATGCTCAGTGCGCTCACCATTGACGCGTGACCTCTACAAAATAGTGTATGTTAGAAGTATAGGCCATTGCCTAGTTGACGTCACTGTGTAAAAAATAACCGGCCAATATTTAAAGTATTCTCTGAAATTCTAGAAAATATAGTTTTGTAACATGTCCTAAATTTTTATTTAGCTAATTTAGGTGTTTGGAAATATTGGTACTTCAGTGTTTTAGGAAGGATATGTAAACGACAGATAACGCCAAAAAATATGAAGAAATTATTTCTAAACCGTGTTCAGTCATTAAGCTTCTCATTTTCAAGAACGCTGGTTAACAATAAGCAGACTATTGTCTCATTTCGTAAACAAAAGCCCACAGTATTGTTACCTTGCGTTCGCTTTATAATCGTTCACCCAACTGAAACTATAATACCAGCTCATTGCTCATTGCACAGGTAAAACAGACACAAGTGCAGTGTGTATTTAACCAGAGAAGATCTGATGTAACATAGTTGAGCTGTTTTCATTGAGTGTTATCTTGGTTTAATAGCTTTTAATAGGGTTTAAGTCCTTCAAAGGTCATGGTGAGTTCTACTGTAGACATAACTGCATCATGATTATTTTAAAGTCAACAACATTCAACAATATGATCACCGTGATAGTATGAGAGTATCAGTACCGTGGGTGTCAGTGATCCTGGCCTGACACAGTAGACAAACAAACAAACAAACAAACAAACACGCCACACACATGACACATGCATGCAAGGTAACATTGACTATACACTAATCAAACAATGGTATTGATCCTGTACAACTGGTCGTGGTTTATTTACAATCGATTCATTTAAAATCCCCATAGTAAACATTAATTTTGGCAAGAGTTTTCTCTCTGACGAGGATGCATCCACTGGCTCCGCGTAATGAAAAGATCTAACATGATTGGTCAATTTAGCTCCGCGAAGCGAAAAGTAAGCTCCACGTTGTGGCGGTTACGGCCAGCCATATATTGATCATGCGAAAATCGTAAAACATAGAATAGAAACAGTGTGGCAGGCTCTCAAAATCTCAAATTGTATGCTTAGCCTGAGTCGCACGGCCTATCTCGAACAAAATCACCATGCGTAGTTGTTGAAAAACGTGAGGATTCATCGTACTATCACGGCAATTTTTAACACGAAGATATAGGGATGATGACGGTGTGCGCCGCTATGTGTTGCGACCGACGATATGCACTTACGCCTAGGCGTGAGTGGCTCGTAAAAAGAGTCTAGCATTGAAATATATACTATGATGTTGCCAAGTTACAAGCAAAAGTCTTTCATATTGGCGATGAAACGAGCGTCTCAAATAGCCAAATATCTCCCAATGAGACGCGTACAATTGGCGATTTGGTAATCATGTTTTATTTTTAAATGTAATACAAAAGAATTGCATTGGAGCAAAGATAATTTATTCTATTCATTCGTAACAATGCCAAGCTAATCTTTTTTCTTTTCCAAAAGGAATTCCTCGAAAATCTCTTCATCAACCAAAACATCCATCAAAGTATTTTTGATTACTTGCCTTCTTACTTGCCTTGTAGTATTTGGCTAATTCCAGCATATCAGGCTTTCTCAAATCATCAAACTTCCCCCAAGTTATATATAGTAAACATCTCAAAAAAGTAACTAACCCCTCTTAAATAATGGCCATTATTCAAAATATGGGCCATTAGTTTCACATCGATGGCTTCCTGAGTGCACGGCTGTTACCGCCTCTCGCAAATTTGCATCGCACTCTGGCCGTTTTACCATCTTACCCGCCATCAATTTACTTTGTGTTGCTGTGGAACTGACTCTGGAATAGGTGTAATATCATATCTGATGAATTTAATGACAATTTGCGCCATTTTAATGAATTTTACATCATCATTTACGCCTGTATCATGATTGTGTACGTGAGTACAGTAGTATACATTATACACGTAAGCTTCGCACTAGCGACCTTCGAACCAGTGTTGCATATCGACCATTCATTGACTCAACACGATTGTGTATTGTGCTATTGGAATAATTGTGTAATCATGGATCCCGTGGCTTTTGTGAACACTATTTTTAGCCTGTCGTTGAGTAAACTGTCTTTCCCATCACTGCATAAGGACCATTGGTCTGATCTCAATAGCGAACTTAGTGTTGTTCTCGAACCCTCCATCACGATCTCGCTACTAATAACATTTCTCCGCAAGACGCTGCCGATCGTTTCTCATGTGTTTTAAACGATCTCCTGGCTTGTCGCGATGAATTTGTACCACCTCAAAAGACCAATTATAGTAAAGGTTTTATTAAACATGAACCTAGCAGTCTGAAGGAGTCCCGTTCATGGAAGAACCAATTACGGAAACGTGCGTTTGGTCCTAATTCTACGATCGAAATGCGGAAGGAATTCTATCAGGCTGTTAGGATTCATAACAAGAGTGTCAAGCTCACAAAACAACAAAGTAAAGACAAAGATGTGAAATATCAAGAGAAGTGTTTTAAATCTGATTTCTGGCGTTTTGCTAAAAACTGTACGAAAGGTCAAATAGGCACAGTGTCTGGCATTCACACCTTTACTAAGGAATTTGCTGATGATTATTATCCTAAATCATATTACTCGGGGAGCTAGAGGCACCTCCTGTGCATCCCCAGGACTAAACCAAACCATCTTTTTTTAGGTTCCTGAGATGACCCAAAAACATAATCAGGATGTTCTCAAAAATCTAAACTGGCCCCAAGTGGGTTTTTCCAAGATGGCGTCCAAAATGGCCCCCAAATGCAGGTAATCAATATAAATGACCATATATGAATACTTTTTCTGAATCAAACTAACTTTTCTAGCTTAATTAAAGAGCCCAGCATAAATTCAAGTTGATATAAAGAAAAAGAATTCCCAACAGTCAGTATATTTTCAAAATGGCGCCCAAAATGGCCGCCAAATACTAAAAAAGACTGTAAGTTATCATGTAACGGGATTTTTCTGAACCAAACAATGACTTTTTGGCTTGATTTAGGGCCTAATATACTTCTAAGATAATATAAGGGGAAAAAGCATCCCAGCCATCAGTGACCTTCTGTGATAGCACCTAAAGTGGCCGCCAAAATTGGCACCAATACTAAAAATTCTCAAATATTAATGCTTATTCAGTCAAATATAATGTCAAACTTGAGACATCTTTGACCCTGAATGAAAAAATTCAAATATATAGCAAATAATGTTCGTCCCTATTACATCACTAATGATATAAATAAATAAATGGGAGTTTTCTATAGCGGGTGTATACTTTTTCTCACTATTGCACAGGTTAGCATCAGTAAATAAATGGACATTGTCTAAAGCGAGTGTCCACCGCTTTCTACTTACAAACATTTAAACCTGTTAAAAATGAATATACAGCAAGTATTCTTTTCTCACTATTGAAAAGGTTAACATAAATAAATAAATGGACATTTTCTATTTCAGGTGTCCACGCTTTCTACTCACGAACATGTAAAGCCGTGACGGGTCAGTCATTGCTGAGGCTGAGGGTGGCAAGCAGTTCCCTCGCCTTCCTCCGAGGGCGGCCGCCGGGTGCTCCAGTGTGACTTTCTAGCCTGGGAGGGTAAGGGGACGGCTGACAGGGCTAGATGTCAGCGGGGCGTCTGGGCCTGATGGGGTTCCCACTCTGGTTCTGAGAGCTGCGACTGCTGCGCTGGCCACCCCTCTTGAATCTGAATTGATTCGCCATGCCAGACTGAACCATAGATCTATCCACTTGACATGGTTTCATCTTAAAGATGCCTTTGGTTCTGTGCCACATTCACTCATTACCAGCACTCTCCATAGAAATAACTTTCCGCAGGAAATTATTAATTATATTGACAATCTTTACAACACTCTCAAAGGTACGGTGGTAACACCGAATTGGTCTTCCGAAGTGTTTGAGTTTAAGAGGGGAGTTTTTCAAGGTGACCCCCTCTCACCGCTTATTTTTCCGTTGAGCTTTAATCCAATTCTGGACTACATAAAATCTGAGGAAAAACACGGTTACTATTTCAACAAAGACTCTAACCTTCGGCACATTGTGAATCCCTTCGCGGATGATTTCAACTTGGCGACAAGCAGACGTGATAGCCACCAACGCATTATAAACAACATCAATTCAACTGTGGACATAATGAGCCTCACTTTGAAACCATCGAAGTGCAGATCATTGTCCATCGTCAGTGATAGTTTTAAACATACATACATACATACTACAACATTTATAAAGCGCCTTTTCAAGAAAGTTTCAAAGCGCTGGTAAGCAAAACACAAAAGATCAAAAAATATAAACATTAAGCAATTAAGCAATTAAATATAAAAACCGCTTCAATTCAAGATCGGTAATTCGAACATTGCGACAGTGATGGACATGATGGATGGGGATCATAAGTATTTAGGCGGAATCATTACCAGATGGAAAACCTGCTGACATCTATAATCGTACCCGAGATCTGCTCGATCGGAAACTTCAGAACATTGACGCAGCAGTAATAAGGGACGAATATAAGTTTTCTATCTACGCCAAATATTTCCTGCCATCCATCCGTTATCGCTTGACTGTGCACGAAATGAACGCATCTGACTTGATAAAACTCGACTCACTGTGTCACACCCAGCAAACACAAAACGTTTTCGACATCATTCGCAAAAGGTTATAAAAGGTTGTCAGAAAACGTTTAAATGTCGGGTTATATAAAGGGTATATTAAGGGTATAAAACGTTTTCATAACATTAAAAACATTTTTGATAATCGACTGCTCAGCAAACACAAAAAGTTTTACAGAAAACGATTAAATGTCGGGTTATATAAAGGGTATAAAAACGTTTTTATAACATTCCAAAAACATTTTTGAAAACTTGATACAAAACATTCTAAACACAATGTTATTTTGGGGTTGAAAAAATATTTTGATAAAAATGTTTGCCCAAAATATTTGCAATAACGTTTTTAAAACGTTTGCATGACCTTTATATAACCCGACATTTAAATGTTATTAACCCGTTCTGAAAAATACATTTTAAGAACATTTGGAAAAAATGTTTCCAAAAATAGTTTACAATAACATTTTGAAAACATTTTAAAAATATTGTTGTAGTGTGTTTTCATACCAAACGTTTTAAAACGTTTTGATGACCTTTATATAACCCGACATTTTAATGTTATTAAAACGTTTTTACCTAAACCAAAAGCCAAAATATAACTTATTTAAAACGTTTTTAAAACGTTTTTGTGTTTGCTGGGCAGTTATTTGCGGAAATGGCTTCATATACCAAAGGGGGGGGGTACAATGTCAGCGCTTTATGCTTCCGGCAGCCTTGAACTCCGTAGCATATCACATCTGTATAAGGAGTGTCACGCATCTGCGTTTGTCCATCTTAAACATTCTCAAGACCCTAGAGTCTATGAAGCGCTCACTGGGAAGCTTGATCGCGAAGAGAGATTCACTCGCAAATTCTCTATTGTGCAATATAGCAAGGACATATATAATAAAGCCTTGTCATCGCTTAGTACTGAAGCAGGTAACCATACAGATGACACTGGTAATAATGCTGGTAACAATTCAACCGAACAAAGTGAAAGGTGTACAGTAAAAATTAAATCTGTTGTGAAAAAGGTTAAAGATCTCATTTCTGAAGAGATTCGTTCTCTGTGGGACAACAAAGTGAAAACTCTGCTGGTTCAGGGCAAATTCCTTGAGCTCCTTAAGATCCAGGAGTCTTCTCTGACATGGAAGCAAATTATCTATGAATTGCCTAGGGGAGTGTTACAGTTTGCTCTGAATGCTTCCACTGATTCTCTTCCTACACTAGCTAATTTATGTAGGTGGCGTCAACGGTCCTTATTTAATGATAAGTGTCCTCTTTGTGGCAATAAGCAAACTCTGAGTCACATTCTCAACTCCTGTTAGGATATGTTGAAGCAAGGTCGTTATACTTGGAGACATGATTCTGTGTTATTCTTTCTCTCCAACGTCTGCAAAGGTTCAGGTGACAATATGCCTGGGGTCTATGTAGACCTCCCAGATCATTCTTGGCAAACAGTCACGACCATCCCTCAAGAAATTCTGTCTTCCTCTCAGCGTCCAGACCTGGTGATGTTTTGGCCAAATCTTAAGAAAATCTTTCTTATCGTGCTTACAGTTCCTTTAGAGCCCAACATTGTTAGCGCCCACATGAGGAAGGTAAACAAGTATGCCGGCCTTGTGTCCGATTTGAAAGATAAAGGGCTCACTGTTGATTTCCTTGCTCTGGAAGTAGGAAGTAGAGTATATATTTCACCTGAGAATTTGAAGGCGTTGAAGCAGCTGACTAAAATGTCTCATATAAATGTCTCCTTCAAAAACATCCGTGACCAACTCAGCAAAATTGCGCTTTGTACTTCTTTTAGCATATTCTGTTCTAAATTTGAACCCACCTGGCAGGAACAATTTTTCAATTGTAATCATATATATTTTTGCCTTTTAGATGCTTTTCCACAGCTTCACATTGTATTTTAAACCGAGTGTCTGGAGCCCATGGACATCGGGTGCGTTTGTGGTTGTGGCACGGAGGGGTTGAATGCGCTTGATCCATCTTTTCTGCTTTCAAGTCTTCCGTGCTCCATCCTCTGAGTCCTGATGTCTTTGCGCTCCATGTACTCATTATTTCCCTTGCAAAGGACTCGCTGGTCGGGTATCCTTGTGTCTAGGTTATAAACTGCAAGTATTTATTTTTAATGTTTTTAAACTATTGTGCCATTGTATGTGTATTTTTGTCTCGTGTATAATAAAGCTTGCTGATGAAATTAAAATTACAAATCTGCAAACTGCGTTGGAAGCAGGATTTATTTCTGCGCATTTTGACACCTCATTTGATACGATAGCCTAGAAAACAATAAAACACCGGTTAATTTAATGTAGTGAGGTCCAGATTTGAAAGTTGCACTTACATACAAATTTTTACAATACAAAAACACTCAGATATCATTACACAGATTTCCTTCCATTACACTGAATACAAAATCAATACAATTTACTGCAACTTTCAAATGTTACATTGATTTAAATGTACGCTGTGACGTCAATATTTAGTCAGTTGCTGCAAATGAGGTGTCAAAATGTGCAGAAATAAATGCAGCTTCCAACGCATTTTACAGATTTGTAATACAATCACCCATTTTAGTTACTTTTTTTGAGATGTTTACTTTCCCTTTGAGACTCAATGAATTGATATCAACTGTCTCTTTTACAGTGTGTTTCCCAAATTCCCGGACGAGCCCCCAATTTGTTATGGTCACTAAAATGACCCAGGCCAAAATCTCCTGCTTCGGGTTCACGTAACACCAAACACACAAACACACTGTTTATTACATAGAACAACTTATAATTATTTATTAATTAGTGCAGTAAGGCTATCAATCAATCCTTATACAATATTACAACAATTACTTAAATTTACAATAAGGCTTTCTTTATGCTATGGTTACTTAGCTACGCCTGGAGATCTTGATTGGCTGACTTTCTGATGAGATTCCGTTGATGGTCTCAGTTCTTTTCTTGATCTAAGATCCGGCACTGTCCGCGATCCTGTCTATCCAAGGTAAACCCCTGGTTTACCACAATATCAGTCCAAAGTCCTGATGACTATATGTTCACTATCCTAGCTGCTATCAAACAGGGGAGTGTTCAGAAATACTTTGGTGGGGTGGGCTGGTAAAAAGGGAGGGGGGACCAAACAAGTTTTGGACCTAAAAAGAGGGGGGACCAAAAAGTTTTAGGTGGTAGGAAAGGGGGGCCAAAAAAGTTTTCCTCTTCAAAACCCAAAATTTTCTCGCGCTTCGCGCGCATTAAGACCATCTATATCACTTTTAATCAGAGATGTATCGTTTGAGTCCGGATTCGGACTCGAGTCCACTTTTGTTGGACTCGGACTTGGCTCGGACTCGGACACGAAAAGACTCGGCTCGGCTCGGACTCGGACACAAAAGGACTCGGACTCGAAGCCGAGTCCGGTCCGAGTCCAGTCCAATTAAATCCATGTAAAATGTGAAATGATAAATCTAAAAATGTCAAAATAGATCTTAAATTTGTTGACTTTACTTATTTGAACATTTTCCAAATTAATTGGGGCTGTCAAATCTGTTATCTGTCATATATCCTACATATCCAGCAAATTATTTAGATTTATCTGTCACTTAGCAGAATCATAATTATTATTGTTATCATTATTTAATTTGATAATTAATTAAATATTAAATGCATAATTTGAATATTTCGACTAAAAAAAAATATCTAAGAGTTTTTTCATGGAACTTTCCAATCCCTAAAAATTTAAGAGAGAAACATGCACATGCACTGAACCATACATCTCAGCTCCCACTCAGTAAATTGGTAGGTCCATGACAGGGCTACGGTGTCTGTAGTGTGTGTGTGCTCAGCACTCACAGCACATTTGTGTGGGACAATTTTGAAAAGATTTTTAGAATTAAAGGTGAATTTCTGTTAGTATGATTATTATGATGATGATGATGATAAAGATGATGATGATGATGATGATGCAGAGATGCCAACATTAACATCCAGAAAATAGAGAGGATTCAAACAAAAAATAGGGAGACTTTGTAAATTACATGCAACTCCAGAAATAGGGAGGTTGCCAAATTTGGGTGTCAAAATGGATAAAAATGTTTACAATAATAGGGAGCATCCCTCTAAAATGTATTTGAATACATTGCAATTCATTTACACATCTTTATGCTTCACACAGCCTAGTGACATTTCTCTAGTCCTGAGTTTACATGTAGTGTGCCACACACACACACACCACCACACACACAAATACCCCCACATGACTGCTGTCTGATACAGGTGGTCTGATACATTTGGAATACTTTGGAATGTCAACTGTGTGGGGTGGGTGGGGTGGGGTTTGGTAGGGTGGGTGTGTATAGGGAGAGCGGTGTGTGGTGTGGTGTAGTGAGTGACCTTTGACCAATGACCTTCTCTTTCTGCAATTTATCATCAAAATGCCTTAAAATTATGCGGAAACTTTGAAATTGTCTTTTTTTTTCAGCAAATTTGTATTGTAAATTTTCAAATTAGAAACAAAATATAAAATTTTGCTCCATTATTTGGAATAATGACCCATTTTTTCACAATTTTATACAAAATGACCCCCTTCTTTCAAAATTTTATACCCAATTACCCTAGCTTTTTCATTTTGTTATACCCAATGACCCATTTTTATACAAATTCCTACTAAGCAATTGCAGTAGGTAGATACATGTCACATTCAAGTTGAATGACCCCCTCCCCCACCTCCGGTCATGGATTCTGACCGAGTCCGGACTCGAGCCGGACTCGGGTCTTATTTTTGTTGGACTCGGACTTGGCTCGGACTCGGCAACCCTGGACTTGGACTCGAGTCCGGACACGGACACAAAAGGACTCGGACTTGGCTCGGACTCGGATACAAATGGACTCGGCTCGGCTCGGACTCGGACAAGCTGGACTCGGGTACAAGTCTGCTTTTAATATGGGCAAGTTTTGGGTTTCAGTGCTTTTGTTTGAAAAAAATGATGGCACTTAGTGTACACATATAACATTAAAGATGATCTGCAACATCTGGGTTGGTCTAAGAAATACTGGCACTTTTTATCATAGAATTTTATATCTCTTTAAAGTAGGCTACAAATATGATTATGTACCAATCTGATCAAAATACAACTACATCAAGAAAATATTGCAAATAAATTAGATGTCTTTGCACGTACTGCACACTTCAGTTTACTATTTCTCATTGCAAAATTATTTTGTGCACATAAGCCCATGGGTAGATTTACCATAGGGCAGAGTGGGCCCAGGTGCCACGGTCTTTGGGGGCCAAAACTGATACCTGTGTACATTTGCGTGACCAAATGAATCTAATATTTGACCATTTTAGCTTTTTGCATAAATTAGTTCCAATTTTAACAATATTTGACCATTCAAGCTTCAATATGGCCAAAATTTTTGCACGGTTCGCGCGCATTTGTACTATCATAATAGCCACGGATCCACGGATCCGCTGATATGCCTATGAACCTCCAAATAAATCCTCTATTTCATTTATCCCTGTAAAATCAGATAAACACCCTGATTTTTCCTTGTGCTTGTATTTCATGCGCAATTGTCCTACTGGGAATGTTATAAACATTTGCCTCCCTCAATGACATGTGACCCAGAAACCACACCACTGGAAACAACACTATTAAGTATGTTTGTTATACGATAATGGGGGTCAAAAAAGTTTTGTCTCTCAAAAGAGGGGGGTCAAAAAGTTTAGCAGTCCATCGAGTGGGGTCAAAAAAGTTTTCGAGCGAAAAATTTGAGGAAGACTAGCCCCCCCCCCCCTGCCACTTCTTTGAGCCGACAAACAATAAAGCACTATTTGCTTTCACTACCGCCTTTGGCGTAAAATTCTCTCCAACACCCCCCCACACACACACACACCCAGGAACCTCGAACCGAAGTTTGAAGATTTCAATGGTAACTTTGTACCAATACTGGCTAACATAAGTTCACAGAATTTCCTCTTACAACTCAAGTCTGCTGCCAAGACCAATTTCTCTCCAGGCCTTATATCAAATTTTTACCTATTCTAGAATAATCTGAATAAATTACAGCATTTAATCCTCCCATATATGGCACATTACATCAATCCTTAAAATAGTGCATGGAATCACCACAAGCCAGCCAATCAGGCTCATTACTCTGTATAATTAGTTCTAAATATAGCATATTACCTCAACACAAACCAATCAGATTAATTATGTGCACTGTACAGTACTGTGGAATGGTTATTGGCACTGTGCCAGAATTTTACTACTGTGGTAATCAAGACCATGGGAGTATGATCCAAATGTCTCCAGAACTTTCTCCATATTACTAGATATTAATTTCTTGATCACTTAAATATCTTGATCACTAGAATATTCTATGTAGAAACCAATGCAGATAAATATCAAAACAGGTGAAAATTAATGTTTGATGACAAAATACATAACTTTTAATGAATATTATGCAATTTTTTGGGGCACATAACATACAAATGAAGCGAATTCCAACAGCTGAAACCTAATAACACTGCATTTAGTACTTCTTTCCTGCGATTTTCCTGCAGAATTCTTAGTAAATTTCCGTACCGGACAGTAAAGGGCACATTCTAACCTTGAAAATAATCATACCATGCGTTAGCCTGTTAAACAAAAATGAAAGGGCGTAGAAGGTAGAGTTAAACCCGAAACAGCTGAACATGTCTTTGAAATGAATACAAAATACAATCATTGATAAATAACTCAAACTAAACGATATAGTTGACCTATAAAGTAGTTCTTTTTTTCGCACCCCTTTTTTCACTTTTTTCGCACCCCTCGTGACTATGGATCAGAGACATAAAGGTAAAGGAAAACAAAACAATTAAACATTGATATCGAGAAAGTTTTGTACATTACATGTATGGGATGTTGAAAAGTGCAATTTTTTTAAAGCATCATTTTTGAAAAATGTGATTATTTTTTACCAAAACCAAAGGAATTTGTGAAGGAATAACTTTGGTAGGGTAGCAAAAGATGCCTTTATTCACAGGTTTTAAATTTTTCAAATCAACAAAATGAATGTCAAGTTATGCAAAGAAATGTTTTGTAATTCTGTAATTCTTAAATTGGTTTTACCATTTTTGAAACACCGGCTCAATAAAACCTTCTAGAAATACCCCGTACATGTCAATGAATCATTGTTTTAAATTGCAGGATGATTGTATGGGTGACTGGGTTATCGTATACATGATAAATAAAGAAAACAAAAACACCATTAAATCAATCAAAACATTGATATCGAGAATGTTTTGAACATTACATGTATAGGATGTGGAAAAGTGCAACATTTTCTGAAAGCATAATTTTAAAAAAAGTGATTATTTTTGGCCAAAACAAACAGATTTAAAAAGAAATGAACTTTGGGAGGGTAGGAAAATGATTTCTCTATTCACAGGTTTTTAATTTTTTCAAATCAACGAAAAGTATGTCAAGTTATGCTAAGAAATGTTTCGTAATTTTAAGGGGGGAGTTATTTTTTGTGAACCCTTTAACTCAAACTGAACGATATAGTTGACCTATGAAGTAGTTCTTTTTTCGCTCCCCTTTTTCACTTTTTTCGCACCCTCTTGTAGAGTCGCAATAAAATGATAAGGCGACCTTTCAAAATACTTATTGTCGTCTTGCTTTTGTGCCCTGAGGTCAGATTAACCTCACTCACTGATTAAACCATGAAATTAAACTTTAGTGTTGATATTGAGATAAGATTAAATTCATCAGAAACAACTATGTTTGCTTACAGTAAACCCATTTGAAAGTAAGCATGATTTCGCTTGTTATTGAACGAAGTAGTGTTAACAAGAGAGTATTATACATATCCCAAAAAGATAAATTTATCTATGAAGTTAATACAAAATACAACCATTGATAAATATATTAGTTTAACAGTTATAATACATCTTAGGCGGTTCCTCTTCTTACTTATCTTTTCTTGGTCAAGAGAACGCCAGCTCACTACCGGTATGTTGATATTCAACACTAGAGGGGGTAATGCCAGAAACATTCACGGTGACTGATCTACTTTTATTCTTGAACGAATATTTAACAAATTTCAAATAAGGTTGAACATGCATTTACTTTTTACGAATATTGTACTGCATAAAGTTCTTAAAATGAACTTTACATGAAGAGAAAAGTGTTGAATACCATTGAGGACATTACACAATATATTCACTGATACATAACATCAATCTGGCAGCTGAACCGTCTTCTAAATGAATGCATATTTTCGCACCCAGATTTTAACTTTTCCGCACCCCTATTTTCATATCGCATTTAAATGATTACACGAGCTTTCAAAATACGTATTATCATATTGTTTAGTCTAATTTGGTTTTGTCAATCACATTAATTGATTATAACATCATAAGAGACGTTTATGTAGATATTGAGGTAAGGTGAAAGTCTTCAGAAATAACTATGTTATCAAAAAATAAAGAAACGTTGAAAATAATCATACCATGCGTTTGCCTGTTAAACAAAAGTGAAAGGGCGTAGAAGGTAGAGTTAAACCCGAAACAGCTGAACATGTCTTTCAAATGAATACAAAATACAATCATTGATAAATAACTCAAACTGAACGATATAGTTGACCTATGAAGTAGTTCTTTTTTTTCGCACCCCTTTTTTCACTTTTTTCGCACCCCTCTTGTAGAGTCGCAATAAAATGATAAGGCGACCTTTCAAAATACTTTTTGTCGTCTTGCTTTGTGCCCTGAGGTCAGATTAACCTCACTCACTGATTAAACCATGAAAATAAACTTTAGTGTTGATATTGAGATAAGATTAAATTCATCAGAAACAACTATGTTTGCTTACAGTAAACCCATTTGAAAGTAAGCATGATTTCGCTTGTTATTGAACGAAGTAGTGTTAACAAGAGAGTATTATACATATCCCAAAAGATAAATTTATCTATGAAGTTAATACAAAATACAACCATTGATAAATATATTAGTTTAACAGTTATAATACATCTTAGGCGGTTCCTCTTCTTACTTATCTTTTCTTGGTCAAGAGAACGCCAGCTCACTACCGGTATGTTGATATTCAACACTAGAGGGGGTAATGCCAGAAACATTCACGGTGACTGATCTACTTTTATTCTTGAACGAATATTTAACAAATTTCAAATAAGGTTGAACATGCATTTACTTTTTACGAATATTGTACTGTATAAAGTTCTTAAAATGAACTTTACATATAGAGAAAAGTGTTGAATATCATTGAGGACATTACAAAATATATTCACTGATACATAACATCAATCTGGCAGCTGAATCAACCTCTAAATGAATGCAAATTTTCGCACCCAGATTTTAACTTTTTCCGCACCCCTATTTTCATATCGCATTTAAATGATTACACGAGCTTTCAAAATACGTATTATCATATTGTTTAGTGTAATTTGGATTTGTCAATCACATTAATTGATTATAACATCATAAGAGACGTTTATGTAGATATTGAGGTAAGGTGAAAGTCTTCAGAAATAACTATGTTATCAAAACCTAAAGAAACGTTGAAAATAATCATACCATGCGTTGGCCTGTTAAACAAAAATGAAAGGGCGTAGAAGGTAGAGTTAAACCCGAAACAGCTGAACATGTCTTTCAAATGAATACAAAATACAATCATTGATAAATAACTCAAACTGAACGATATAGTTGACCTATGAAGTAGTTCTTTTTTTCGCTCCCCTTTTTCACTTTTTTCGCACCCTCTTGTAGAGTCGCAATAAAATGATAAGGCGACCTTTCAAAATACTTATTGTCGTCTTGCTTTTTGCCCTGAGGTCAGATTAACCTCACTCACTGATTAAACCATGAAATTAAACTTTAGTGTTGATATTGAGATAAGATTAAATTAATCAGAAACAACTATGTTTGCTTACAGTAAACCCATTTGAAAGTAAGCATGATTTCGCTTGTTATTGAACGAAGTAGTGTTAACAAGAGAGTATTATACATATCCCAAAAGATAAATTTATCTATGAAGTTAATACAAAATACAATCATTGATAAATATATTAGTTTAACAGTTATAATACATCTTAGGCGGTTCCTCTTCTTACTTATCTTTTCTTGGTCAAGAGAACGCCAGCACACTACCGGTATGTTGATATTCAACACTAGAGGGGGTAATGCCAGAAACATTCACGGTGACTGATCTACTTTTATTCTTGAACGAATATTTAACAAATTTCAAATAAGGTTGAACATGCATTTACTTTTTACGAATATTATACTGTATAAAGTTCTTAAAATTAACTTTACATGAAGAGAAAAGTGTTGAATACCATTGAGGACATTACACAATATATTCACTGATACATAACATCAATCTGGCAGCTGAACCGTCTTCTAAATGAATGCATATTTTCGCACCCAGATTTTGACTTTTTCCGCACCCCTATTTTCATATCGCATTTAAATGATTACACGAGCTTTCAAAATACGTATTATCATATTGTTTAGTGTAATTTGGTTTTGTCAATCACATTAATTGATTATAACATCATAAGAGACGTTTATGTAGATATTGAGGTAAGGTGAAAGTCTTCAGAAATAACTATGTTATCAAAAATAAAGAAACGTTGAAAATAATCATACCATGCGTTTGCCTGTTAAACAAAAATGAAAGGGCGTAGAAGGTAGAGTCAAAACCCGAAACAGCTGAACATGTCTTTCAAATGAATACAAAATACAATCATTGATAAATAACTCAAACTGAACGATATAGTTGACCTATGAAGTAGTTCTTTTTTTCGCTCCCCTTTTTTCACTTTTTTCGCACCCCTCTTGTAGAGTCGCAATAAAATGATAAGGCGACCTTTCAAAATACTTATTGTCGTCTTGCTTTGTGCCCTGAGGTCAGATTAACCTCACTCACTGATTAAACCATGAAATTAAACGTTAGTGTTGATATTGAGATAAGATTAAATTCATCAGAAACAACTATGTTTGCTTACAGTAAACCCATTTGAAAGTAAGCATGATTTCGCTTGTTATTGAACGAAGTAGTGTTAACAAGAGAGTATTATACATATCCCAAAAGATAAATTTATCTATGAAGTTAATACAAAATACAATCATTGATAAATATATTAGTTTAACAGTTATAATACATCTTAGGCGGTTCCTCTTCTTACTTATCTTTTCTTGGTCAAGAGAACGCCAGCACACTACCGGTATGTTGATATTCAACACTAGAGGGGGTAATGCCAGAAACATTCACGGTGACTGATCTACTTTTATTCTTGAACGAATATTTAACAAATTTCAAATAAGGTTGAACATGCATTTACTTTTTACGAATATTGTACTGTATAAAGTTCTTAAAATGAACTTTACATGAAGAGAAAAGTGTTGAATACCATTGAGGACATTACACAATATATTCACTGATACATAACATCAATCTGGCAGCTGAACCGTCTTCTAAATGAATGCATATTTTCGCACCCAGATTTTAACTTTTTCCGCACCCCTATTTTCATATCGCATTTAAATGATTACACGAGCTTTCAAAATACGTATTATCATATTGTTTAGTGTAATTTGGATTTGTCAATCACATTAATTGATTATAACATCATAAGAGACGTTTATGTAGATATTGAGGTAAGGTGAAAGTCTTCAGAAATAACTATGTTATCAAAACCTAAAGAAACGTTGAAAATAATCATACCATGCGTTAGCCTGTTAAACAAAAATGAAAGGGCGTAGAAGGTAGAGTTAAACCCGAAACAGCTGAACATGTCTTTCAAATGAATACAAAATACAATCATTGATAAATAACTCAAACTGAACGATATAGTTGACCTATGAAGTACTTTCTTTTTTCCCACCCTTTTTTCACTTTTTTTCGCACCCTCTTGTAGAGTCGCAATAAAATGATAAGGCGACCTTTCAAAATACTTATTGTCGTCTTGCTTTGTGCCCTGAGGTCAGATTAACCTCACTCACTGATTAAACCATGAAAATAAACTTTAGTGTTGATATTGAGATAAGATTAAATTAATCAGAAACAACTATGTTTGCTTACAGTAAACCCATTTGAAAGTAAGCATGATTTCGCTTGTAATTGAACGAAGTAGTGTTAACAAGAGAGTATTATACATATCCCAAAAGATAAATTTATCTATGAAGTTAATACAAAATACAATCATTGATAAATATATTAGTTTAACAGTTATAATACATCTTAGGCGGTTCCTCTTCTTACTTATCTTTTCTTGGTCAAGAGAACGCCAGCACAATACCGGTATGTTGATATTCAACACTAGAGGGGGTAATGCCATAAACCATCACGGTGACTGATCTACTTTTATTCTTGAACGAATATTTAACAAATTTCAAATAAGGTTGAACATGCATTTACTTTTTACGAATATTGTACTGTATAAAGTTCTTAAAATGAACTTTACATATTGAGGACATTACAAAATATATTCACTGATACATAACATCAATCTGGTAGCTGAACCGTCCTCTAAATGAATGCAAATTTTCGCACCCAGATTTTTACTTTTTCCGCACCCCTATTTTAATATCGCATTGAAATGATTACACGAGCTTTCAAAATACGTATTATCATATTGTTTAGTGTAATTTGGTTTTGTCAATCACATTAATTGATTATAACATCATAAGAGACGTTTATGTAGATATTGAGGTAAGGTGAAAGTCTTCAGAAATAACTATGTTATCAAAACCTAAAGAAACGTTGAAAATAATCATACCATGCGTTAGCCTGTTAAACAAAAATGAAAGGGCGTAGAAGGTAGAGTTAAACCCGAAACAGCTGAACATGTCTTTGAAATGAATACAAAATACAATCATTGATAAATAACTCAAACTGAACGATATAGTTGACCTATGAAGTACTTCTTTTTTTCGCACCCCTATTTTCAATTTTTTCGCACCCCTCTTGTAGAGTCGCAATAAAATGATAAGGCGACCTTTCAAAATACTTATTGTCGTCTTGCTTTGTGCCCTGAGGTCAGATTAACCTCACTCACTTATTAAACAATGAAATTAAACTTTAGTGTTGATATTGAGATAAGATTAAATTCATCAGAAACAACTATGTTTGCTTACAGTAAACCCATTTGAAAGTAAGCATGATTTCGCTTATTATTGAACGAAGTAGTGTTAACAAGAGAGTATTATACATATCCCAAAAGATAAATTTATCTATGAAGTTAATACAAAATACAACCATTGATAAATATATTAGTTTAACAGTTATAATACATCTTAGGCGGTTCCTCTTCTTACTTATCTTTTCTTGGTCAAGAGAACGCCAGCTCACTACCGGTATGTTGATATTCAACACTAGAGGGGGTAATGCCAGAAACATTCACGGTGACTGATCTACTTTTATTCTTGAACGAATATTTAACAAATTTCAAATAAGGTTGAACATGCATTTACTTTTTACGAATATTGTACTGCATAAAGTTCTTAAAATGAACTTTACATGAAGAGAAAAGTGTTGAATACCATTGAGGACATTACAAAATATATTCACTGATACATAACATCAATCTGGCAGCTGAACCGTCCTCTAAATGAATGCAAATTTTCGCACCCAGATTTTACATGTCACTTCGAGCCTACCTTGGCTCCTGCACTAGGACACACTTTTAATCCCAAGAAAGTCAACAAATAAATCCCATTCATCCATTTGACTGAATAGGACTGAATACACAGTCCATTCATAGATTTGTCACCTACCAGACAATAGAGATAAATCAATGAAGGACAAACTGATCACAGTACTAGGCACGTCCACACGGAGGGCTTTTTGCTTAAGCAATGCAGTTCTCAAGCAAAAGCCGCGGGAAATCTGCCGTATGAACGCTCTCGAGGCTTTTAATCTCTAAAGTCTGCCCCAAAATGTATCCCCAAATTTATCCCCAAGAAATTTCATGATTTCTGAAGTGATCCTCGGGTTCCACTGCCATGTGACCGATACATTTTCCGATTCTTGGGTGCTGAGCATAACCTATTAATATGACCATGATGCAGTCATGTCTACAGTAGAATTCATCTCGACCTTTGCAGGACTTAACCCCATTAAAAGCTATTAAACCAAGATAACACTCATTGAAACAGCTCAACTGATTAAATCGGATCTTCTCTGGTTGTGCACAAGTGACTGTTTTCATGTGCGATATCGCATAAAGCTGGTATTCATAGCTTCAGTTGGGTAACCGATTATAAAGGAAACGAAAGGAAACAATGTTATGTGTGGCTTTGTTCACGAAATCAGACAATGTCGTGCTTTTGTAAACCAGCATTCTTGAAAATGAGCAACATAATGATTTTTGACTTAACACGGTTTAGAAATAATTTCTTCATATTTTTGGTGTTATCTGTCGTTTACATATCCTTCCTAAAACACCAAAGTACGAGTATTTCCAAACATCTAAATTTGCTAAAATTTAGGACATGTTACAAAACTATATTGTCTAGAATTTTAGAAGAGTACTTTTAATATTGGCCGGTTATTTTTCACACAGCGACGTTAACTAGGCAATGTACTATTACCTATAACATTAACTAAAACACCAAAGTACGAATATTTCCAAACATCTAAATTAGCTAAAAATTTAGGACATGTTAAAAACTATATTTTCTAGAACTTTAGAAGAGTACTTTTAATATTGGCCGGTTATTTTTCACACAGCGACGTTAACTAGTCATATCCCCATACTGTTAACGTAGGGCTATTTGTAAAGGTCACGCGTCAATGGGAAAGAGCACTGTGTATTGTGTATAGGAAAACGGACAGTAACTGCAGTATGCCCTGTATTAATATATTTAATACGGCTCAATTAGTTGGGTTACAGCAGGTATTTAAAATCTATGGTTACAGTAAGCTACCGGTTGCAATTCCAGATCTTGCGACATCAGAGTCAGATATTGCAAAACAGGCTGTAATTGAGTCACTTGGACACATACTCAGGGATTGACTTGGGGATCATAATTCTCGAGCACACCAATCCTCAAGAATTGTATGCTTGTCTGAATATGACTAGTATTTGGCTAGTAATACATAATAATTTCACACACCACTGGTTAAAGTGGCCACTGGCTATTGTCATGAAACTTCCAACTGAAGTAGCCTATTGTTATCAGCATCACAATGGGTTTGAATGCATCATACATTTTCATTCTTTTAGGTGTCAGAAATAAATAACATTTTTGGGCCCATCCATGTGACTTGTTTATGCAGGTCCTAAGGTAGGCTCATAGTCACATGAACTTTTTCCGCACCCCTATTTTCATATCGCATTTAAATGATTACACGAGCTTTCAAAATACGTATTATCATATTGTTTAGTGTAATTTGGTTTTGTAAATCACATTAATTGATTATAACATCATAAGAGACGTTTATGTAGATATTGAGGTAAGGTGAAAGTCTTCCGAAATAACTATGTTATCAAAACCTAAAGAAACGTTGAAAATAATCATACCATGCGTTAGCCTGTTAAACAAAAATGAAAGGGCGTAGAAGGTAGAGTTAAACACGAAACAGCTGAACATGTCTTTCAAATGAATACAAAATACAATCATTGATAAATAACTCAAACTGAACGATATAGTTGACCTATGAAGTAGTTCTTTTTTCGCTCCCCTTTTTTTATTTTTTTTCGCACCCCTCTTGTAGAGTCGCAATAAAATGATAAGGCGACCTTTCAAAATACTTATTGTCGTCTTGCTTTGTGCCCTGAGGTCAGATTAACCTCACTCACTGATTAAACCATGAAATTAAACTTTAGTGTTGATATTGAGATAAGATTAAATTCATCAGAAACAACTATGTTTGCTTACAGTAAACCCATTTGAAAGTAAGCATGATTTCGCTTGTTATTGAACGAAGTAGTGTTAACAAGAGAGTATTATACATATCCCAAAAGATAAATTTATCTATGAAGTTAATACAAAATACAATCATTGATAAATATATTAGTTTAACAGTTATAATACATCTTAGGCGGTTCCTCTTCTTACTTATCTTTTCTTGGTCAAGAGAACGCCAGCACACTACCGGTATGTTGATATTCAACACTAGAGGGGTAATGCCAGAAACATTCACGGTGACTGATCTACTTTTATTCTTGAACGAATATTTAACAAATTTCAAATAAGGTTGAACATGCATTTACTTTTTACGAATATTGTACTGCATAAAGTTCTTAAAATGAACTTTACATGAAGAGAAAAGTGTTGAATACCATTGAGGACATTACAAAATATATTCACTGATACATAACATCAATCTGGCAGCTGAACCGTCCTCTAAATGAATGCAAATTTTCGCACCCAGATTTTAACTTTTTCCGCACCCCTATTTTCATATCGCATTTAAATGATTACACGAGCTTTCAAAATACGTATTATCATATTGTTTAGTGTAATTTGGTTTTGTCAATCACATTAATTGATTATAACATCATAAGAGACGTTTATGTAGATATTGAGGTAAGGTGAAAGTCTTCCGAAATAACTATGTTATCAAAACCTGAAGAAACGTTGAAAATAATCATACCATGCGTTAGCCTGTTAAACAAAAAATGAAAGGGCGCAGAAGGTAGAGTTAAACCCGAAACAGCTGAACATGTCTTTCAAATGAATACAAAATACAATCATTGATAAATAACTCAAACTGAACGATATAGTTGACCTATGAAGTAGTTCTTTTTTCGCTCCCCTTTTTCACTTTTGTCGCACCCCTCTTGTAGAGTCGCAATAAAATGATAAGGCGACCTTTCAAAATACTTATTGTCGTCTTGCTTTGTGCCCTGAGGTCAGATTAACCTCACTCACTGATTAAACCATGAAATTAAACTTTAGTGTTGATATTGAGATAAGATTAAATTCATCAGAAACAACTATGTTTGCTTACAGTAAACCCATTTGAAAGTAAGCATGATTTCGCTTGTTATTGAACGAAGTAGTGTTAACAAGAGAGTATTATACATATCCCAAAAGATAAATTTATCTATGAAGTTAATACAAAATACAACCATTGATAAATATATTAGTTTAACAGTTATAATACATCTTAGGCGGTTCGTCTTCTTACTTATCTTTTCTTGGTCAAGAGAACGCCAGCTCACTACCGGTATGTTGATATTCAACACTAGAGGGGGTAATGCCAGAAACATTCACGGTGACTGATCTACTTTTATTCTTGAACGAATATTTAACAAATTTCAAATAAGGTTGAACATGCATTTACTTTTTACGAATATTGTACTGCATAAAGTTCTTAAAATGAACTTTACATGAAGAGAAAAGTGTTGAATACCATTGAGGACATTACAAAATATATTCACTGATACATAACATCAATCTGGCAGCTGAACCGTCCTCTAAATGAATGCAAATTTTCGCACCCAGATTTTAACTTTTCCGCACCCCTATTTTCATATCGCATTTAAATGATTACACGAGCTTTCAAAATACGTATTATCATATTGTTTAGTGTAATTTGGTTTTGTCAATCACATTAATTGATTATAACATCATAAGAGACGTTAATGTAGATATTGAGGTAAGGTGAAAGTCTTCCGAAATAACTATGTTATCAAAACCTAAAGAAACGTTGAAAATAATCATACCATGCGTTAGCCTGTTAAACAAAAATGAAAGGGCGTAGAAGGTAGAGTTAAACCCGAAACAGCTGAACATGTCTTTCAAATGAATACAAAATACAATCATTGATAAATAACTCAAACTGAACGATATAGTTGACCTATGAAGTAGTTCTTTTTTCGCCCCTTTTTCACTTTTTTCGCACCCTCTTGTAGAGTCGCAATAAAATGATAAGGCGACCTTTCAAAATACTTATTGTCGTCTTGCTTTGTGCCCTGAGGTCAGATTAACCTCACTGACTGATTAAACCATGAAAGTAAACTTTAGTGTTGATATTGAGATAAGATTAAATTCATCAGAAACAACTATGTTTGCTTACAGTAAACCCATTTGAAAGTAAGCATGATTTCGCTTGTTATTGAACGAAGTAGTGTTAACAAGAGAGTATTATACATATCCCAAAAGATAAATTTATCTATGAAGTTAATACAAAATACAACCATTGATAAATATATTAGTTTAACAGTTATAATACATCTTAGGCGGTTCCTCTTCTTACTTATCTTTTCTTGGTCAAGAGAACGCCAGCTCACTACCGGTACGTTGATATTCAACACTAGAGGGCGTAATGCCAGAAACATTCACGGTGACTGATCTACTTTTATTCTTGAACGAATATTTAACAAATTTCAAATAAGGTTGAACATGCATTTATTTTTTACGAATATTGTACTGTATAAAGTTCTTAAAATGAACTTTACATATAGAGAAAAGTGTTGAATATCATTGAGGACATTACAAAATATATTCACTGATACATAACATCAATCTGGCAGCTGAATCGTCCTCTAAATGAATGCAAATTTTCGCACCCAGATTTTAACTTTTCCCGCACCCCTATTTTCATATCGCATTTAAATGATTACACGAGCTTTCAAAATACGTATTATCATATTGTTTAGTGTAATTTGGATTTGTCAATCACATTAATTGATTATAACATCATAAGAGACGTTTATGTAGATATTGAGGTAAGGTGAAAGTCTTCAGAAATAACTATGTTATCAAAACCTAAAGAAACGTTGAAAATAATCATACCATGCGTTGGCCTGTTAAACAAAAATGAAAGGGCGTAGAAGGTAGAGTTAAACCCGAAACAGCTGAACATGTCTTTCAAATGAATACAAAATACAATCATTGATAAATAACTCAAACTGAACGATATAGTTGACCTATGAAGTAGTTCTTTTTTTCGCTCCCCTTTTTCACTTTTTTCGCACCCTCTTGTAGAGTCGCAATAAAATGATAAGGCGACCTTTCAAAATACTTATTGTCGTCTTGCTTTTTTGCCCTGAGGTCAGATTAACCTCACTCACTGATTAAACCATGAAATTAAACTCTAGTGTTGATATTGAGATAAGATTAAATTCATCAGAAACAACTATGTTTGCTTACAGTAAACCCATTTGAAAGTAAGCATGATTTCGCTTGTTATTGAACGAAGTAGTGTTAACAAGAGAGTATTATACATATCCCAAAAGATAAATTTATCTATGAAGTTAATACAAAATACAATCATTGATAAATATATTAGTTTAACAGTTATAATACATCTTAGGCGGTTCCTCTTCTTACTTATCTTTTCTTGGTCAAGAGAACGCCAGCACACTACCGGTATGTTGATATTCAACACTAGAGGGGTAATGCCAGAAACATTCACGGTGACTGATCTACTTTTTATTCTTGAACGAATATTTAACAAATTTCAAATAAGGTTGAACATGCATTTACTTTTTACGAATATTGTACTGTATAAAGTTCTTAAAATGAACTTTACATGAAGAGAAAAGTGTTGAATACCATTGAGGACATTACACAATATATTCACTGATACATAACATCAATCTGGCAGCTGAACCGTCTTCTAAATGAATGCATATTTTCGCACCCAGATTTTAACTTTTTCCGCACCCCTATTTTCATATCGCATTTAAATGATTACACGAGCTTTCAAAATACGTATTATCATATTGTTTAGTCTAATTTGGTTTTGTCAATCACATTAATTGATTATAACATCATAAGAGACGTTTATGTAGATATTGAGGTAAGGTGAAAGTCTTCAGAAATAACTATGTTATCAAAAAATAAAGAAACGTTGAAAATAATCATACCATGCGTTTGCCTGTTAAACAAAAGTGAAAGGGCGTAGAAGGTAGAGTTAAACCCGAAACAGCTGAACATGTCTTTCAAATGAATACAAAATACAATCATTGATAAATAACTCAAACTGAACGATATAGTTGACCTATGAAGTAGTTCTTTTTTTTCGCTCCCCTTCTTTCACTTTTTGCGTACCCCTCTTGTAGAGTCGCAATAAAATGATAAGGCGACCTTTCAAAATACTTTTGTCGTCTTGCTTTGTGCCCTGAGGTCAGATTAACCTCACTCACTGATTAAACCATGAAAATAAACTTTAGTGTTGATATTGAGATAAGATTAAATTCATCAGAAACAACTATGTTTGCTTACAGTAAACCCATTTGAAAGTAAGCATGATTTCGCTTGTTATTGAACGAAGTAGTGTTAACAAGAGAGTATTATACATATCCCAAAAGATAAATTTATCTATGAAGTTAATACAAAATACAACCATTGATAAATATATTAGTTTAACAGTTATAATACATCTTAGGCGGTTCCTCTTCTTACTTATCTTTTCTTGGTCAAGAGAACGCCAGCTCACTACCGGTATGTTGATATTCAACACTAGAGGGGGTAATGCCAGAAACATTCACGGTGACTGATCTACTTTTATTCTTGAACGAATATTTAACAAATTTCAAATAAGGTTGAACATGCATTTACTTTTTACGAATATTGTACTGTATAAAGTTCTTAAAATGAACTTTACATATAGAGAAAAGTGTTGAATATCATTGAGGACATTACAAAATATATTCACTGATACATAACATCAATCTGGCAGCTGAATCAACCTCTAAATGAATGCAAATTTTCGCACCCAGATTTTAACTTTTTCCGCACCCCTATTTTCATATCGCATTTAAATGATTACACGAGCTTTCAAAATACGTATTATCATATTGTTTAGTGTAATTTGGATTTGTCAATCACATTAATTGATTATAACATCATAAGAGACGTTTATGTAGATATTGAGGTAAGGTGAAAGTCTTCAGAAATAACTATGTTATCAAAACCTAAAGAAACGTTGAAAATAATCATACCATGCGTTGGCCTGTTAAACAAAAATGAAAGGGCGTAGAAGGTAGAGTTAAACCCGAAACAGCTGAACATGTCTTTCAAATGAATACAAAATACAATCATTGATAAATAACTCAAACTGAACGATATAGTTGACCTATGAAGTAGTTCTTTTTTCGCTCCCCTTTTTCACTTTTTTCGCACCCTCTTGTAGAGTCGCAATAAAATGATAAGGCGACCTTTCAAAATACTTATTGTCGTCTTGCTTTTTGCCCTGAGGTCAGATTAACCTCACTCACTGATTAAACCATGAAATTAAACTCTAGTGTTGATATTGAGATAAGATTAAATTCATCAGAAACAACTATGTTTGCTTACAGTAAACCCATTTGAAAGTAAGCATGATTTCGCTTGTTATTGAACGAAGTAGTGTTAACAAGAGAGTATTATACATATCCCAAAAGATAAATTTATCTATGAAGTTAATACAAAATACAATCATTGATAAATATATTAGTTTAACAGTTATAATACATCTTAGGCGGTTCCTCTTCTTACTTATCTTTTCTTGGTCAAGAGAACGCCAGCACACTACCGGTATGTTGATATTCAACACTAGAGGGGTAATGCCAGAAACATTCACGGTGTCTGATCTACTTTTATTCTTGAACGAATATTTAACAAATTTCAAATAAGGTTGAACATGCATTTACTTTTTACGAATATTGTACTGTATAAAGTTCTTAAAATGAACTTTACATGAAGAGAAAAGTGTTGAATACCATTGAGGACATTACACAATATATTCACTGATACATAACATCAATCTGGCAGCTGAACCGTCTTCTAAATGAATGCATATTTTCGCACCCAGATTTTAACTTTTTCCGCACCCCTATTTTCATATCGCATTTAAATGATTACACGAGCTTTCAAAATACGTATTATCATATTGTTTAGTCTAATTTGGTTTTGTCAATCACATTAATTGATTATAACATCATAAGAGACGTTTATGTAGATATTGAGGTAAGGTGAAAGTCTTCAGAAATAACTATGTTATCAAAAAATAAAGAAACGTTGAAAATAATCATACCATGCGTTTGCCTGTTAAACAAAAGTGAAAGGGCGTAGAAGGTAGAGTTAAACCCGAAACAGCTGAACATGTCTTTCAAATGAATACAAAATACAATCATTGATAAATAACTCAAACTGAACGATATAGTTGACCTATGAAGTAGTTCTTTTTTCGCACCCCTTTTTTCACTTTTTTCGCACCTCTCTTGTAGAGTCGCAATAAAATGATAAGGCGACCTTTCAAAATACTTTTTGTCGTCTTGCTTTGTGCCCTGAGGTCAGATTAACCTCACTCACTGATTAAACCATGAAAATAAACTTTAGTGTTGATATTGAGATAAGATTAAATTCATCAGAAACAACTATGTTTGCTTACAGTAAACCCATTTGAAAGTAAGCATGATTTCGCTTGTTATTGAACGAAGTAGTGTTAACAAGAGAGTATTATACATATCCCAAAAGATAAATTTATCTATGAAGTTAATACAAAATACAACCATTGATAAATATATTAGTTTAACAGTTATAATACATCTTAGGCGGTTCCTCTTCTTACTTATCTTTTCTTGGTCAAGAGAACGCCAGCTCACTACCGGTATGTTGATATTCAACACTAGAGGGGGTAATGCCAGAAACATTCACGGTGACTGATCTACTTTTATTCTTGAACGAATATTTAACAAATTTCAAATAAGGTTGAACATGCATTTACTTTTTACGAATATTGTACTGTATAAAGTTCTTAAAATGAACTTTACATATAGAGAAAAGTGTTGAATATCATTGAGGACATTACAAAATATATTCACTGATACATAACATCAATCTGGCAGCTGAATCAACCTCTAAATGAATGCAAATTTTCGCACCCAGATTTTAACTTTTTCCGCACCCCTATTTTCATATCGCATTTAAATGATTACACGAGCTTTCAAAATACGTATTATCATATTGTTTAGTGTAATTTGGATTTGTCAATCACATTAATTGATTATAACATCATAAGAGACGTTTATGTAGATATTGAGGTAAGGTGAAAGTCTTCAGAAATAACTATGTTATCAAAACCTAAAGAAACGTTGAAAATAATCATACCATGCGTTGGCCTGTTAAACAAAAATGAAAGGGCGTAGAAGGTAGAGTTAAACCCGAAACAGCTGAACATGTCTTTCAAATGAATACAAAATACAATCATTGATAAATAACTCAAACTGAACGATATAGTTGACCTATGAAGTAGTTCTTTTTTTCGCTCCCCTTTTTTCACTTTTTTCGCACCCCTCTTGTAGAGTCGCAATAAAATGATAAGGCGACCTTTCAAAATACTTATTGTCGTCTTGCTTTTTGCCCTGAGGTCAGATTAACCTCACTCACTGATTAAACCATGAAATTAAACTTTAGTGTTGATATTGAGATAAGATTAAATTAATCAGAAACAACTATGTTTGCTTACAGTAAACCCATTTGAAAGTAAGCATGATTTCGCTTGTTATTGAACGAAGTAGTGTTAACAAGAGAGTATTATACATATCCCAAAAGATAAATTTATCTATGAAGTTAATACAAAATACAATCATTGATAAATATATTAGTTTAACAGTTATAATACATCTTAGGCGGTTCCTCTTCTTACTTATCTTTTCTTGGTCAAGAGAACGCCAGCACACTACCGGTATGTTGATATTCAACACTAGAGGGGTAATGCCAGAAACATTCACGGTGACTGATCTACTTTTATTCTTGAACGAATATTTAACAAATTTCAAATAAGGTTGAACATGCATTTACTTTTTACGAATATTATACTGTATAAAGTTCTTAAAATTAACTTTACATGAAGAGAAAAGTGTTGAATACCATTGAGGACATTACACAATATATTCACTGATACATAACATCAATCTGGCAGCTGAACCGTCTTCTAAATGAATGCATATTTTCGCACCCAGATTTTGACTTTTTCCGCACCCCTATTTTCATATCGCATTTAAATGATTACACGAGCTTTCAAAATACGTATTATCATATTGTTTAGTGTAATTTGGTTTTGTCAATCACATTAATTGATTATAACATCATAAGAGACGTTTATGTAGATATTGAGGTAAGGTGAAAGTCTTCAGAAATAACTATGTTATCAAAAAATAAAGAAACGTTGAAAATAATCATACCATGCGTTTGCCTGTTAAACAAAAATGAAAGGGCGTAGAAGGTAGAGTCAAAACCCGAAACAGCTGAACATGTCTTTCAAATGAATACAAAATACAATCATTGATAAATAACTCAAACTGAACGATATAGTTGACCTATGAAGTAGTTCTTTTTTCGCTCCCCTTTTTCACTTTTTTCGCACCCTCTTGTAGAGTCGCAATAAAATGATAAGGCGACCTTTCAAAATACTTATTGTCGTCTTGCTTTGTGCCCTGAGGTCAGATTAACCTCACTCACTGATTAAACCATGAAATTAAACGTTAGTGTTGATATTGAGATAAGATTAAATTCATCAGAAACAACTATGTTTGCTTACAGTAAACCCATTTGAAAGTAAGCATGATTTCGCTTGTTATTGAACGAAGTAGTGTTAACAAGAGAGTATTATACATATCCCAAAAGATAAATTTATCTATGAAGTTAATACAAAATACAATCATTGATAAATATATTAGTTTAACAGTTATAATACATCTTAGGCGGTTCCTCTTCTTACTTATCTTTTCTTGGTCAAGAGAACGCCAGCACACTACCGGTATGTTGATATTCAACACTAGAGGGGGTAATGCCAGAAACATTCACGGTGACTGATCTACTTTTATTCTTGAACGAATATTTAACAAATTTCAAATAAGGTTGAACATGCATTTACTTTTTACGAATATTGTACTGTATAAAGTTCTTAAAATGAACTTTACATGAAGAGAAAAGTGTTGAATACCATTGAGGACATTACACAATATATTCACTGATACATAACATCAATCTGGCAGCTGAACCGTCTTCTAAATGAATGCATATTTTCGCACCCAGATTTTAACTTTTTCCGCACCCCTATTTTCATATCGCATTTAAATGATTACACGAGCTTTCAAAATACGTATTATCATATTGTTTAGTGTAATTTGGATTTGTCAATCACATTAATTGATTATAACATCATAAGAGACGTTTATGTAGATATTGAGGTAAGGTGAAAGTCTTCAGAAATAACTATGTTATCAAAACCTAAAGAAACGTTGAAAATAATCATACCATGCGTTAGCCTGTTAAACAAAAATGAAAGGGCGTAGAAGGTAGAGTTAAACCCGAAACAGCTGAACATGTCTTTCAAATGAATACAAAATACAATCATTGATAAATAACTCAAACTGAACGATATAGTTGACCTATGAAGTACTTCTTTTTTTCCCACCCCTTTTTTCACTTTTTTCGCACCCCTCTTGTAGAGTCGCAATAAAATGATAAGGCGACCTTTCAAAATACTTATTGTCGTCTTGCTTTGTGCCCTGAGGTCAGATTAACCTCACTCACTGATTAAACCATGAAAATAAACTTTAGTGTTGATATTGAGATAAGATTAAATTAATCAGAAACAACTATGTTTGCTTACAGTAAACCCATTTGAAAGTAAGCATGATTTCGCTTGTAATTGAACGAAGTAGTGTTAACAAGAGAGTATTATACATATCCCAAAAGATAAATTTATCTATGAAGTTAATACAAAATACAATCATTGATAAATATATTAGTTTAACAGTTATAATACATCTTAGGCGGTTCCTCTTCTTACTTATCTTTTCTTGGTCAAGAGAACGCCAGCACACTACCGGTATGTTGATATTCAACACTAGAGGGGGTAATGCCATAAACCATCACGGTGACTGATCTACTTTTATTCTTGAACGAATATTTAACAAATTTCAAATAAGGTTGAACATGCATTTACTTTTTACGAATATTGTACTGTATAAAGTTCTTAAAATGAACTTTACATATTGAGGACATTACAAAATATATTCACTGATACATAACATCAATCTGGTAGCTGAACCGTCCTCTAAATGAATGCAAATTTTCGCACCCAGATTTTTACTTTTTCCGCACCCCTATTTTAATATCGCATTGAAATGATTACACGAGCTTTCAAAATACGTATTATCATATTGTTTAGTGTAATTTGGTTTTGTCAATCACATTAATTGATTATAACATCATAAGAGACGTTTATGTAGATATTGAGGTAAGGTGAAAGTCTTCAGAAATAACTATGTTATCAAAACCTAAAGAAACGTTGAAAATAATCATACCATGCGTTAGCCTGTTAAACAAAAATGAAAGGGCGTAGAAGGTAGAGTTAAACCCGAAACAGCTGAACATGTCTTTGAAATGAATACAAAATACAATCATTGATAAATAACTCAAACTGAACGATATAGTTGACCTATGAAGTACTTCTTTTTTTCGCACCCCTATTTTCAATTTTTTCGCACCCCTCTTGTAGAGTCGCAATAAAATGATAAGGCGACCTTTCAAAATACTTATTGTCGTCTTGCTTTGTGCCCTGAGGTCAGATTAACCTCACTCACTTATTAAACAATGAAATTAAACTTTAGTGTTGATATTGAGATAAGATTAAATTCATCAGAAACAACTATGTTTGCTTACAGTAAACCCATTTGAAAGTAAGCATGATTTCGCTTGTTATTGAACGAAGTAGTGTTAACAAGAGAGTATTATGCATATCCCAAAAGATAAATTTATCTATGAAGTTAATACAAAATACAATCATTGATAAATATATTAGTTTAACAGTTATAATACATCTTAGGCGGTTCCTCTTCTTACTTATCTTTTCTTGGTCAAGAGAACGCCAGCACACTACCGGTATGTTGATATTCAACACTAGAGGGGTAATGCCAGAAACATTCACGGTGACTGATCTACTTTTATTCTTGAACGAATATTTAACAAATTTCAAATAAGGTTGAACATGCATTTACTTTTTACGAATATTGTACTGTGTAAAGTTCTTAAAATGAACATTACATGAAGAGAAAAGTGTTGAATATCATTGAGGACATTACAAAATATATTCACTGATACATAACATCAATCTGGCAGCTGAACCGTCCTCTCAATGAATGCAAATTTTCGCACCCAGATTTTAACTTTTTCCGCACCCCTATTTTCATATCGCATTTAAATGATAACACGAGCTTTCAAAATACGTATTATCGTATTGTTTAGTGTAATTTGGTTTTGTCAATCACATTAATCGATTATAACATCATAAGAGACGTTTATGTAGATATTGAGGTAAGGTGAAAGTCTTCAGAAATAACTATGTTATCAAAACCTAAAGAAACGTTGAAAATAATCATACCATGCGTTAGCCTGTTAAACAAAAATGAAAGGGCGTAGAAGGTAGAGTTATACCCGAAACAGCTGAACATGTCTTTGAAATGAATACAAAATACAATCATTGATAAGTAACTCAAACTGACCGATTTAGTTGACCTATGAAGTAGTTCTTTTTTTCGCACCCCTTTTTCACTTTTTTCGCACCCCTCTTGTAGAGTCGCAATAAAATGAAAAGGCGACCTTTCAAAATACTTATTGTCGTCTTGCTTTGTGCCCTGAGGTCAGATTAACCTCACTCACTGATCAAACCATGAAATTAAACTTTAGTGTTGATATTGAGATAAGATTAAATTCATCAGAAACAACTATGTTTGCTTACAGTAAACCCATCTGAAAGTAAGCATGATTTCGCTTGTTATTGAACGAAGTAGTGTTAACCAGAGAGTATTATACATATCCCAAAAGATAAATTTATCTATGAAGTTAATGCAAAATACAATCATTGATAAATATATTAGTTTAACAATTTTAATGCATCTTAGGCGGTTCCTCTTTTTACTTATCTTTTCTCGGTCAAGAGAAAACCAGCAGACTACCGGTATGTTGGTATTCAACACTAGAGGGGGTTAGGCCAGAAACATTCACGGTGACTGATCTTCTATTATTCTTGAACGAATATTTAACAAATCTTTAACAAATCGAAAATGTAATAGATATTTTCCACGCACACGAAAGACTGACCAATTAGAAAATTTGAAAATGCAAACATTGTTATGTAGCTTTGTGCATTTGTTTTTATTATCATTGTTTTATTTGTTTCAAATATTTTTGACATGGATCCATAGTGTAAATATTTTAGAAATTGATACCAAGAATGTGTTGAATATCCCAGTAAAGATGATTTTAAAACGCTATACACGTGTTATGAACGTGTTTTGGTATTATAATAATAACAATACAACCATGTTGGGTTATGGGAAGGTCATGAATACGTTTGTAAAACGTTTTATATGAAAATACACCTCGACACCAAAACGCTGTGTTATTATAAAATATTTAAGATTTGGTCTATGAATAAATACAGTAAATATACTAGAAAATCTTATGTATTGAGTTAATTGGGAGGATACTTAATCAAATGATCCCAAAACAGGTCAAAATGCATATTGCTATGTTAATTAGGGCTTCAAATTACAGACTGTTAACCCGGATATATTTAGGTTATTCATTCATCAATGAGTATAAGTATGCAAAGTTTAGCTAGGACATTCGTCGTTACGACATGAAATTTAGGTTAGCAACTATTTCTGTTGCGATTTGGTACTTCAGAGTATCTTGCGAATGGCAGTGAGCTTTGGTACAAATTGCACTGATCATATCATAGCGAGTGTATAGAAGAATTCAAATATCACAGATGCACATTTGTAGGTCCTGTGGTTCTTGAGTTATGTTGTAAAGAAGGCTGAAACAGCAATACGTTTGTAAAACGTACATATCTCATTAACAATGATAAATCAAGCACGTTTTCAAAGTAAATGATTTATAGAATGAACTTTTGTAAAACATCAAAGTATTATTTTTCAATAATATATCATTGATTTAGATAATTAAAACTTATGTTTTTTCTTTTGGCTGCTTCGACTAGCTCGAGATACTCTAGCTAAAATACAGGTTTACATTTACTATCTTACATTATCTTGCTTCGACCAACAATACATCGTGTACCTTTAATGAGGAAATACAAAAATAGAACTTGATCATTTGTATTCTGGTGTGTGTGTGTGTGCTGCATTACAGCACGTACGCCGCCATCGTGTTTATTTGAACAGGTGTTTTCTTGGTGAGACTTGGCGCAGAATCAATGAGCCGATGTATATTGTTATGAGTTTTAATTTATTGCTCTAATGCACAACAATCCTGCAGGCAAACATGGCATTGACGTGTCCCTTGAATAAGCGCTGACAAATCTTTTGTCATGTGTTTTGATTTATTTCTGCAATACTCGTTAACATTCCACAGTTACACGCAACGATTCATTATTCAAAATAAACCTATTAGCGTGAAATGGCTGTATTTTTGTGTTTGAATTCAAGCAAACATGAAAAGACTTTTCCGCCGACAGCTTGGAGCCAAACTAAGTATGCCATTATTCTTCTATTGTTGCCATTTTTAATTTATTTTTAAAACGTGATCTTATTTCTGTGATCCATGAGATCAGGCGAATATTTTGACATGTTTGAAATTTTTCAAGTCAGTCACGATTTTTACGAAAAATAAGCTTCTTTCCCACTTTTACGCTGGTTTCAGTCCACTTATATACGAAGCTTCGAAGGCAAACTATCATTTGAGTATCTAACCAACCCAAAATATCCTTTTCGATGCAAACTAAGTTGGGATAATGATTATTGATCCCATGACCATCCAGTTCATCCTCTTTGAAGTAACAATTGAACTCTAAGATACATCACCAAGAATTGTTTTAAATAAAATGTTGTCTACTTAAACAACTCGTTGTGCGAATCTCGTTTAAATCAGATTAGTTAATTTTGTTAGTTTTCAGTTATTTGTCAAACTACCATATCATGATATTACTATCCAGAACCACAAATAGAGGGTGAGTGTAATCTCGGGTCAGCCAATCAGATATTTCTCTCTATTTTAGCGCATGCGTAAATGCAATTATTATTTTGTGGCCCAAATGTTATTGTTGAACAAATTAATTGTCACAAGATGGCAATAATCATGTTTTACACGTGTGGTCTCAGGCAGAACGTTAGTCACAGCTTCTTTTGTGCATCTAGTCGCGCTAAAAGTCGATCGATACATGTTGAAATCACCACAATTCAGAATTTATTTTCTCGGTCAAATATAAAGCAATTTTTTTTTCATTCAGAAATGTCAGTTATTAGTGTGCCGCTGATGCAAAAACGATTGTTCAAATAAATAAATAAAAATTACTTAATTAATGGCACCTTTTGGAAACATTGGTGTATGAGTTGGTTTTCTTTTGGATCGTCCACTGAATGTTGTATTTTGTTTTCTTGTCCTTTAAGTCCCAAATGTATTTGCTTAGAGCAGTTTCCTTTCTTTTGTGTTCATGTTTGAAATATGACATGACTTGTGGGTTGTTCCAGCGGCTTTTAAAGTCGGTTTCGCATAACCCAATGTATGATTTCGAATCAATATCTGTGATGACGGTTGCCTTGTAAATGATAGATTTGACAAGGCAGTTTCCCGATAGTGGGACTCTTTGGGTTGGTTTCCTGCATGTTTTAGCGTAGCCCGAGGTACTCACACCTCCGTCACTACGATTTCCACTGGCCTTCTCCGCGTAGGGCCATGATCCCGGCCATGATGTGTCGGGCTAGTTTTAGCGGGTTTGGTTGTATATTGTTCTCATGTTTTCTGATGATAGACTCATTGTGGGTTTTGATTATTCTTAACATGTTGTTCATGCAGCAGTAGCTGACTTTGACATTTTGCGGTTGGAGTTTATGGAGAATGTGACCTTTAGGGAAATGTTTGTCAATACGAGGGGGTATCCAAAAGTTTTTGAAATCGCTTAGAAGTGAAGGAGCTATATCGATAAAATTTTGTCAGTGTAATTACTGGTCCTTATGTACACTATGGTCCAAAAATGGTCTCATAAATATGTTTACTTTCTTTATAGGTGGCACTAGATGGGGAGTAGGCAAGTAGAGTGAAGGCCTTGCTCAAGGACACAAAGAGCCAGCCGAGCTCAGGCGGACCTGGGATTCGAACCCTTGACCCTTGGATTCACAGTCCAATGCCTTAACCGCTAGACCACGCTCCCCTCTACACTCACATGTAACCATGCCTGTTGTTAAGGTGCATATATCGAACAGGGTTCAATTCGGCGAAAGCACTTTTCTTGCTTCCTGCTTCTTGCTTCCTGCTTCAAAAACATGTGTAATTGTTGAAATAATATGAAACAAAAAAAAGTTCACTTTTGGCGGTCGAGTGAGTACAGGCTTTCTGGTTTCAGTTCTGTGAGTTATACACAAATACAACTTTATAGAAAATTAAACACCAACAACAATTAATTTTTTGGTTTGTTTTATTTTTGTTATTTTCCAATCTTATCGTCAGCTGTGTGCATCTACTACATATGAATCATGAATACAATATGCATTTCAAAAGCAATCATTCAGAGTGTGTTTATGGTCAAACTTGAAAAGTTATTTTAGGGAGAACAATTGTAGGCACACTATTTAGCAACAGATTATAACGGGTTATATTTTTGGTTTTGGTAAATGTCAGGTTATAGAAAGGTCATGAAAACGTTTTTAAAACATTTTGTATGAAAACACTAAAATGTTGTCAAAATGTTATTGTAAAATATTTTTGCAAACCTTATTTCCCAAAAATTTTGTCAACACTTACAGATGAGTGAAGTGATCGACAACCTCAGCACCCCCCCCCCCACACACACACACACAAACTTTTTCCTATCAAAATGGAGATTTTGGCATCAGAAGAAAGCTCACATTTTTTCATAATCACATTCCGTTTAAAGTGTTTGCTTCATCCCCAATTGTGGTATCAGCAGCGTATACAGGGGGAGGCTTTGGGGCTGAAGCCCCTCACACTTTCTGAAAAATTGTGTAAAATCAGCCCATTTTTGGACAATTTTATGCTATTTTAGCTCCTCAGCCCCCCGCAAAATAACACTCCTGGACATGCCAGTGTGTATACCACACATACCTTCTATGTTATAATATTTTGCAGCAAGTTTTCAAAATTTGTTTTTGAAACTTATGAAAATGTTTTATACCCTTTATATAACCTGACATTTAAATGCTTTCTGGCAACTTTTTCTAACCTTTTGTGAATAATGTTGAAAACATTTTCTTCGCTGGGCAATTACCATATTTGAGCTATTAACAGCCGTAGCACTTAAATAAAGGCTTCAGTGCTGTACTGAAAGTAAATCTGGTTTGAAACCTTAACTGTTTTATTCTATTCATTATTTTATCACTGCATTTTATTGTTTTTACTTCTTTATTTTGCTTAAGTAGAGTGCTTAAGTGTTAGTTTCAATATACCCATTTCATTTATTATTTTCAAAACAATACTCAAAATAGATGAAAGTCAGATCCCAAAGTGATTCAATTCAATAAACAATGCACTAAATTGGAGTGCTAAGGAAATAATTAGGTCAAATATCGACAAATGTCATAAAAGATTGAAAAATATAAATACACTTCACTTTGTTCAACTTGTAATAGGTGAAAGTGGTTTCGTTTTTGTGCAGCATGTGGCAATGCTTACACTAGCGTAAATTCACAAAAGCACATGTCAGTAATGAGACACGAAAAGCGCACTTTACGTGGGTGCAGCCTGTGCCTAACTACATGTACGCCAATCTCTATCAAACCATGGTATTATGAGTCTCATCAGCAGAATTAGAGAAGGAGAACCGGGACTCCCTATACCGCCACGTACAATCTCGCCGTCTGCTATGGGGAGAAAATTGGGGGTATTCGGGTCCTTGCCGACGGTGCGCGGAGACGAACGAAAACAATTCTGCAACTCGCGTGTAGGTCGCATCAAGTGCGTCTCTCAAATGCGCCCTTCATCCATATTGCGCTTGCCTGACAACAAATGCCTCGATCGAGTCCCGATTCTCTGTCTCTAATTCTGTGGTCTCATCTATTGCGAGCTGAACGAAGTATATAATAACCCAGAGTAGGGTAGCTGAATAAATCCATTATGCATTTAGTAAAACATTATGCTGCTAAACCAAATGCAGCCCAGATTTGATTCTTTTTAAATGACATAACGGGTTGCATCTTTTCAAATTGTACCATAAATGCTCTCATTATAAACAAAATACAAATTAATTATTAATTCATTGTTTTAAGCATCACACTGGTAGCATGATCCTTCATTATTACATCATGGATTTTGCACATGACCAGATAACTGATTTGTCCTGCATGTCAGTCTGCATCATAAGGAAACTGAACACTTATACGCCATCACAGAGGAATTGATTGGTGTTATACAGAATATTGTTTTTGATTACTGAGCTTACTACTTGCCACATTCTATTAATTCTTTGAGCTGACAGCTGTTCCAAAGGAGATGTTAAATTGGGCTATTCCAGTTGAAATCTACACTCCCCCTGCGGAAGATTGTGGAAATATCTTCCACAGAGGGAGCATGTTTTTGAAATGTAATTGGTCAAGGTTAATCATTTTGATATGATTACTCCTCCTGTATTTATGGTTTTACCTGTAACTTCCACAACTGGTGTATTTCAAATGGAAGTTACCTAATTGTCCATTGTATTCAAAACTTATACTCCCTCTGTGGAAGAGCTAAATCTTCCACAGGGGTAGTTTGGATGGAATAGCCCAATATTATATTTTCCTAATATGAATTGTTACTTCTACCATTTGAAATTTCTGGCATCTGGTAGCCCCCTTGATTAGTGCATTTCTCCTTTACAACTAAGCTGTTTGCAAGTTTATTTGGAAACCCCATGCTTAGATACATCTCCATTATGTAAAGTTTAGCCTACATCTTGCCAGTATTTCAAATGCCAGTTTCAATCAAATTAAATCATTTCATTCAACAGTGTGATATCTTACTCAATTACAACCAATCGACATATCTATGCAAGTCAAAATAAGTTAATTATTTTAATCACCCTGATCATCGTCTGGCAAGAGCACTAACATGTACTGATTATATTTATTAAATTGATATGCGATAGTAGTTTTGAATCCCAAGTTATATTAGGTTACATTCCAGTTTAAATCCACACACCCCTATGATAGACAAAGACATCACCTTAATCTTCCAAATGGGGTGTAGATTACAAACAAGTCACTATTCAGGTACACCCCATTTACAATTCACATTCCCTGTGTGGAAGATTAAGGTCATGTCGTCCATTGGGGGTGTATGTATTTCAACAGGAATAGCCCATACACTGAGGTAGCCAGGTGCCAGCATATAGAACTAAACCCCTGATATACAATATCTTGTCTTCCCTACCTACATTGTCAGCTCAGTTCCTCTAGAGCCATCCACTTGTAAATATAGTGTTACCTATTCAGATCTTGCAAAAAGACAAACCTAAATTTCTGTCAAGCTTACAAGAAGATCACTTGTGCGATATTGTACATTTGATAAATAAAATCTCTGATAAATCTGAATCTACATTATGTTACATCACACCTTTGCTTATCACCAGCCAGTCAGCCAGCAGGTAGTTCACCTATACAACATAGGCTATGCTATTCTACAAATTCATGAATGATAGAATTACAAAAGATATATTGCTGATTGCAAAAGTCCACTCTCACTATGCATGCAGGGAAAAAGGCTCAAAGAAGCTGTTACGGGTGACGAAATTGATAGATTTTGAGCCCTTTTCTATTGCATCAGCAATATAACTTGTGAACCACTTATACTGTATCAACATGATTGGTACCATAAGTTCTCTCATCACACTCCAGCTCTCATCGAGGTCCCATCACACTTGTTGAAACACACCATGTTTTATGTGTGAAAAAAACCAGGTCACATGATGCTGTGTGACTCATTCAATGAACAAGGTGCCAATATTTCATGAATCAATTAGCCAATCAGAACCTCATTTCTGTTACATCCACAAAAACATTTGAAGGAATTCTGGTGTAAAAGATTGTTATTTTCATACGCAGAAGATCAACATGAATCATTTAAAGGTGTTCATATCAAGTGGATATTATGTTGCATTTGGATGTGGAACTCTTGTCTATAAACACTGGTATCAATCATTTTGATACAGATAGTATAAGCATCTAAAATAAATAGATCAATTTTAAAATCATTTCTCCATATTTAAACATTTTTACAAAACAATACACAAAGATGTAGCTAAATTAAACAATCAACATTATGTGAAACCATGAATGGGTCAAAAACATTCTATTATTGTGAGGAGATGTATTTATAGGGTTGATGAGACCAATCCACCTTGTCTTATCTCGCATGATATGGTCCACTGCTTTTCCTGTGAAACTTTGAAAATAATGTTTGACAAGGTGTTTGATGACAAAATATCCTGCAACTTGGAAGAAAATTGCCCTGTCCACCACAGAATATCACAATTATGTTACCTTGTATCAGCTACAAAATAAATCAAAATTCCTTCTTATAAATTACCTATTTCCACAACTGTTGCATAAATATGCAAATGATAACTGGTTATTTTCTTGTAACATATATTGTAGAAAAGTTGCAATAATGGTTATAAAATTGGCAAAAAAATCTAAATGCATAAAAAAAGAAATTGTATAAATGTGGAAAATATACATCATCCTTCATGTACAATCTCATTCTCATGTTGGAGCTAGAGACTTAAAAATCTTGAGGTTTACTACTTTTGCACACAAAACATTAAAATAATCTTATTATTTATGACTTGTTCTGCAAGGGAAGAAAATAACAAACAATATTTTCATAAATAAAATTATTTCGAGTCTTCGACATTCAAGACTGCTCTTCTACGCTACACATTGTTAGAGACACATATTTGTAATGTACTCAATAAAACAGTGACAAGATCAACAGGAATGAGTCTATTGTCGCTAATATTGTTTGAATTATTGATAAAAACAGATGATAAATTAGGGTTTACTTTGTTTTTCAGTTTGGAGAATCATTCAAACTTTGTAACTGGAAGTCCAATTTTAATGGCACTTGTTGGCCCACACATTAGCATTTGTTAAGTGTGAATGAATAATGAACAAAAATCAAAATTGAAAATGTCAACATTTAGACCCATTCCTCTTCATCTTGTCGCATACTGTATAATAGGATATTTTCGCTGGGTTAATTGTTTTCTCGATTTTATCAATTCTGAACAGTTTAGTTGGTGTTTAATTCACATTTCCAAATATACCGTAAACGTTTGCCTAATGGCGCTATGGGCTCCCTTGACATAACTGGAATTTCAGACACAAACTAAAAGTGCCCTCCTACAAAAATTCCACCAGTAAATAAGGGCACATACCCTTAATTCTTGTTGGAATTTTTAGAGGAGGGAGCTCTCTATTTGTACATGAAATTGTCCCCAAGGCAAATGAGCCCATGTGCGAAATTAGGCAAATGCTTACGGTATTCACATTAAAAGGAGTCTCCGGCAATCACAACATTATGTCTTATTATGTTAGAAAAATAATTATCAAACACCAATCACATGGTTTTATTTAAAACAAAGTCATATTAACCATAAAAACGAATAAAAAACGGCCATCTCTCAACAAGCGATATTCAAAATTCCCGCCCCCAAATTGTCTAGAGCAATGACGTCCTAATAATTCAATGAAGCCTGACGACAAATGAGCGCAAATAACCATGATGTCATTGCTCTAGAAAATGTCGGCGCGGGAATTTTGAATATCGCGTGTTGATAGATTGCTGTTTTTATGGTTAATATGAGTTTGTAACATATAAGACATAATGTTGTGATTGCCGGACACTTCCTTTAAATACTATGTGTAATCAATATTTTCGCGGAGTTAAAAATTCGTAGCTGCCTATTCAGCCACAAAAATCAAACCCCTGCAAAATTTCCCGCTATACAGTATTTTTCACATTGGGCTATTCCAGTTGAAATCCATACACCCCATATAGAAGACATAATCTTAACCAACCACAAAGCGCATGTAAAGCGCATTGCTCAATTTTGAAATGCGCTATATTAAGCGTCGTTTGTATGTATGTATGTATGTAAAGGGGGTGTTGATTTCAAATTCAAGCAACCCAGTTTGAAATTCTCACTCCCTGAGTGACAAATCAAGGTTATGTCTTCCATAGCTGGTGTAAGGATTTCAACTGGACTAGCCCATTTAAGTAGTTATTAGTTTTGACAGGGTGATTTATTTACCATGAAAATATATTTGACACAAAAATAAAAATGATTCCATAAACTTCTTTAAGTGACCCATTCACTATATGCTATAAAAAACCAGGAAATAATAAATACAATAAATAACTCAAGATATATAATATATACGGTACATCTGAAATAATCTTAACATCAATAAATAAATGTGCTTATAATCAAATAAAATATCTAAATAAATAGCATCACAAAAAATGCCAAAAAACACCTGTAATAATATATACGATCAACATAAAAGGGGCTCATTTCTCTTCACACAACACAATTGACATCAATTCAATGTGTCTCAATTTGTGCATTTTTATCAGCATTATTAATCGAATAATTATAATTTGTTTTACATATACTTGAGAGAGATTAAAAGAGTTAAAAGCATTTACAAGAAGGCAAAATGGAATTCTTAAACTTCTATTGATAATATACAATATATACAACTACTTGTAGCACACACATACATATTGGTAGCGAATACCAACGATACAATTACACATGGACATTAAATATTGAGAATTTGAGAAAGATTCAAGAAGAAATTGGGCTTTAGATGTTTACATGCTATGCTATGCCACGGAGCTATGTATGTGTTCTGGTGAAGTCAAAGATACACCAACATCCATTCATAGAAATTGTTTGCTTGTTATGGAGTTATGGAGGGTCTAATACCACCATTGACCTTATGCAAAGTATAATGATCTTTTTCCAAAAATTATGAAATAAAGGAATATGATCGCACATCAATTTCACAGTTGGTTAGTTGCTAGGAAAGCAAAAAAACACAAAATTAATGTAGTGCGAAAATGTACACCTCTATGAATTTATCCAAGAAATGTGTAGCACATATTCTTCAACACAGATTATAATGAAGTTGGTTTGAGCCCCACCAGTAACAACACACTCATCTATTGACAAAAATCTAACACAATCACAATTATCATTGAAGGTCAAAATAGTTACTTGAATAGATGAATCCAAAGTTAGCATGCTTAGAATAGCAAATGACATACTTTTATTATTCTTAGTACACGCAGTAAAGAGTAAAAGTTAATGCAAATGCTTTCTTATTTAAAACATTTTCCCAGCATCATCCAGGACAATCAAATGCTATTAAATTAGCACACTTCAGTAGTACATAATCAAATTATATGCTCTTCATTTTTCCCACAGAAATCGATAAAGGAGAATACTGATTCTCTTTACCACTTTACATAATAGGCCTGTCAGCCAGGGAGGAAAATTAGATATTAGAGCAATATTAGGGCCTCACAACAACTTGTGTGTGCTTGTGTTATTCCTTCAACGCAATCAGTGCATCTTACCATGAAGCCTGTTCAATTGTGCCTCGTCTATGAGCAAGCAGCAAAAAGTTCCTAATACCACATATTTTCCTCCAAGCAATATGACCATGACTCAATATTCTCCTTAATATATCTCTGTTTTATCCTCATAGCTTTTAACAAGTTTTCATAAAAACCTTCACTCAAAATCTTTCAAAGAATCACAAATCTCAATTTTGGTTTACAATCATAAATCCTTAATTGGTATACCAACATCTTATATCAATACTTAACAAAAGGCAACCGTTGATGTATGAACTTATTCATAGTGTTTCTAATATCCATCACTCTACACATAAGATCAAAATACTTATGTCAATTCAGTTTATATACAATGTACAACAGTTACATAATATTTCTTGCATAAAACTTATTAATTACCACAGATGAAAAGAAATCATTATTTTTGTCCCCTGTTCTTCAATACATTCATCCCCATCTTTCATCCCCTGTCAGACTGCTCAACCAAATCATGTACCACATCGGCCTTCACTTTGCTATCAATACCACAGCTTGGGCCAATCACATCAAGTCTTATAGAGACTTGCTGATCAATCAAGTTCCCTATTACTACAGCCTGTCTCGTCTCAAGTTGAGAGCTGTTATGCTGGTTTCATACTTTCCTGCCGCTTGCCGCTTTGGAAGATGATTTTGATTCACTGCGCAGTCGCACCAGAAACGCTAGCAATGACCAGCGACAAGCCGATATATCGATCACTCCACCACTTTGCCCAAGAGGCAGCACCGCTGGGAGTTGAATTCAAGTCAACTCGGAGCGGTGCCTCTCTGACGTATGAGAACAAAATACCAATTTTAGAGCGGTGCCGAGTGGCAACAGTGGCTTTCAGAGTCATGCCGCTGCCACTCCGCGGTGTGCCGCTCCGCTTGCAGACAAGTGCACATGGTATGATGAAGCGAGAAAGTATGAATGCATGTGTATACAACCTGCAGAATTAGAACTACCACTGAGAAATGCAACATGACATTACTCTCACCTTGAGTTGAGACACACTATAATATATAAACCTTTGTAAATCCATAAACCCGTCTTTGCTTCAGGCCAGTACAAATCAAACTTGCCACCTCTTTTTTTGGCATTCTGCATGTAAAAGTGATTTCAAATTCATCATCAGTAATTTATACACAATAGCATTATACCTTAAATACAATGGGAAAATAAAGGGAAACTTACAGGCTATTAGCACAAGAGACGTTCTACACACTATCTGAATTGTAAGAACTATGAAAGATCAATGTAGAAATATATAGGCAAAAAAGTGAAGCAATAATTTCAGATTATGAATATGTAGTTAGTAAGTATTTACAAAGCAAGGTGAAAAAGATCATGATATACATGAATATAGGTAGAATATATGAAACATGCAAGCAAGAATAGCAAGAAATAGTGAATCAAATAAACAATGCTGCCGGGTTTTCCAAACTCACTTTGCTAAAAACATTCCTCAATTTCATTTTGATGTCACTTTGCCATATGTACATAATGAAGAGCTTGTTCATATTATATGGCACTTTGCCTTAATAGTATGTGCATAATAAAGAATTGCTCACATTATATGGCAAGATCAAATGCCATTGGCCCCAAAATCAAGTTCATCTTTTTATTTCATATTTCTAGCCCCATTAGTAACAGGCTACAAAATGCTGAAAATTGCACCAAAATGGGTTTTGGTTCTACAGATATGAAAATTTTCATGGTGTGAACTATTTTTGTGTGAACTACTAAATAGTAAAGAACCATAGCTCCTTATGGGGTCATATCACAAATTAATTTGAGTGTGGAACTACTCATTTCCTTGACCATGTTACATGATTTCTAGTATCCAGCAATAAATTATCAATAATTGATACAGATCATTTTTATTTGTGTTTGACATAAAGTATCTCCAGTCATTCGTGGTTTGGGCCACTATTCTTGCTTGCAAAGGGCTATTGCAGTTTAAATCCATACATGACCTTAATCTCCCACATAGGGAGTGTGAATTTCAAATGGGTTACCTGAATGGGTGATTCCATTTGAAATTCACATTCCCTGTGGAAGATTAAGGTCATGTCTTCCATAGGGAGTGTATGGATTTAAACTGGCGTAGCCCAGTGAGATGGCACAAAACCCCGCCTGCCCATAAAATGAACACTTCTGCAAACTTCTTGTTCTCTACTCACAACTGTCAATCAATTCACAGCAAAATGACAGCAATATTTTAACAGCTGAATATATACACATTGTCACTTCTTACAGCAAGAGAGTCAAAATGTTTGCTCCATATGTATCATAATAAGTGCACAAGAGATTGCACAGTTAACATGTCATGTACCCACCACCATAGAGCTGTATATAGTAAGGTTACTATATACAGCTCTATGCCCACTGCACAGGCCTTGTGATAGCTACTATGGTATTGGACAATTTCCAACTATCCCAAAAGAAACCCTAAATATATCACACAAATGGGCACATCATTAGTAATTGTTACTGCACAGTTTAATAGGTGCTGTGGCGATGGTTGCTTGCTTGTGCGCATCATTACAGCGCATTCAATTTCAATCACACCATAAAACAATTGTGACTTAATTCCAAACTGCAATCCAACTGTTGTGTTGGAAAATTGTTCCACAATAAAAATGCTATCTTAAAACTTGACATCTGGCCCATTCCATGTCAACTCCAGGGATGTGCACCGCAGCACCTCTTCAATTTTTTTCTTTTTCTGTGTGGTGGTAGATGTTTGAGAAAGTAAAATCCGAAAATTTGAGCTTCATACTCCATTTAGTTTTCCGTGGCATCAATTTGAAATTTAGAGGTCAGCGTCAAAAATAAATCAAAATGTGTACAACTCTATGGAGAATGCAAACCTTACTGATGTGTTGAAGGTCCATGAGTTCCAAAGCCAATATCTTCAACTTTGAAAGTATGTATCCTGGGGACATTTCTTCAACATATTCAAGTTGATGGTGGGGCAAAATCCTTGACATTGGTTTATAGGGCCCTCAAAATGCAACAAAAATGTACAACTTTGGGGATATCAAAATCTCAAAAGTAAAAGTAATTTAATAGTCTCATTTATTGATTAGAGAGTAATGTCCTTACCAAAGGGCCTATTAGATTTTTGGCAAAAAAATGGACAGTAAAATTAATTTTACATTTTTTGGAGTTTTGACCTCCTGAAAACCTGGATGTCAGTTGCATTTTGAGGGCCCTCAATATATTTAAAGTAAAGGAGTTGGACAAGTTTTCTGATGCCAGATTTGAATTCTACACAAATAAGTACCCCAGAATACATAGTTTTCAAAGTTGTAAATGGTTTCCTTTATACATTTATGGACCTCCAAACGTTGTCTTTCGCGTTGCGACACATTTTTTACGCTGACCCCCCTAAATTTCAAATTAATGCCAAGGAAAACGAAATGGAGTATGAAGCTCAAATTTTCGAAATTTTACTTTCTCATCAATATCTACCACCACACAGAAAAAAAAAAATTGAAGAGGTGCTGCGGTGCACATCCCTGAGTTGACATGGAATGGGTCATCTCACTTTTTTCAATCTCATAAAACTGAGAAACTCCTGATCACATGTCCACTTTTGGTAGACCTGAGCAATTCCATTATTCTTTTGAGTGGTTGGCAGTGATAATAAAGCTACTTGTATCAAAAATGAAAAATAACAAGTAAAAAAACTCTTCACTAAAAGTGTGATATTTTTCAAGTTAGGAGTAAATCTAAGTGCATTGATTTTTTTTTTCATAAAAGAATATTTGATCCAATCACTTTCAATGCTTAAGTAATTACTGATATACAGAAAGATTTTCATGACTGATTATTTGTATTTATTGTCGTTTTTGTTTTTGTTTTTTAATTTCAAATATTTGTCAGAGAGTTTTTTAATTCTCAGATATCAGATTTCTTACATAGTGCCATACAAACATGTTGTTGTCACTATGCAGTAAGTATATACACAGCCAAATTCTGCTTCCACTGGGTGCTCTACTACTTAAAGTGTACATGGCACTACATAGGTATCCACCCATGCAGTAAAGAGCACAGCATTTGTTTTCTGTTTATATGTTGTGTGTTGCATCTTCGGTACCCATGCTTCATATTGCACATATTCAAATTCTTTCAAGGGGCTGTGCAATAATTATGAGTGCTGGGGAGGGTAAAATTATGTGGGCGAAAGAGGGGAAGCAACTTTTAAGCAATCCCCAAAAAATAGGGGTAAGCAATTTTGGCACACATTCATGGGATACCATCTAACTAAATGCTCTAAAAAGGCGTATGAAAACAGTAAATAACATTTAAATATGCAAATTTTTATGGCTGCACTATTATTTATCTAGACTATTTAAGGTTTACAAATTGGGATCAAAAAAATTTGCCATGTGTGAAGGGGAGAGCAAATATTTTATGAAAGGCTGAGAAGGGGTAAGGCAAGCAATTTTGGCATGCTGTTTGAAATGTTACCCCCCCCATATGGTGCTCATAGTTATTGCACTGACCCCAATGTGATAGTGCATACACCTAAGTATAAAGTAATTCAAATATTCTTAGTTCAATAATAATAGGTACAATGATCAAATTTACACCAACTAGAAACTAGTGGAAATGAGCAATGCAAGATTATAATACACCACAAATATGTAAAAATTTGTTGAGGTAGCTTCAAGTACTCTAAAATAGCCTACACTTTACAATTTTACTCTAAGCTGCTTTACACTATCATGGCACCTACAGATTTCACTAAAACACTAGGATGGGTCTTGGGCATCAGGCTATTCCAGTTGAAAACCATACACCCCCTATGATCAGGCATGACCTTAATCTCCCACACAGGGGGCGGAGATTCACCCATTCGGGTAACCCCATTTAAATTCATACACCCTGTGTGGAAGATTGAAATCATGTCTTCAATTAGAGGTGTCTGGAATAGCCCAATGTCTAGGCTTTATTGGCAACTCATTGCATGCTGTAAACCCACCTTTGAGCTTTGTGAAACCTGACCAGACACACTACTTATACAGTGTGTTTGTTGAACACATCTAGGGGCAAAGACAAAGAAGGGAAGGGCTTTCCCATCACAGAGAAATTTCCACCATAAGCTCAACTTTGTAAAGCAATACTTTGTATACATTTTCTTTTTAAGAGAACCATTATCAGGTTTCTATATCTAACATTCCACAAAACCTTGCCATTTTCATTTACTTTTATAATGCACGATCCTTTTCTTATTACACGCTCCCAATGAAAATATCATATCACAGTACACCTTTGGTGCAGGATATCCTCAGCCCAAGATACTCAATGGACATAAACAATTATGTTTTAGCTTATCAATCCTTGTGATCACCTTGGCTTAAAAATACCAACAGCCTACTAGCTTTAAAAGATGTACATACAAGTATACACAAAAATTTATTATCAATGACAGATTCAAAAGTGCTGCGTAAAAGATTCAATTTCTTGTTGCACCACATTAGAGTGTATTAATTCTTAATTCAAAGAAACCAAATTAGTTTCCAATGCAAATATTTGCACATTTCAGTTCATTAATTAAATTTGAAAGCTATTGTATATCTAGTAGAATACCGATAAAAATAGATGACATTGAATAGAAAACTACACTGTATGATGGCAGGACTACTCTATACAATATAAATGGTTTCATGGAACTATACGTAATATAGTCATTGGCCAAGTATTTGTCTATCTACTGACCTAGACTTAATATACACTAAGAAATCAGTGGTAATGTGTCCACCTATGAAGATCTTAATATCAACAAAGGACAAGCAATTTGACCTGTACCAAGAATGGCCCTGAGCATAACACTGTACAAAGGATCATCATATAAGATGACCAAGTTAGAATACCTCTAGTATGTATCACCAAATGCCCAAAATATTTGTATCTTTGAGCTTGAGTGTTAAGGTTTGCACATGTGGTGATTAGCATGCATTATCAACACATCATAAGCAAGTACACATTTTAAAATTGAAGTTTGTTGCGCACAAGGAGAACAAATTCAGAGGTACTCTATATTGCTTGCCCTACCTCCACAAGTAACTCACACTAAGATCTTCCACAGAGGGATTGTGAATTTCAAATGGAATTAACATATTAGCAGCTCCATTTGAAACTTACTCTCCCTCAGGGGTGATTCAGGTTGAATCTTTCTCAGAGGATGTATGAAATTCAAATGGAGCTGCCTAATGTGCTCATTCCATTTGAAATTCATATTCCTCCTGTGGTGGACTTCAAATGGAATAGCCCATTTGGTTGAAATTTCAAAATCTTCCTCAGTGGGGATGTGAATTTCATTTAGACCAAAAAAATAATTCAATCAATTCATTTCCCTCAACAACAAAAAATGAAGGCAATTCATGGAGATGTTAATTACCCTGTATAGCAGTATACCAGCTGCATGTACATCACCCTCACTATAAATATGAGGGTTTCTTAACAAGGTAGATACTAGATACATCTAGGTAAACTTAACATGGATGATAATCATTGTAAATATCAAAAAACTAATCAGTAAGATGCAATTCTTGTTCCTTAAAAAAATCACTCAATGGTCAATGGAATGAATTCATTTCATGAATAATCAATGCCCAAATCACTCAAAATTGATCACTGCGTTGTAGCAATGATGCATCATCATCATCAGTCGGCTGCGGAGCAGGCGACTACAAGCTTTCTCCAACTATTGCGATCTTGAGCAAGCGAAACAATTTTGTTTGGCTGCAACATCCCTTCAGTATCTCCCAGGAGGTGCTGGACATACTGTAAGTACAGTGTGCACCCTCGCTGTACGTCGTCCAATGTTTCTGTCTACAGACGCAAAACCTGCACTCTGTTCTTATCGTTACTGTTGTTGCTGCTGTTGCTGATTTCGGGATCTGTAAACAAAATTAAAGATGAAGATGCATCAATACTGAAACTACCATGGAATCAAATTTATTTGAAGACTAATTTGTACTGCGACTATAGTTTGTTTGGCTTATGATTAGCAAAAGTTTGTTACGCATAAAATCACGTAAGTACGCGCCAGTCATAAATTATGCAGCACACAACTAGCGTAGGTGCTGTTCTATATCAATACACAATGTTATGAGTCGTTTATCTTGCCATTTATAAGCTGAACAAACTATACTACTATCTACTTACACCATGCAAATTATTGTCAACTATGTGAGACACTATTGAGTTGATTGAGTGCAAGAAGTGCTCAAGTGCTTAGTGCTTTATTATTATCATGCACTTAGGATCTTCTTGCATTCAATTTACAACATTTCACTATGAGATGAAAAAATACACCACACATGCGCATGAAATGTATTTCTACTTCTGACTATGAAACAAAGTCAATTAACATTTCGGCAATCATGAAACACAAATAGAAGCAAAAATGCAGAGAGGAAGAATGGATTGACATTTTCAACTACGCAATCGACCAGTGATGCTTAAAATACAAAACAAGGCATGTACGACATAGATGTAAGACAATAGGTGTTTTGTGTAGTGTTTTTGCATAGATTCAAGATAAACATGTAATCTATAACAATAAGACAATACTAGACCAGCAAGTACTGTAACAAAGATTCACAATGCATTGACATACTCAATGGTTATGCTGGTGAAGGTTGTAGGCTCTGTGTGCTAGCTATACGCTTCAACATAAAAAGTCCCAAGTCACGAGATATTTTTTCAAAATATCAAGAGCTATCTTAAGAACCACTGAATCAATACTAGGCTTGTTTATACTCATTTTAATGCATTTTTCATGATCATTCTAAATATGGTCATGAAAATTTACAATTCTGAACTTTTTAAATTAAAAAAAAAATTAAAACTTGTTGTCAGCTGTCAACACCCTAATTGTGGAGAGAGTTAAACAACCAAAATATTTCAAGTGAGCAAGTTTTCTGTGTTGTGAACCAAAGTTTAAACCTTCATAAATAAGTACAACCATCTTTCACCCCAGCTTTCTCATTTTCTATTTTTCTCTATCTATATTACCATCTGTAACCTCTCTTTTGGTTATTTGTGAACCTGCTGGAACCCTAACAAATTGCAAGTCTTTACAAACTATACTAGGATGTGGGCAACAATTAATTTTTGTTTTGTCTTTCAAAATTGACCTACAAAATTACCCTAAACTTTAATCATATTGTTATTTCAGTGGCAGTGGAGTTTTTGCTGTGAATTGTTGGCCGGGTGACATTGTCAACTATACCGGGTATATCTAAACTTTTATTTCTCCACTTGGAGATTGAACCAAAATGTGATCAATATGTAGCAATTAAAAAACATCCAATATAGACCACAAAAGAATTAAGGTACCAATTATGTTCCCCCATGTATACCAGGCACAAAGACAAATATGTTCAAATTAAAACCAGCAGCCAGTACCTGTACCCTTTAGCTCTATAATGAAAGACAGAGATAAAAAGACTAGTTCGCGTCTGAAATTCTGACAACTAGACAGAAAATGCCGTTCTGCGCAGGTCAGCAACCAATCACGACGCGCCTTTGCCCTGACGTTAGACATGATTTACTCTTTCTATCTGTCTTTCATTATAATTGGAAGACCTCATTTGTTCAAACTGTTTTGAAAATTAAAGAAACAGTGATCTAAAATCCATGGAAAGAGTAAACCGCACCTCTTGATTTTGTATCTTCCTTGGAATTTTATTTCTTGACCAATTTCATAGAATGAGGTCTTGTATCCGCGCTAAAAGATGCAGGTATTGGCTGCTGGTTCTGATTATCACATATCTGTCTTTGCTAAGGATATACAGAGGTGATAATAACTGGTGCCTTAATTCTTTTGCGGTCTGTATGCAGAATTCAAGTAGCTAACAATAACCGCCTTCCTTACAGGATTCCTGATTGGTTAATTTTGTGATATCTTCATCTGAGTGACCAATTAAAATACAGCTTCTTTATATTTCAGCACAATTCTCTTCAGCCCTACCACCATTCTTACCATGTTGCTGATTGGCCCAATACATGTATATCACAATTATATAGCCTTGTTGTAGCCAATCAAGAGGTAGTATTCATGGGGTTATTAAGTAATACCGATATCTAGCTTAATAGGGATAACAAGAACATATCACATCTAAATATGTTGAAATGTAAAGCAACGGATACCATTTCTCTCCAAATTCAAAGTTGAATCTATCATATTTTAGAAATACAAAAAGTGATCATTCCTCAAAAAGCAGAACTTAACATGCATTGAAACAATGAGTGCTAAGCAAATATACCTGAACAGTATAAAACAACATTAAAGAAAGACAATTATCTCAAATTTCAGACCCATAATATACAAAGAGGTGCTCCAAAAATAGGCAGGATCTATGTTTAAACATTAAATGGCAATGGCCACTCACCATGTGATCAAACATCCCAGAATAGTCTTAAAATGTTAGAAATGGAATGTGACAATGATTAGTAACAATGACACAGACAAAAACATGACAAATCTTCACACCCCATCATTCAGTTTCCAACTACTTTTTTTTTTCAAAAATAAATTTCCACACTCACATTTTTTCCACCAAAACAGTTAGTCCCAAGCGAAATAACAAATATTGTCAACAAAATTGAAGAAAATAACTTTCCATATCAGATAAAATTGATATCAAGGAAGAAAAATGTATCAGATATTTAAAAAATATAATTATCTTGAAACATAAATTTTGAGTTAGGAAGTTCTTACTTTTTCACTTACTGAAACAAATATCTTGCTTGAAAAAATAACAACACATATTATGTTTCATGAATCAAAATATAATGTTAAAAACAAGTGTATACAATGTTATGACCACGGACTCATTGTTGTAAGTTTTCCTTTGAAATGTATGTCAGATATGGTCATGTTACATGATGTTTAGGACACATTTATGATGACCTGATATAACTACAGTACTCTCATATAATGAACTACAATTTGAACTTATAACTGGATTATAAACTTATGTGGCCTATTCAGTAATTCGTTCATCTGGATGATCATATAACTCATGTCCAATATAGTCATGTTACATAATGTTTAGGACATGGTGAGTTGATGTAACTACAGGACTCTCATATAATGTACTACAATTTGAACTTATAAACCTATGTGGCCTATTCAGTGATTTGTTCATCCGGTGATCAACTCATCAAAATGCAGATTTTTATCACCTTTGCTAGTGTTATAGATGTGCTACGCCTACTACTGGTTAAGCTGAAAGCTATGTATTGTTTTCCATGAATCTGCTACACATATTTGAATGGGGCTTCAACTTTGTCAATACTGATGATTTCCTCATTTTTTTGCCAAATTTTAATTTCAAAAATACCTAATGACAACTTTAAAGACCTATCCTTCACTTTTAAGCAATTTATAAACAATTTCAATTTTTTACACCTTTGCTGGGATCATTGAATAGGCCTTTCACCAATAAATCTCATTTTGGATACATTGTGTAGCATTTCATTATTTGTATCCCAGTGGATTCAGTGCCAAGGATATTAAGTAACTTCTTGTAAACACTCTGAACTTGCTTAAAAGAACTTCAAATTAAAAAAGTTTCGCATAAATAGACAGGAAACCAAAATGCGGCATGCTGTTCTTTATTTCTATTTAATTTTTAATTTTTTTAGAGTTAGGTTTAAGGTAAAATGTGCCTCAAATCACAGTTATTCACTTTGAGTGCAGAGTAGGTTAAAATTATAGAATTTATTGATTTAAAACAAAAAACGCACAAAAAATCTTTTGAACAACTTTGTCATCCATTTTTTTGCTTGTAAATACCATTCTTTTCTACATTGCACACTATCATGATGTGTTCAGTTTAGTACCTTTGTTGGTTTATTATCTAATTGCTGTATAACTATTTTGTACACAAAAGAAATAGGTCAATATCTTTCAAATGGAGTCCAGAATACATGCAGATATCATAAGAACAACCTTGATGTACATACATCCAATGTTTAAAACATTATTTTTTGAAATTAATTTAAACTGGAACTGACCATTTGCAACTCACTTTCCTATGTTGCATCCGATACCATCAGACTTCTGATTGATGTGTGACGTCAGATGACCAGAAAAGGGACTCCGTTTCCAATTGCTACACACATGGTACTCGGTATCACAAGACCATCCCCGTCTTGTGACATCACACCAGCATCAATCAGATGCCTGATGAAGTCCAATGGTATGGTACGCAATGTAGCAAAGTGAGTTACTCCCCGTCTTGTGACATCACACCAGCATCCATCAGATGCCTGATAAAGTCCAATGGTATGGTACGCAATGTAGCAAAGTGAGTTACTCCCCGTCTTGTGACATCACACCAGCATCAATCAGATGCCTGATGAAGTCCAATGGTACGGTAAGCAATGTAGCAAAGTGAGTTACTCCCCGTCTTCTGACATCACACCAGCATCAATCAGATGCATGATGAAGTCCAATGGTATGGTACGCAATGTAGCAAAGTGAGTTACTCCCCGTCTTGTGACATCACACCAGCATCAATCAGATGCCTGATGAAGTCCAATGGTACGGTAAGCAATGTAGCAAAGTGAGTTACTCCCCGTCTTCTGACATCACACCAGCATCCATCAGATGCCTGATAAAGTCCAATGGTATGGTACGCAATGTAGCAAAGTGAGTTACTCCCCGTCTTGTGACATCACACCAGCATCAATCAGATGCCTGATGAAGTCCAATGGTATGGTACGCAATGTAGCAAAGTGAGTTACTCCCGTCTTCTGACATCACACCAGCATCCATCAGATGCCTGATAAAGTCCAATGGTATGGTACGCAATGTAGCAAAGTGAGTTACTCCCCGTCTTGTGACATCACACCAGCATCAATCAGATGCCTGATGAAGTCCAATGGTATGGTACGCAATGTAGCAAAGTGAGTTACTCCCCGTCTTCTGACATCACACCAGCATCCATCAGATGCCTGATGAAGTCCAATGGTATGGTACGCAATGTAGCAAAGTGAGTTACTCCCCGTCTTGTGACATCACACCAGCATCAATCAGATGCCTGATGAAGTCCAATGGTATGGTACGCAATGTAGCAAAGTGAGTTACTCCCCGTCTTCTGACATCACACCAGCATCCATCAGATGCCTGATAAAGTCCAATGGTATGGTACGCAATGTAGCAAAGTGAGTTACTCCCCGTCTTGTGACATCACACCAGCATCAATCAGATGCCTGATGAAGTCCAATGGTATGGTACGCAATGTAGCAAAGTGAGTTACTCCCCGTCTTCTGACATCACACCAGCATCAATCAGATGCCTGATGAAGTCCAATGGTATGGTACGCAATGTAGCAAAGTGAGTTACTCCCCGTCTTGTGACATCACACCAGCATCAATCAGATGCCTGATGAAGTCCAATGGTATGGTACGCAATGTAGCAAAGTGAGTTACTCCCCGTCTTCTGACATCACACCAGCATCAATCAGATGCATGATGAAGTCCAATGGTATGGTACGCAATGTAGCCAAGTGAGTTACAAATTTTAGTTCCAGTTTTAGATTAATTAAAAATAATGATGTTGACTGTTCCATCACCTGTTCAAATTTCATACAATTGTTAGCTATTATTCGTCAATACATATTGTTACCTACCTATTTGTGTATCGTCTGATAAATCGTTGGATTTTTCTTGCTGCATCTTGCTGTCGCTTTAATCTGGCCATCCTTTTGTCCCTGTCACAAAGAAAGAAAAAAAAAGAAGAAACAATAAAAATGTGAATTTGCTTTCAAATTGTGCTATTCCAGTTTAAAAACATACACCTCCTATGGAAGAAGCAGGAGATTTGGCAAAATCTCAGTGCAATTGACGCGATTTGCTGCAACATTTTTACACGTTGATGCTGTATCAGAAGCTTAAAATTTGCTGGCTAGAGGCCAGAAAATTACTACGATTCCACTTTAGAATTCCTCAACCACAAAATAGGCACGCTGTCACTTACCCTGTGTTTTATATGCAAGTATAATCCATTTTGTAATCTATATTCCCGGTCCATCTACTGAAATCGACACGGCACCATAAGTAAGCGCACAAGGAAAATTTACCACGCACATGGACCTTTTCCCCCAGCATTTCTGAGTGCAGCCGGTACCCGTGTAGAATTGCCCCAGCACTACAACTAGCTCAGGTTCGGAGCACTTGCAATAACATTCTTAGACAAAAATAGACAGTTTTGCACGCTCCCGTTCACCCCAGTATCACCCGGGATTTCACAGACAAATTCATCTCTTAATCTCCATCCTTACAAACACTCAGCTACATGACAAATTTCCCTCCTTGCACAGCTACACAGACAAATTCATAATCTCCAAACATGTAAATTCTGTAAACAAGTTTCCCTTTAAATCATATTTCTTCAGGCCAAGTTGAAGTTATGATGACGAAAAACCTAGAACTAAAATAACACTAGCATACCTGAAACCCTCACATACCTGAATCTCTGTTGGATCAAAATGGCTGCGTCACGACTCTTACGATACTGCTCTTTGGCACGGTAGCTACGGTAACGGCTCTGGATGACAATAGCTGCGTTGCGACTGCGCTGAAAATGTCGGTAGCTTTTCAAGGTGCGGAAACGACTCTGAATGATACGAGCAGCATCTGACATCTCCTTGTAAATGATATACTGTTTGTTGTTATTAAAGATGGAAAAAAACGGTTTAACTTAGTATAGGGACAAAGAGAAGGATAGAGGAAATTATCACATGAAAAATGAAAAAAAACAAAAAATGGTTAAAAGCTAAACAAAGTTGTCCTATTTGTGACAAGATCTACAAAAGTGGGACAAGAGGCATTTTTAAAAATGGAGTTACTGTAATGATTACCTTATACAAACACCATGCTTTCATATACTAAAAACAATAAGGTCTAGCATAGTTGGTTCAAAAGTTATGAAGTTTTGTGATGTCTATTTTCTTATGTATTTTATTGTTTTTTACTCCATATTTTTTGCCTTTATCTCCATTTCAAATTTGCCACCTTTGGCCTCTATGGACCCGATTGCGTCACATTTTAGTTGTTATTTTTAAAACATGCTTTTCAGTCCCAAGTGCATAGTATAATTATATAGGCCTAGGTATTGAGTGATTTTCACAGAAATTCACATCTGATGGTGTGTCCCCAATCACAAGGAATTACCTCCTGTATTATGTGGCAACCGAGGATGCCGACTAGCAACCGAGGATGCCAACCCACCAACTGTGGTCAATTGCAACAACTCATCAGTACACTATGGGGACTATAATATTTTTCACACAGATGTGGCAGTGACGACAATGTGTGTGTGCGTATGCCAGCGCTTTGAGCATCCCCTAGCTACTTAAAGCTGCGCCTAATGAAATGTATACTGACGTCACTGCCACATCAGAGTGAAAAAAGGGTATAGAAGCACAATTCAGGAGTCATGACTATCCGCAGGTCCTATGCATCTATGTACAGTTACCCAGTCAATTTAAGGTTTGATTTTCCTCACCTCTTTCTGTATAATAACAATAGCTTCCAACTTGGTCTGCTTCTGCTGTTGGCAACCCTGTCACCCCCAACCTCCCCTGCCTATAAGCGCATCCAAACGAGGACGTACAAAGTAAAAAAGCACTGTACTATCCAATCGAGGACACACATTCCTGCCGTGCTATCCAAGCGGGATACACCTCGTATACCGCCAAGAGAGGAAGTACTCTAGCGGTTTTCTAAATAGCGTCATTTCAATCATCCTACACCTATCGACAGAACATGGACAATCCATGTTTAGGTGCATGTCCACGACTGGAGGTGTGTTACCACAAATATGACCTCGTTTTGGCTGCAAACACCTACCCACCTACACCCACACACACACATTCAGAGTCAGTCAATTTCAATTACATTACCTCTTTGTACAGAAACTCTGTATAAGAACAGCAGCTTTTAACTTGGTGTGCTATTACTTTTGAAGAAATGTGTCACCCCCCACACACATACCCCCACCCACATACCCAAACACAGGTTCAGAACCAGTCAATATCTGTTATAATTTCCTTACCTCTTTGTATCTTCTATAGTAACTCTGTATAATAACAGCAGCTTCCAACTCAGTTTGCTTCTGCTGTTGGCGACCCTGTCACACAAAATATACATCACATGAATTTAGATATATGAGGCATATTCTTGACACCAGAGGTCGTCTACTATTGATGGATTACATTAGATGTAAATGTCAAACTTAGAAACCTTTACTAGCTCTTACCATCTTTCTTTCACCTTAAAGTGATATTGTGTGATTTTAGCATTCTCTTTATAAGGCATGGTAGATATTCATTGATCTTGCAAGTTCGTTAGTTTTGGGTTTTCAAAGCCCAAAAATAAAACATGGACAATATATCTTTGTCAAATGACTGAATCTACAAGAAAGTTCAGATGTACATTCATGATGCAGTCAATGTTTCTGATGGTCTACAAATCTCAACTTTTGGGAGTAAATTGGGGCATGAGGCTGTGGATCACTAAGTACCCCTAAAGTCACATATGACCATTTGTGCTGACTTTGTGTTAAAGATTATTAAGAAAATCACTCTTGCAAAGTGAGTTGATATGCCGCTATAATATTGATTAACAAACAGATCTATTACCAATTATACATGAAGAAGCCCTGACAAAGTAACAATGCCACAATATCTCTCTATACTGGCTTACCCTATATTGACGGAATGCATTTTGTATGACCAGTGCTGCCTTGTACAGTTCCCGTTGTTCACCATCTGTTACAAAGAAAAACACATCACAAAACATGGTAAGGTGTTTATTCCATAATTCAACTTGACAATGCCAAAGCATATATATTTTCCATCAATGGGATTTATCATTACCCTTCCTCTAGACCTAATGGCATCTGACAAAATGAATATTACTTAACCTGAAGAACACACACTCTGACAGTTTTACACCTGATTCATTTGTGGAATGTCTAGGGTGTGCGCTCTTGAAGCAGCGAAGTCCCTGAATTGTTGTTTAATGGTTTATGAAATGATGTGGGGCCGTAGTGGTCAGCGACAACCTGTAAAGTGTGCTGAGGCTTGTGGATCAACGTCTAGGTGTTGTGCCTGTGCGTAGCGCACTATAAATCACTGCGTTTTTTTTGGTTTTTTTTATTCAGCTCATCTGAATTCATTTAATTTATATTCAATAATATCCACACCAAACCCCGATGTATGAACACCAACAGATCCAAACGTTAACATATGATCCAACTTTTAATCCCCAAACCATGGAAGTTATGGATGATGGACTCACATTTGAATGAATGTTTAGGCTACTTGGAGTCTCCTTAGTTAGGAAGGAGAATGCATACTTCCACGGTTGCCAGTCCACACACATTAGGCAAAAAAAAAAAGGTTCGTCTCAAAGCTTGCGCGCGCGTTTGTAAAATCCCACGATTTGACAAAAAACAAATGCGGAAATTTTTTTTATAGTTTTTATTTTTTTATAGTTTTTCCAGAAAAAAATCGGTGAAAATCAGACTTTTTTCTCAAAATACCATGAAAAAAAGTCGGGAATAAAAAAAAAAAATATCGATTTCGCATTTGTTTTAAATTTCTTGTGAGCTTTGAGACAAACCTTTTTTTTTTTGGCCTTATATACACAAGCAACATGGATATCAATAACTTGTAATGAATTTTACTATCCATCTATATGGACTCACACATTTCAGTTTTATTCACCTTTTCATTCTACATATAATGCTGACCTAACGCTATACCAAAAACTGGTCAATGTACAATGGATTTTATTTCTGGCTTGGATCTTAAGTTTGTTCAGCTTATAATAGGCAAAAATTATTAGGTTTTTGTTAATGCACGCGTCAATAAAGTCCCAACGTATGCTCGCGTAAAATTAAGTGTGTGCCAGTCATGCATTACGCAACGCGCAACTAGTGTAAGTGCTGCGCCCAACTGCATGCATGCCATTCAATATCAATAAACAATTTTATGAGTCTCATTTTTTTCACCTATTATAAGCCGAACAAATTTAATAACACATCCAGGAATCATGTACATCCTCTTTTCTTACCATTGAGCTTGAGAAGTGAGAATGCACTCATGACACGTCTATTGGTGCTGTTCATATGTCCGCCTTGAAGGAACTCACACCAGTCTGCTGTTGAGCTGTCGTCTTCAAAACTCAGGTTACTGGGGCTAGGCAGACAGGAATCTGTGCTGTATGTACTGGCTGGGGAACTCACTTCATACGGGTTCCTATATAAAGGCAACAAGAACATCGGCACAAGATTAAAACCAGTAAGGGGTGCGCTACCCTCGGGCCAAGGGTCTTAGGAGGCCTGGGATTTTAGGGGTTCCGTACAAAAGATAAAATACCTTCATGGGCCTGTAAAAGCAAAGAAAAAAGACTTCAGGGAGCCCTTAAAAACTAGTTGGTAATGAAAAGAAAAACTTGAAAACTTACACATTATCGTTCCATTTCGGGCTCTTGCCAAATAAACGCAGGAGTACATTATATATTACCCTCCATGAGCAACAATCCAAAATAGATTATTTACCATGTAGCATTACACACAAGGCAATTTTGAATTGTGCTCTTTGCGTATAATCTCCTTGGGTAGCATAGAAGAAAAAACCCTGAAAAACTGTGTAAATTTGGGCTAAAAATCCTCAAAATGGGCTGAAAATAAATAAAAGTGCAATTTGGACCCAAAAAAAATCTGGAATTCTAGATTAATCCTGAAAACTTACATCCCTGTTTTAACCCCATGAGAACTACCTGCTGATTGGCCAAAAAGAAGTTTTCATTATCGATTGGACCAATCAGCAACATTGTTAGAATAATTTCACCACGCAAAAAAATTGGGATGAATTATTTACAAAGCTCCATTCTGATTGGTGATTAAAGTGAAGATATCACATAATTGACCAATCAAAGGTAATGTTAGATCGGCAGGTAGTGCTCACTCACCTGTAATTGTCCATGTCACTTGGCCCACTTCCATCTGCTGACATAGAAGGAATGTCAAAATCAGGATTGGGGAAGTCTGCAAAGTTGATCTCCTTGATTCTTGCTGGAAGCGCATTTAGAATCTGTTCAGCAAGGGTTAGATATTGTTCCGGCTGTAGGGTGTACAATACAAAGAATACATTACTTGGCTGTAGGGTGTACACATACAAAGAATACATTACTTCAAATTTCAATTCAGTATCTTTCCACAAACAAGGTATCAATGCAAATTCTTCTTTTTGTATATAACATGCAAAAATTGGTTCAAGCGTTCAGTGTTCAAATTAAAGAACAACATCGGCACCTATGTGCACAAACCTTGAGCCATTCAAACTTATCTGGTTCAATTTCTGTTAGAGCCCTTTGGCTTGGTTGGTCCCCTACTAGTCATTCTTGTAACACCTTTAACAATATCCAAAATTATGGACCCGGAAAATAACCAAGACTTCAATTTTCCATATATTTGTGGAATAGTAATGCCTTTCTTTCTAGCAAGATCTTTGACAATATTCAACAAAATCAGGGAAAAAGATGATTTTAAGGATGTTCTTGTCCACCCATATTTTCAGTCAAATCAGAGAAATTTGACCTCTAGATGACCTTTAACCTGGGATGACTTCTTGTTTTTTAACATTATCTCTTATGCCTCCAAATATATTTCTTGCAGTTATATGCACAATTTAGCCATTTTCCAAAATTTTGTAGAACAAATGTGTATATGACCTCTGGGTGACCTTTGACCTTATTCACACCCACTTGACCCTTCTCACATGAATTATTTTGACCAACCTTGATAATGATCTATTACTTCCAGCTGACAAAATTAGTTTTTAAATTTTTTTTTGCATATTGACCTTATTCCACCCTAAGTTGTCCCCATACACCCCTATGATAGACATGATCTTAATCTCCCACAAAGGGTGTGTAGATTTCAAATGAAATTCACACTCCCTGTGTGGTCGATTAAGGTCATGTCTTCCATTTAACATCTATCCATCTTACCTTATTATGATATCCTAAATCATTAAGGAGTCCGTCTTCCATCATATTAGCATCAATTTGCATGGGGGAATCAGACCTGCCTACATCCTGGCCAGAGGAGATAGCGCCAGAGGTGGTCCTGCCATCCTCTTGCTGAAGAAATTTACCTGAAATTCAAGGGTTATAACACATGAGTTTATCTCACACTGTAGAAATTGCTAACTCACAATGTAAAAACTCACTGCCAACTCACACTGGGATAACTCACTGTCAACTCAAACTGGGATAACTCATTGCCAACTCGCACTGGGATAACTCATTGCCAACTCACACTGGGATAACTCACTGCCAACTCACACTGGGATAACTCACTGTCAACTCACACTGGGATAACTCACTGTCAACTCACACTGGGATAACTCATTGCCAACTCACACTGGGATAACTCACTGCCAACTCACACTGGGATAACTCACTGTCAACTCACACTGGGATAACTCACTGTCAACTCACACTGGGATAACTCATTGCCAACTCACACTGGGATAACTCACTGTCAACTCACACTGGGATAACTCACTGTCAACTCACACTGGGATAACTCACTGTCAACTCACACTGGGATAACTCACTGTCAACTCACACTGGGATAACTCATTGCCAACTCTCACTGGGATAACTCACTGCCAACTCACACTGGGATAACTCATTGCCAACTCACACTGGGATAACTCACTGCCAACTCACACTGGGATAACTCACTGCCAACTCACACTGGGATAACTCATTGCCAACTCACACTGGGATAACTCACTGTCAACTCAAACTGGGATAACTCATTGCCAACTCACACTGGGATAACTCACTGCCAACTCACACTGGGATAACTCATTGCCAACTCGCACTGGGATAACTCATTGCCAACTCGCACTGGGATAACTCATTATTTTAGGAACATGGCAGCTCAAGATCTTGGCTTTGAATTGGTCACAGAACTTTTGTATGCGTGATGTCAATTTGTTATGTGACTGATGTTTAATGATTTATGTATGCTTATTCCATTCCATGTATCTGTAAACATTGTGATCTCAATGAAATTGAGGACAAATTTCACTTCACTATGAAATGTTCCTTATATAACGATATCCGTAATAGATTTATGACGTTAATAGATGATATTTTTGTTAGAAACAATTCAACTGAAAATGATAAGTTTCTTCTTATCATGGGTGCCAATGATTTTGACACCACCAATGCAGTTGCCAATTTCATTTATACTGCATTTGAAAAACGGGATTTAAATAATAGGCCTATGCCTAGTTAATTTATATTATATTCTTTATAGTTGTAAACTTTATTGTTCTTGTACTTTATTTGTATACTTATTTGTATCTTGTTGTAAGATGAATGTCAATAAAATCTGATTTTGATTCAAGGACCCCCCAAAAAAACTCACACTGGGTAATTTCTTGCTAACTCACACTGGGTAGCTCTTGCTGCCAACTTACTGCTAACCCACACTGGAGAACTACCGCACATATATCTCACAGTGGGATGCCTTTCATAGACCAGATAGTGCAACAACAATGTCCTGTAGATATCCATGTATAATTTGGTTCAATCCAAGTTCGGTAGTGACATATGTGCGTATTTCGCTGGCCGCAGTAGTGAATAGTGTGCATAAAGTTAATCACGCAGCACATACACTCACGCGTACTAGAGAAGTTTGTCAACACGGTTGCTCTGCAACTGCGAAAAAGCATTGACATCACTACCGAACTTGAAGCGAATCAATGTATAGTAAGGCGATGATGACTTTGAGCTGGCACTTACCCGTATTTATTCCACACAGAAGTTGTTGACTTGACAACTCCTGATTTGTGGCAAAGGAAGAATGGTGCCTCTGACCAGCAGTACTGGGGTGCAGCGTAGACGCTCCTGAGCGTCTTCCAAATCCTCTCACTGATGCTTCATCAAACCCACCTACATCAGAGTCTGATGCACCAATGTTAAATAAAGGACTGTGTGATTGCATTGAGTTAGGACTTAGGAATCCTTGAGATGTTGGACTGATAGATAACTGAGAGAGACATCCAGAAGATGGTGAAGGCGAGTCAAATACTAGAGGTGATATTGCAGATGCTGATGATGACTCAGGGGTGGGCGTGGCAGGGGACGATACCATGAAAGCAGGGACTAGGTGGTTCTTGTTTGGTTGTGGAATCTCAATAGGCTGACTAATCGAGCTGGGACTTGATGGTAACCTTTGGCCTTCCAGTTCTAATCTCTCCAAACAGTCGGCAAGAACAGTGTGACCTCGAGACTTTGCCATGTCTACAGGCAGACGACCGAGGGAATCGCAGACACGTAATGCTGCAGGAAACCAGTGGTAAAGGAGCAGAGCTGATTCTTTGTGCCCAAGTGCACACGCCCACATCTGAATTGAAAACACACAACATGGATTCATATGAAACAAACAAACAACTATTTGAAGATAAATGTGCATATTATTTCATCTTAGAAATACTACAGTAACATAAACACTTTGTTTTGTTTGTTTTACAAATTTTAAGTTCCAGGACTTTGATATTTTAATATCATAAAGTAAATTCTGCTTGAGGGTCACAATAATTACTCCATCAGGAATATTATAAGTATCAGCGTTTGTTTTTTCCATTGGAGTAAAAAAGCCTGAATATTCTGCTTTACAAATTAAAAATATCCAATAGTAAAACTCTTCCCCTGGTATTTCCCTCTTATACTGACTGAGTTTCAACAGTCAAGTAGGTTAATTAGAGAATAAAAGATAGGATTTTGTCTTTTGCCTTTCAATATCATGTCATAATGAATGATCTGGCCAATATTTTGAGTAGTGGATACCGCTAATTACGATAAAAATATTGGCCAGCCCATCCATTATGACACAATATTGGATAGTCGATCAAAAGACAAAATCCTATCTTTTATTCTCATTCTTATTCAGTTTAGTATAATAATAAAAACCTGCCCTTTTTTCAGAAAAAATAAAGTTACTTTTGTCAGGACATCCCCATTGTTTTAAATGAACGAAACTGCCACAAACATCCAAGTCACCAAACCACGTTCTTAATTCGCGCCCATGTATTAAGCGAACGCATTATCGCGCGATCATTGAGGATCTACAAGCATTCTTCTGTTGCGTTACGGCATGCTCACTGTCTTATATAACTATCCACTATCGTGTCATAATTTATAGGTGAAACAAAACACACCAACTGAATTAGAATATAAGATGAAAAACAGGTTTACACCAAAATAGAACCGGCATGGTTCTGCATCAGTACGCATGTCAGTGATTGCACAGTACGAGGGGGTATCAAAAAGTTTTAGAAATCGCCCAGAAGTGAAAGAGCTATATCAATGACATTTTGTCAGTGCAATCACTGGTCCTTATGTACATTATGGTCCAAAAATGGTCTCATAGGTATGTTTACTTTTTTTACAGGTGACACTAGATGCCAATAACCTGCTGCCCCAGTTACTGCGCATAAACTGCAAGATTGAGAAAATTGAGGCAAGCAGCATTATTAAGATCCTGCTTTTGAAGGGTTGCAGTGCCTAGAAAATTGATGATGAAATGAAAGTTATCTTCAATGGTGATTGTGATATGTCACTGTCGCTTTTTGGAAAAGGAATTTTTATTTCATCACAGATTTTCTGGGCACTGTAACCCTTAAAATGGAACTTAATCATGCTGCATGCCTCAATTTTCTCCATTTTGCTGGTTATGTGGTTACATAGGCAGGTAGTGACATCTAGCTCCTGTAAAAAAAGTAAACATACTTATGAGACCATTTTTGCACCATACTGTACATAAGGACCAGTGATTGCACTGACAAAATTTCATTGATATAGCTCTTTCACTTCTGGGCAATTTCTAAAACTTTTTGATACCCCCTCGTATATGGCCATGCAACATTATATTTCTCCTATACAAATGAAATGAGTACAGAGAATTCTCCTGATATTTTATCACGATAGAAAACTCTTTCAGATTGCTCCTCTGTTACAATAATATGGCTCAAAATAAGCTAAGGTGTCATAAAAGTGTAACACACAATTATTTTTCCAGCTCTTTTCTTTTGGTCTCCAACCAGGTTTAAATTATAGTATGCACATATATCGTTCATAATACACTAAAAGAAAGATAAGTTATAGACCATTTACTTCACAAATTTAATTTTCTAGCCTTCTTTAAAACACTTTTATAAACTCTAAACTATCATCATAATGTGAACATCAAGTGATTTTTAATTTTTTTAAACGTATTGCGTATGTTACTTTTGACAGACACATACAAATCTTATGTATGTTACTTGCGTACAAATGTTTGACAGACAACACTTAAAATGGATTGTGTCATCAAAAAATCTTCTCCTCACAAAGTGATAGTGCCACAAAGCTAGGTGGAGCTAAATGCTATGTCATGTAGCATAATTAGCTGTATCACCCTAGTTTAGCAGGAATTACAGCACCGTCTTGCGTATGTTACTATTTGACAGACATTTCAAGAAAAATTTTAAAATTGTTATATGTTCAAAAAGATGGCAGCCACTTACAAATTGATTATAATATGGAGAAATGAAGTTATTTACAATAGATTTACCCTTTAGTTTATGCTTCAAGTCTTTGTTTATAAAAAACTGAGGGACTTCAAAATCAATCAAAAGTTTGACAGACAATAGTAACATACGCAAGGCAAACTTTTAAATCCTTTTTTTGATCTGTTAACTTATAATTCATAATGCCTCTTTCTGTTTTTTTGATTGGTTTACTGCACCATTTTGGGAAACAGGTCACATGAATTTCTATAAGGATCCATAAAAAAATTAAAAGCTGTTGAAAAAAGGCGTCTCTTGGCATGTTACAAATAAAAGTGTAAAAATAGGCATTTTTACAGCTATTTTTATTTTTTTTATTATTTAGAGTGAAAGGATTTTACTTAAATTGTGTATGCTATGTCTTTACTACCTAAACTTGCCACTAAACTAGCAAATATTCCATTTCTATAATTATTATTTTAAAAAAAAGATGTCAAAATATATGGCTATAATATGACACCTTAGCATATTTTGAGCCATATACTAAAACCAATATATAGTAACTATCCATCATGCATCGTTCGGCTTATAAGTGGAAAAATTATTGGTGGAGAGTCCCAACTTCCACTCGCATAAATTCACATAAGCATGCGCCAGCCACGCATTATGCAATGTGCAACTAGTGTAAGTGCTGCAGCCAACTACTATTCTATATCAATACACAATGTTATGAGTCTTATTTGTTTCGCCAATTATAAGCCGAACAAACTTTAAGATATTCCCTGTAATTAACACCCCGTGTTGAATGCATGTGACAATGGAAATTGAAATGTAAGATTGTTTACTCCTCCTGAGATTAGCTAACAGATTCTTTTAACCAAAATATTTTCCATTATATAAATTTCAATGTAATATTACCCAGGAAATACATACCAAATTCAAAAATAAAATATTACATAACAAGCTTACCAGTGGTGTACAGGAAAAGTGGTCCACATTCATAGCATCAACTTCATATTCTAGAAACAAACCATGACGTTCATTCCTGCATAAGAGAGAAACCATATTGTTATGTGAGAATTATGTTAACACCAGATCAGGGTGATCATGATCTACAAAAGGAACCAATTATTCATGTTGAGGAATGTATAAATTGCGCATTAATGTTATATCCCAGAGTCAGCATTTTTTCAGCACAAAAAAGTTTGATTTCTTTGATGCGTGGATTGATATACCCTGAGTATACCACAGTCTTTGATGCAGGAAGCACACATGGATCACAAATGGATGTAAGACTAAAACCATTGGCATTCTCCATAGACCAGGATATTATGGAAAACATCACTGGCACAGTGAGATCATAAACTATAGACTATTCAAAACAGCCAAAGTCCCTGTGCTTTGTTTGTTGTGAATTCTTGCATATTCATCATTGTGTGCTTTTCGCGTACATGCAACAGAGTGTTGTTTGTATTCGCATTTACGCTTAAGGCCGTCAAAATATGCGATATGTGCGTAGCAGTTTCGTCTGTCGCACTTCATGGAACGATCAGCCCTCATTAACAGAGTGATGATGGGACTTTACATGTTTGTGAATAGTCCGCATCTCTTTAGTTTATCCCCCTGAGCACTACCTGACAATCTAACATTGCCTCTAATTGGTCAATTACATGATATCTTCATTTTAATCACCAATCAGAAAGGAGTTTTGCAAATAATTCACCCCATTTTTTGTGTGGTGAAATTATTCTAACAATGTTGCTGATTGGTCCAATTGATAATGAAAACTCCTTTTTGACCAATAGGCAGGTAGTTCTCATGGGGTTAAGGGTGTGGTACTTACTTCCACCTGACCAAGATATCAATGAGTTTAAAGTAACCCAAAGCTGCCGCTAGATGAAGTAGTGTCATCCCACGAGCTGCCTGGTCCATTCTCATATTAGATGACTGATGCTGCTGCAGAGGCATTGTCCTTGCAGACTCCATGAGTCTCTCACAGATACTCACTACGCGATCTTCAAACGTCATATGCTGACCTCCTCTTGGCCTCTGTTGTTGATGTGCATTCTTGGCACCAACTCGCCTCTCCATTTGTTCCAGTCTCTCTAATATTGCCATACGAAATTGGTTCTCTGTGAAAAGAAAAGTTGAACAAAATTTCAGATGGTTTTGTAGTGATATTATACAAATATGGTCATGGAAACATGGTAAAAAGAAACCTGGAAGACTCCCCCCCCTCCCCGACATGTTCTCAAGCAAGGTACTGGCCTAGATGCAACAGACTTTGAGACAGCAAGGTGTGGAAGCAAAACCTCTTATGTAACCTGTTGGCAGTTTTGTGTTATACATGTTCAAGGGCCACAAGCACATGACAACATTACTTTTTAACTTCTTACCACACACCTGCCAACTTTACAAAACACTTCCCTACTATTGTTTGAGCCCAAAATCTGCATTTTAAAATTTAGACAGTACTGGTATATTCTTCAGCCTTTTCAGTTTTTGTCAACATTCTTTCAGTTTTGTGATTTCAATGAAACATAATAAAAATTCCTATAGGGAGCTCTTCTGTCACATCTCTGAATATAATACTATAAGCCATGTCCAAGATAGAATTTTACACCTTGCATATTTTCAAAGGACAATATCAAGACAAAAGACAATGTTGGAGTTCGCGCTTACCTTCTAACGAGAGCCACTCGTGTTGTGTACTAGGGTTTTGCTGTGCACTGCGTGCTTTATACTCAAATACTACCGACTTAGACACCACCACATTATTGCACGAAACTTCCAGAGTCACCAGTCCTGCCTCATGAGCTGCACAAGTAAAATATAAAGAGACAAATATGAAAAATAATTCTCCAAGAAAAACAGATTTGCTCATGCACTTTGTAATCCTTTCAAACATCTAGATACTCAAACACTCACCTGGACAGTAACATCTTAATACACCATTCTGTATGAGGGATGCAGGGACACCAAAGCTGTCAAATAAACACTGGTAGTTGGCATTGGTGTTATGCCATGGACCTGTCACCAACACTTTCACACCACCCTGTAATGCAAAACAATAGAAAACAATAACCAAAACAATTAAATACTATTCTTTATTCTTTTAACTTTTACACAGAGCATGCAATTACACATCTGCAATGCCCCAAAACTGGCCCAATCTGTGCTAACAGGCTAAGTTGATCATAAATTAAATGTGAGCCCATATCCTAGATTATTCGTCAGACTAATCTTTATACCCTTTGATGCAGTGTGATATTAAAACAATTAATAAACAAATGTACACATTCTGACCCACAGGGATGCAAGCTGACCTAAAGGAAAAAGCCTGCAAAGTGTGTGAATCTGGGCCAAAAGCCTCCAAAACAGGCTGCAGATAAAGAAAAGTGCAGGAATTTGGACTTCATGAAAGCAGGAATTCCTGCAAAAGCAGAAAAACTTGCATCCCTGGACTGGACCGATATGCTTCCTTGTATAGTTTTGAAATGAAAAGAAATGCTTTACCTCTGGGTAGGACCAATCTGGAGAGAACTCTGTCACAGATACCAACTGATTCTCTTGGAGTTGACTTCCAGTTGTCATGGACAAACTTGCCATGGTAGTGTCACTGTTGCCTGATGGCTCCTCCAACCTAAGATTCTGTAAATTCTGATGACCCTGATTAAAATTTGACCCTGTTGAAGTTGAGGAATGTGATTGCACTGAGTTGTTGGTTTGCATTCCTGGACCTGTCAATGTGCTGGGATTGATGTCTCTCAATGGAGTATCAAACAGTTCTGTATCAAAGTCCAAATCAATGTCCAAGTTTGGTAGGGACCCCACGTCATGAGACATAGGTTGGGGTGTGTACATCTGTGTATTCATGGGCAAAACGCCAGGTGCTTGTGTTTGAGGAGGGTTGAAGTTGAATCGCATGGATTGTGCCGTATTGCCAAAAACGGAATTTCCACTTTGCGCAGTAACTGGTATCGCAGGAAAATTGCCAAGTAAGTTGGCGTTTTGTGCCGGAGGGATATTTACAGAAGCTTGGTGAGTTTGACCGTACATTGTAGTTGGTATGGGGACATTAGCATGACAGTCTGCTGTCACGCTTGACATATTTGATGGTGTAGTGGTCATAGGAGCCAGTGTGACTCCTTCCATTCGAGTCGTAGTAGACAAAGAGGGCGCTAACATCGCACTCTGAGATTCCATTGACACCTCCTTTTCTTTCCTCTTATCCAACTGATGTCTGAAATATTCATGAAGTGGAGACGGTACCGCTTGCTCCGTTGTATTTCTAAACCGATTCTGAATAGTTGTCAAATTGGGGTCGTTGTCCACCATTCTCCGTAACTCTGGAGACTCCTCCGTGGTGATTCTGCTTGTTGTTCTTGGTCCGCTCTTACTCTTACTTTTCCTACCACTTGAAGCGCTCAATGGACTAAGATCCTTAGCACTACCAGGCGAGTCACTTGATTTTGGTCCCTGTGAATTATCAGATGGAGTAGGGGAAATAACTGTAACATCTTCACTGGAGGAAGTACTGCTTCCAACTGGGCTAGGCTCCAGGTTCAAGCACACAGCATCACTGACACCTGGCTGCCTGATGTTCTGTGCGCTGCGAAGAACAGATACAAGAGGGGTGATGGTTCGCAAGCCTCCGGTCTTAGCCACGGTGAAGACTGGAGGTCCGGCACTGGCAGAGCCATTAGCATTGCTGACAACAATGACAAGAGGCATGATCTGTTGTTGTTGAGGTCTGCTACTACATGACTGACAGGCTTTAGCTCCATCTTGCGGAGAATCTTCTGTCTTGATTTCAGGTTGTGGGCTAGTCAAAGGAGTTACACCACCTAGGGAGTAAGGAAAGGGAGACTTTTATAAACAAGCTACTTGGATATTCACTTTTAAGACGACTTACATGTATTATCTTCAACTGGCAAATAGCACAAAACAAATAAATAAATATTCACCTGAGGTACTTGGTACTTCTTCTTTTGGTTTTAGGGTCTTATCTCCTCTGCTCCTAAGTAGTTTGTCCTGCTCATCCAACATGAACTGGACAATAGCTTCCACGGAGTCATTGCCCTGTAACCATGACAACAAGTTTTAATATGATTAGCAAATTTGAAATCCACACACCCCTATGGAAGATGACACCATCTCATTTTCAGAGAAAAGTTCACAAAGTAACAAAGTAATGGGAGTCATTTGATGAAATGAGGGGGTGCAAAGGATTATGGGTAAGATATTTTCCTCTGATAAAAGTTAATCCTGGTGGATATATTTTATGTCTGTCCCCTATTAAATGAGAAAGTTTGTACATGGTGTAATTCAAAAATCTTGATTGATTCTGGAATGCCTAAAACCGCTTAAAATTGCTTGAAATTCCAAACTCAAGGGGGTAAGTTTTTTAAATGTAATGGCCCAGACTAGGAGGAGGTCAGAATGGTTTGCAGACGAGCATAGATAGTGGAAAATTAGCACACAAAGTGACAAAGAATTGTAGTGGACTGATGCTTTAGAGAGAGGAACAGCAGATCAATAACATAATGCATTTCATCAAATCTGACATAGGTGCTACCAGTATATAGATTGTTTTGTTTTGCAATATTTGGCCTTGAGGAGAATGATGCTTTGTCACCATTTTTTAAATCTTTTTAAATATGGAGGAGAACAAGCAAATAACTTATATTTCTTGTAATGGAAATACACATAACACAAATCACACTGGTGCCTGCAGCCGACATTTGAAATCATTCTATTTTTTAATGATGGGCAACTCAATATTGAGAACAAATGGACCATTCCATTTGAAATCCATACAGCCCCTATAGAAGGCACAACCTTAATTACTGACACAGGGAGTGTGAATATCAAATGGGGCTACCTGAATGGATGACTTCATTTCAGGGGTTCAAATTCGCAATGAATTGCGGGAACCTGTTTAGGTTCTCGTAAAGGGCTCTTGCGAGAACCTTTGGTTCTCATCAAAACCAGGCTTCTGATTCCTGCAAAATATTGAGAAAAAGAGGTAACCTTAATTTTTTTGCAGTTTTTCTGACAGACAATGCATGTCACTTTCACTACCCTTTCACAACAATGCTCAAACTTAAAACTAGTTCATCTGGCCAATCAGCCACTGTTGCCTTTGTCACTGACTTAACTTTTGCCTTGGAACAAGGGATAGATGATGATGCAGATTAACTACTAGAGCAATAATTCATGAATACAATTTTGAATACTAGTATATTGCCCTGCACTATCATATTTCTGCTGCAGAAAGATAAAATATAACACAACATATGATCTGAGACTTGGAAGCTTAATACGAGAACCAATTTTGGTTCTCCTAGTTGTAATCCAGCGAGAACCTTCAGGAGAACCGGTTCTCCTCGAATTTGAAACCCTGGAAATCTAGATGTCATGTGGAATATAAGGCAAAAAAAATAATAATGGTTTGTCGAAAAGCTCGCGAGTGGTTTGAAAACAAATGCGAAATGCGTTTTTTTTTTTTTTTTTCGCCAAATTTTCTGGAAAAACCAAAAACAATAAAAAATTTTGAAATAAAAAAAAAATCTGCATTTCTTTTTTTCCAAATCTCACGATTTTACAAATGTGCGCGCGAGCTTTGAGACAAACTTTTTTTTTTTTTTGGCCTAAGGACTTTAATTAAAACCTAGACACATCCAATTTACTATTTGTTGTCATTATATCATCTCTATAAATCAACAATATCAAGCTTCTTTTGATGTGAATCTAGGTCTCGTTATTTACATTAATCTCTTAAATGTCAAGGACAGTGAACACTAGAGAAGATAGTTATCTTACACTTCCCACAATGCATTATTCAATTTTTTATTTCCTGTACCAATTTGCTGTCTAGTGCAATATGGGTCGATAGTGACCAAAGTACCTCAATGTACAGAGCACATCCAGATCTTGCAAATTACATTTACTTCTTGCCTATCGACCCATGTTTAGCCAGTCTATTCTCAACATCAAAATGAAGGGAACCTGTACGAACTATTTGATGTAATATATCATGTTGCAAAGGATTCTGGGAAGGGTAAGATATCTTCTCTAAGTGTAAAGCATGATATTTTTTGTCACACAAAATTTTTCGGAAAAACAACAACATTTCAGCCGCATGTAATTTTCATGAAATTGATACATTTTCTAGTGAAAGGCCAATAGGAAAAAGAAATATTTGCAACCATGAACATCTTGTGAAGCCATGTTACTTGAGTGATTCACCAAATTTCCATGCACATGACCATTTCATATGTCACAGTAAATCCTTATATGCAGATGTAGCATTCAGTCAAAAGTATCAATAAGTTGTCAAAATTGAAAAACTTGAAAATATTTCACATTATTTATATTAGCCTTTTGGGTGATAGTGTCTTTGACGTACCCGCATGACTACAATATTAATAAAATACTATATGCGCAGATGATGTGTGTGCGTACACAATGTGATGATCAGCATCACACTCACACTGGATTAGGTCAACCAAATTTAATTGATTTTTACCAAGTTATCATAATAATATTGAATGGCTTATTTTTGTGTGATACTAATAAAGGTATTGCTTTTAGCCCTTGGAGTGCATCTATCATCTCACATAACACGGGCGACATCATTATTTTAAGTTCGCCTTGTTGTTTTACGCCAAAAATAACGATGTCGCCCGTGTTATATGAGACGATAGGTGCACGACAGTGGCTAAAAACATACCTTTGTTCTCATTCTTAAACACTTCAATTCAAATAGAAATATCATTAGTATTACAAATTTTAATCAAATTAAATCCTACATTTTATAAGGAACTACCTAGGGCTTAAAATCGATCAGTCCAGTTATTGCCATGCGCCTCCCGATTGGTTCAAATAGCAAGCACGCGTATCGCGTTGATGCACACGCGCTGACCCGTGTGATATCGTGTCATATCACACGGGCATGAATTATAGACTACAGTTTTTATTCCTAGGGCTCTTTGACTTCTTCAAATAAATTTTTTAATGATAGAGTGAATCCCCTGGCCCTCTATAATTACGCACAAAAGATCGAGTCCCCTTAATTGTTATCAACATCCAAACAGTGTGAAACTGTCACTATAATTACAATATTTGATGTTTTTATGATTTTTTTTACCTTCATAACTACAGCAAAGTATAATTTTCAGAACAGAGAGGATAACAAATAAAAATCCTTTCTTGATAACTTATTTGATTGGGTAAACATGTCAGAAAATGTGAAAACAAGGTTTGACCTGTTCTGTAAAATCCTACTTTGTGAGAAAGAACCAAAAGCAGTCCGACATACTTACAGATATGATTGTGTTCTTATCAAGCTTGATATGACAGCCAACTATAATCAAACAAACAAAAAATATGAAAATTAGTTTGAAAACTGATACTTCCTTTATACATCATTCTGACCTATCTGTCAAATCAAAATAGGAAAAAAGGCAGCAACTATGTAAAATCAAAATCTTGATCAATCTCTTTTCCAATTATATTGGAACCTTGCCATTCATTCCCGTCATCCTTGCCATTGCTTCTGGCCTTAATTCCTAACATCCAATATTGCTATAATTATTAATGGCAATGTGCACACAAATAAAGTACCAATGGAAATGACCATTCAGCATCCTATTCATCAACTGGTTTAACGTCATGCAGGCAGTACTGCAAATAGACAGGATTTCATCCTATTCATCAACTGGTTTAACTTCATCAGGCAGTGCTGCAAATAGACAAGATTGTCTACTAACTTGAATTGTTTTAACCCCCTGGACACTACTAGTCATCTAACAGCATTTCTGATTGGTTGATAACTTGAAATGCTCATTTCAATTGCCAATTATGCCAAGGCTTTAAACTATTTATGGTCAAACTTGCATTTGCAGATGATCTTATTAATCCCCTTAGGTAGTTCTCATGGGGTTAAGGAAACACAATATTTCTTCTCACAAATTTGTGCCATGAAGTCCACATACCCATTATAAATTAAATCATGTATGTCTACAAATAATATAAGCCGACTCTCTACAATAACAAAAACAATCTGTGCCATTATTAATTTCTGCTTTGATACAATAAACAGGTTTGCCGCATGCCAGATCTGGTTGTCTCGCCAATAAATCTTGACATGACATGCATAAATTGAATTCACATCTGCCCACACATTTGTAGAAATATTAATTATTTTAAAGGTACCGTACGTCCAAATTTCTTTGCGTAGAGGGTCATAAGTGGGGTGGTTTTTTATTTTGGATAGGGTAGGGATCTGGGTTGAAGCTAGAATATTTTTAGTGCTGGGTGGCATTTGATGAAAATCTTGCCTATTTAGCAATTTGTTATCAAAAATTATCAAATTTTTGACTAATTCAACAAAATTGTGCAATTTTGGACTCATGATGGTGGGCTCCAATGCTAAAATTGTGGGCTCCAAAACTGAGTGGTGAGCTCTGCTGCCACCACCGCCCACTTTGATAGGGATATGTGGCTGGCATTCCCAAAACCTATACCCCCAAAATATACGACATTTGATGGAAAAGATACCCAAAGAAAATTATTTCTATGTTCAAAATTAGCAAATTTGCATATATTCTGGAAAAAAACAATGTAACATTTTCGAGAACATTTGGGGGAAAAAAAACTCGAGTTAATAGTTTCCAAGTTTCCAATTCCCTACAAAACTTCCTTCCCCGTACAAACACACTGCAAATGAAATGATGCAGTAACTCTTCTCTTCTCATTGCAATACATATCAACTTTCACCTTCTCTGGACTATCAATCTCTACACAAATAGGTTATCAAAGCAAACATATAAGTTTCACCATATATCCAGCTAGTGAGGACAATTAAAAGGTGAGTTTTCTCTCACAGGATACTTGAGATCAATTTCCATACCGTACTCAGTTACTGTGAAAACACCAGATTTTATGCCTAGCTAACTTTGTGGTGTATCTTATGTCAGCTAAAGTGAAATGCAAAATTAGGATAAAGTGTAGCGGTTTAAATTGTCAAATTATGGTCCTGTATGATCAAAGTTGGGTGATTGTGCACAATTTGTTTCACTTTTGAGCAGTAGCGTAACTAGGGTTGGTAGCGCCCGGGGCAAGAAACAAAATTGGTGCCCCTCCCCAATTCTTGAAATTCTTGAATTCGCGAAATTCTGGACAAATAAGGCCTACCACTAATTCATTTTGGTTACCAGAAGTTGAATATCTGTTCTTTCAATTGATTTTGGCTTTCATCACTTGGAGGCGCAGAATCGATGCTGAATTGGTCAATAACTTGAAATGTTCATTTCAATTGCCAATTATGACTTGGCTTTATTATGGTCAAACTTGCATTTGCAGATGATCTTATTAATACCCTCCTTGTTGATTGGTTCAAAATTGGATACAATATTTATTTTGGCCAATGGGCAGGTAGTTCTCATGGGGTTAAAATACTCACACATAGGTTTGACCTGTTCTGTAAAATCCTCTCTTGTCCACGGTTTGCCATCACATAAGTTTGGGTTGTATACAAGCGGTATGTTGGGTGATATTGTCATCTTTCCCTCTGTGTCCTTAGGATCTTCTTGGCATAAGACATTCAGGTAATGTACTAGAATAATGTCTGGGTTCTAGGTACATACATAAAGGACAACATGGACCATTAGTTAATGGATATATTATAGGCTATTCCAGATGAAATCCATACACCCCCTACAGAATATATGATCTTAATCTAAAAAGTAGCAAAAAAAGGTTACCTTAATGGGTGATTCCATTTGAAATCTATGCTCATATAGGGGTGTATGGATTTAAACTAGAACAGCCCAATGATAATAAGGTTTTCATGTCATGGGGTACAACAGAGCATAAATGTCATATTTTAGCCCATTTGTACATGTGGAATCGATAGCTAACAGCCTATGACATCATCTACACAGTGCATCCACATTGATCGTAACTAAAGGTTGTAAGTATGTTGGAACTTGGTATTTTGCCAGCATTTTAAAATGAGTGGCCTAAGACAACCAAAACAAACAGTGGACAACCTCAAATATCACTGAGGTTATCTCTCTTTTCAAAACTACAAAAAATAATACATTATTATTTAAAATGTTCATTAAATGCTCTGTACTTGAAAAATCAAGCACTCACTCTTCCTGAACAAATTGTAAAAAACCTCCAGGCTGAGTTGGTAACATATTTTGTGTACATCAATTCAATAAAGCCAAATAATATACGGCTGTGATTTAATATTTAAAAGAGTGCATCTTTTTACATCACTAACAGCTTACTTCCCTCCATTTACCATGGTTAAGGTGATCTTTGTTATTTCACTGATTATAACATACAAAGAGATTAAAACAATGTTACTTTTACTAAGACAATAATAACTGCACACTATCTGTTTTGAGGTCATTGTGTGGAATCAGAAGGGTTTGCTTTAGGTTGAGGTAATTTTCTGAAATTTGTAGGGCATATACTCGGCTTGCCTGACGACAAGCCTGTTAAAGAGTATGCATTATATGTCCCAACTCATAGTAAGAGGAAACCTGGACAGCAACAAACTCTAGAAATACATCCTAAACATGGTTCCATTGGCACACCCCTGTCAAAATGTAATTTGAGTACTTCACCCCCCCCCTCTACCCAGGGTTACAGCTATGATAAAAGGAAGTAATGTTACTCAAGTTTAGTGAAGTAATTATAGGATACTTTGTTAAGCCTAACACCAGAAACTACTTTTTGCTATCGAAAGTTAAAGAAGGAACAAAAAAGGAAAGAAGATGAACAGAGAAGTCACTTGGTACCCCGGGATTCGAACCTTAGACCCCTCGCATGCCAAGCACACGATCACCGGCCGGTAGCCACACGGGTTGCGCTGGCCCGACCAGTGATTCCTTGAGCATATAGCACTTAGGGTGATTGCGTCATCGCATTACGTGGGATTCATGCATGCGCCATGGTTATCATTGTGGTATTTATGGGCGTTAGGGTTAAGCCATATAAGGGTTGTGTACTTACTTGAAGAAGCCAGTAGCATCTCCTATGGAATGTAGGTATTAATGCAGAATGTGCATAATATGCATACAAACACTGCAAAGAAAAAAAACATGGAAAGAATCATTCTACATGAATGAAAGAGACAGTCAACATTCATACAACTATATAGCTAGCTATTTTAGAGGTATTCATTAATAATTTTAACCGTGCTGGGCAATTTGCCGTTTCTTGTATTTGCCGTTTCAAACAATTCCACAAAGCGTCAAAACTATTTTTTGAGGCTTTTAAATTTGTAGTTCTGAAATTAACTGTGCAAATAACAAGTTCTTCTATGAAGTATCTGTTAAACAAAATGAGTTGTTACTCACAACAAAATTTCAAATTTTTATCAACATTTTTTTCCCCCAATCAATGACAGAAATTTCAAAATATGAAATTACTATGGGTCAAAAACTATACAAACACATGTGACCATTTCTCTTGGTCATATCTCAATATCAATTTTAACCAAAAAATCACTCATTTTGCATGATGATGTCGTCATTTTGGAATTCAACTTTGATAAAATAGCACATTGCCACCTGGCAAAACTAATTTGCCCTCAAAATCTGATCAAATTTTGTCTTCCTATGTCATGTGTTTGACCTACTTTGGCTACCAATTACACAACATACAATTGACAAATTCACTTCTGACGTTCAAAGCTCATCACTAGGATCCACTATATGCTCATCTACCAGGCTGCAGTTCTATTAACCCTAATACATTTGTACATTCATTGAATGACCTTTGAAAATTTGGGTACAAAAACTCATACTCTAAAACTTGAGGTCAAATTTTACACTATGATTGTTTAATTGAGGTTATTGTACTATGCCATTGGGATGAGGTCATTGTGCATCCACCTGCTCAAAAATCAAAGACTCATTCACCATTTCTGTTGCTTGGCCTCTGTGAATATCAATCAATCATTATCCAAAATACTGTCTTCTCAAAATATTATTAATCAAAAATCTTTTATATATGCTCTACTTTGTTGCAAAAATTGTCTTTTAATTTCTGCACTGTGACCTTCTTTAATCACTTTTAGGTCATTGCATCTTTTCACTTTGTTATTTTCTTAGATATTGTTTGATTTGTATAAATTTGTGCAATCATAATTCCATTCTTTCCATTAACTAGCATTAACTAGCTACATACATTACAGGGCAAATGTTGGTGGCTGTAACACAAAAAGGTTTGGAGATTATTGGTATTTGTATTAGTGGCATTTGTATCTGAACTCTTCTTCAAGTGTTAAAATTTGCCAATTTCAAAGCAAATCATGGTTAAAATGAATAAATAAATGATGCTATGTCTAGACTTAATTTGCATACCGTAAAAACTCTATAGTTAGCATATAATGTGCTTACTATCGAGAGCTTTTGAAAACATGAAATTGCTTTACCAGCTGAGCTAATGGGGTTGAGACACACATTTGCAGGTTTGCTTGTTTGTATATAACATACATGTGTATCGATGATTTGCTCGAAACCCTTTAAACTTTTGTGGATGGGGCTCTTCATGTTTGCATGTTTGAAAAGCGCTTGATAGTAAGCACTTACAACTGTATGCTAACTATGCTAACTTTGCTGCCAATTTTCTTAAGTATTCCTTAACACTGCACTTTTTAATTATCACAATTTCAAGAAAGACAGATATAAAATGTAACTAGATGTATCAGCTCATATGGCACCCATTAACTGCAAAGTAATTTCAACTGTATTAGAAAACAGACTAATACATAACAGCATGCCGCATAGCACATGCTGCTGCTGCGGTCAGTAGTCTCCGACACAATTGCATCATTTCCACAAGAGGCCTTGTTTATAATCACACCACAGCACATCTACCAGTATGGATGGTAACTGAGTGTATAGAAGGTTTTACTTTCAAGTATCGATCATTTCAAAAGTGTCTGAGTCCGACTAATCAATATATTCTGCTAAACATTACAAACTTAGATTTTTGTCATTCAACATTCATAAATGACATTTTTAACAATGTCAGCTCTTTAACATTTTTACACAAACACATGGCTTCTAATATAGAAAAGTCAGACTTTGGTACTTTTTCAATTGGACTGAAAGATTGCTGATGTGGAGAATAGGAAATAACAGAATTTGAAACAACAGCTTAATGGACTATTCCATTTTAATTCATACACCCCCTATGAAAGACATGACTTTAATTTTTTACACAGGTAGTGTGAATTTCAAATGGGGGTTATTTACATATTACCTGAATGGATGACTCTTATTTGATATCTACATCCCCTCATTCCCCTGTGTGGGAGATTAAGGTATGCTGTCCATAGGGGGTGTATGGATTTCAATTGGACTAGCACATTTCTTTTAGTGATAACTAGTCAAATAATGTCCACTTTGCTCACAAGAAAATGTTTGAACTCCATTGTGCCAAATCAGAAAAAAATAACAAAAATTACAATTTCCTTATTCACTCCCATACATACAATATTTAAGGTCTGGGGAGTAAGAGTGGTAGATGCAATTTCCCTATTCACTCCCATACATAAAATGTTTCGCTCCCGGTCTAGGGAGTAAGACTGGTAGATGGAGCAACCAATAGAATAGTTTGTTTTCTTTCCTTTTTAATGCCTGTGCCATTGTCTGTCAATCCATGTCATTGCCCTCACTAATATTACTTCAGCCAACAATAAGTGCTCTTCAAATGATCCAATAATTACAAGTACAAACTAATGCAACAACTCTCATATTGGGCTATTCCTGTTGAAATCCATACACCCCCATGGAAGACATGACCTTATTCTTCCACACAGTGAGTGTGACTTTCAAATAGGGTTACATGAAGAGGTGACTCTATTTGAAATCCAAACCCACTATGTGGGAGATCAAGGTCATGCCTTCCATACAGGGGTGTATGGATTTCAACAGGAATAGCCCATTGCCTGCTATCAAGGATCCTATATCGCTGATTAAATAGTAATAATAGACAGCTTGTATTGGCCTGACCTACATAGGATGCACATAGACCAGCTGACACTACTAATCACCAGCCTCCATCATTGGGTTTCCTACTCTCATTAGAACACAAGTTCCACACTTACTCCGCTGGATCCTTGTGAGAATGTTGTAAGCCTTGGAAACCTACTGTTAATCATACCAAATGTTATAATGAAGTGTTGACTATACTTTTGAGGTTAACGGTAGGGTATCCACGACATGTTGACACTTTTGGTAATTAGAGTTATTGGAGGAAACTGATTCTTTACGCTAATATTAGAAAGCATGTTGAGATGCTCCAAGATAAAATATTTTCTGCAACTGTGAAGAATTGCTTGAAGAGCAACAAAATCCTTTTGGATGGAATGTAAATGGGACCTAATGTAGTATACAAATGCTAACACCATTATGTTGTTAGCATTTGAGAAGTATCTGTTCTGCTTCATTTTTGCTTGTTTGTTTACTTGTTTTTCTTCCTTGCCCTCTACATTTTAAAAAGTTTTAAAAAAACAATATCATAATTACCTTGTTTTTAAAACATGCAGTGAAGTGCATGGTCCCTCAAAACTATTTTTAGATTCCCCAAAATGTCTTGCACAAACCTTGAGCTATGTCATGGACACCGTCCATGCTTCTCTCTATCCACCAGACATGCTCCCAGCATGCCAGTGGTGTTGTGTGACCAAGGAGATTACATCCAAAGAGTACCAACTCTGCCATGTTTATTGGTCGCTCAAAAAAGTGTATCTCCAGATTATTTTGCCATACTTCAATTTGAAGAGCTTTCTTGCTTGCGATGTACGATTGCACACAAACAAAAATTCTGTCATTTTCAGTATTTCGCAGAGTATAAAAAATAATATGACCCCTTCCTGACCCTTGACCTCTTACCTCAACCCCCAGGATCTTGAGTTTCATGTGGTCCAATCTGGTGCTTTTTCCATCTTTCCTCTTTTTCCACACATAGCCATCTCGTCGATAGCTGACTTTCTTGCGATTGTACATAAGCATACAACCACTTTCTGGTCTGTAATGCAAAGAGAAATAAAACATGAAACAAGCTCATAATTGTACTATGCAAAGAGAAATACAGCATAAAACAACCTCATAAATGTATTGAGATCTGACAATGCATCCAGATTAAGTCTTCACCACAAAATAAAGCTGTACTAAATATCTGACATGGAATTGTTTGAAGGGGCTCTGAGAGATTCCAAAAAAATAATCAATCGCAAATGAGAAAACATTGCCATACTTAAATGGATTCAAATGTAACCTACGAGCAGTAATGTAGAGACAACAAATCTGTAACTCATATTGTAAGTAAGAGACACAGTGTGAGCACTACGATAATTTGCTGCTGAACTGTGTTGTGGAATTCCAGATCCAGATCTTTTTTTACAAAATCATAAATTTGTACACTGAAAGATTCTGAATTCACCTTAACTATTTCAGATCCTGATGTGCATTTTGGATAAACATTGCATCCATGTTAAAAACAAGTCTTTGACCAAAACTGATGGTGCAATTTTTGTGAAATCTGGTAATGCCCCTTTAATACAACTGTTCCATTGAAATGGTAAGTATTTGCTTCCAAGTACCACTCAAATAAATCTCCCTCCTCACTCACTATATAGAAAGTCCTCCAAATGTAGTCTTCCTCATAAGGGTGGTCTTAAACCTGGTTGAGCCTCATAACTGCTCAATTATTGGTCTATACATATTTAAAATGGCAAAGACGGACCCGGGACATGTAACAAAAAAATTCTTTCAAGAGTAAAAAAAATTATTAATTTAAAAAAATTAGATATAAATATCTAGGACCCATTTAAATTTTGATCAACTTCACCAAAAATATTTGAAATTTGGGGTGAAAATCAGGCCTTTTTTGATTTTGGGCAAAAATTAGCATTTTTCAACCATTTTTGGTGAAAATCTCTCAAAGTTGGTCAAAGTTTTTTAAAAAAGTGCAAAAAGTAAAAAAAAAAAAAAACACAACAAATGTCAAAAGCACACTAACAACACAAATGTGTAATTTGTGCCAAAAGAAATGCAACTGCATTTTTTTATCAGTTCTTATTCATCAGAGCCTACCTCTGATCATGCTCTGATATTGACATATCACCTACTTCCCCACCCACCATGTCACAAACATACAAGTAATCACTTCACTTACTTTACATTGGGGAAAATACAACTATGGCGTGACAGTTGTTTACTACATAGTTCCTGAATAGGCCCCTGGTTTCAAGGCATATATAAAAGCTAAAAGTTAGAGTGCCACCGACACAACCAGAGTAAATGACCAAGAATGGGTAGATTCATTTGAACTGACCTCATTTTTAGAGATTTGTCTAGCCATTCTTCATGTTTGTCAAAGCTGATCAGCCAAGATGCTATCTCCTGTAAGTGGGGAAAAATGAAGAGAAATTTACACATTAACACATGCTTGTAACATATGTTTTTGTTTTTTTAAGGCCTCAAAAAATAAAGTGTTTGATTGGCGTAACATAAAAAAAATTATGGTAGGTAGGTCAGGATTTTTTTTAACGTTTTAAGCTGTAAATTGCGTTCGATAAAGGCATTGGAATTTTTTTTCATTTTTTTTAATTTATTTTAATTTTTAATTTCTTTATTTTTTTATATAATTTTTTTTTTGCAAAAAAGTCGGTCGGATTACGCCAATCAAACAAAAAAATTGAGGCCTAATGTCCTCTCAAGATTCCAATCTTGCCCAGTCATTTGTTGGATAGATAGAGAGCAACTTGGAATTTGAATCTTTCCTGTCATATTGAGCACTTTAAAACAGAGCATTAATGTTCATATACTACACATTCAATGTATTTAAAAATTCTAAATTACACACTGAATAAGAGATCAAAAGGGCTCAGTGGTGGTGCTATTGGGGGGGGGGCAAGGGGGCATTTCCCCCTCAAATATTTTTCTTGCCCCCCCTTAAAATTACACACTGAATAAGAGCTCAAAAGGGCTCAGCGCAGCACTGCCCCGTCTCCATTTTGGGGGAAATTAGATTTAGGTACCAACATTGTCAGAAAATAGTGCGCTCTCCAGTAACAACTAAAACTAATGTTCATTTCCAGCTCAATAAAGCCACAGACCAGTAAAACAGCATTATATATAACCAACTTCTTTTAATGTAATTTTCTCATTATGGAGATAAACAGTTAAAAGCTCTGGATATTGCTTTATTTAAGTTGTATCATTAATTAGTTATAAATTGTAAATAAATTGGTGCAAAAGTTTCTCACATTACAACAACTCAAAATGTCTCAAGAAATCTTAAAATCTTGGAATTAAATTTGAGTTGCTCTTGAAGACACATCTTATTTTCTGATAATAAACTTGTGATTACCATTTTAATGACACTAATGACAGTAAACACACCAACAGTCCTACACCCATACCTGACAGACACAACCTACATGAACCCCCCCTTCCACACACCATACAACCATCCCCCTCTCTCCATTTCCCACACACTCACATTTGCAACCCGTACCAATCCTAAACCAAAAACACTTTACTATATGACTGTGGTTGCATTAATTTCTTCCCTCGATGGCAGATTTCATTTTATCCTCCAGGACTCTCTCCACTGCCAATACTTCTATGATTGGTTACAATAAGAAATGTATGTCTACAAAACCAATATAAAAAACAACTAGTGACAAATAATTGTTTTGATGTACTTCTGCGAACATATTAACTCTAGTGACGTAGCAATTAAACTGCCCTTAACTTGAGCATTGAGTCTACATTTTCTTGCCAAAGGCAGTATTTCAAATCATAATGTGGACAGCATAAGCGTGTTACCAGTCGGCCATGAAAAACACTTTGATGTATTACTTTCAATGTATCTCAATATCTAGCTCATTGCTTTGCAATATCGACTACACATGATAACTTGGCTACTTCATATCACAATGATTTCAAACATATTGCTTCAATATTTCAGAAATGAATATTTCCATAAATGACATTATTTTGTTTTATGCATTTTACTGTCCAACAAGTCACCAAATAAAGCAATAAACCGTAAGGAGTGGTCCTCGTTGCACAGCCGCTGGGAATAGGACATGTAAGAACATGTCTGGCTTGATGTTAGGCGCATGTCCCAGTTTAAAATGACCCAAACTGAAGACGTCATAATATTAATGACCTGTTAGGAAACACAATTATGTGAAAAAAAGCTTTTTCTTTTTGAAGTCGCCACTTAAATCAACGGCTTCGGTAAATAGCAAGTTTTATTTATGATACACTTGTGTGGACTCTGTGACATCATAGAGCATCAATATTGCAAGCGTCTGTGTACTCTCGCTTGTCAGTATCATTTACATTAAAAAAGTATGAGATTTGTCAGCAATTACGCTACACCGACATCACGATGGAAACCCAGCCTGTTAAAAAACATCCTTGTATGTACTGTAGGTGTTTACAGCCCATACATCATTATATACATGATGCCGGACATATTGGCTTCCCAAAATAGAGTACAGAAAGGAAATAATCCATTTGATTGTGAAAGAAAATAACTATTTGAATGGGCAAAAAAATGAGGCACAGCCAGGTCTAGAAAAAAGTTATTTTCCACACAGACTGTACACAAAAGTGGCAATATGTATCACAATTTCTTATGTATTTCTTTATTTGGTGAAACTAAATTTCCCTCCAAAAGCCAAAATTTCCCTGGAACTTCCTGAATTCCATTCCAAAAGACAGTCCCTGCAAAGGGGGGTGGGTGGTAATTCTGATTATAATTAGTACTATAGTTTAGCTAGTGAGTACACATCTTTTGCATCTATATATTTTCCCTTGCTATAGGAAACATTGATTGAGAATAAGAAACAAACATCTCTTGAAGTCCATTTAACTTCCTCAAAGCAGTGACATCAATGTGTGATCCTGGACACAGTATTAAATCCAGTGTGTTGAAGAACAGCTATGTTTTACATGCATAATCAAAGGCAGTGTATCTGTGCATAGTAACTGCAACAAAGTACTAATGTCACTGCTTCAAGGAAGCCAAATGACAATAGACAACCAAGCAAAGGAAACACTACATTGACGTGGGCGGGTATCACATTGTGTGTAACAGCAAATTACTATTTTATTAATTTCTCAAAAGTTGAGTTGCCTCCAAATGGTGAAATGTGTCAGATTGTCAGTTTATAAATTTATGGTTCTAACAAAATACACCTGCTACATCTTCAGGACATAACATCTCTACTCAAAAACAATGTCAAAATTAACATTTCTATATGTCATTCTACGTCATATTATTGAAGGACTTATTTTTACTTCAAGCTTCAAATAGTGTTAACTTCATCTACAGTTTTTGATAACAATATTTATTTATACAGCAATAACAACATAATTATTTTGAGTAACTAAACCTAAGCAGAACAATATGGAGAAACAGGTTGCCATGTCTTCAATATGATACTGAGAACCTATGTGAAATTGCAAAGGCAAATTGTGATCACCATTGTCAGAATCTGTATTTTAAATAAAGAATTGGAGCTCAGACAAACTGGCACTATAATCAGGCATGAGACTGCACTTTCCTACAAAAAACTGAAAAAACTGAAAATGTGCGTGAAATTGGGCAAAAAGTACCAAAAACAGGCTGAAATTAAATAAAGTTGCGGAAATTTTGACTATAAAAAAAACTGAATTCAGTTTTTAAACTGAAAATTCTCATGCCTGTATAATAAAGGTGAGATATGTCAGAACCGTTCGGATTCGAACCAGCGTGCACTCACGATTACATGTCGTTGCGTTCACCACCACAAGCCACAACAGCTCATGGCGGACCTGCCGGTGAATTAAACATGTAATGATTTTATTCTCTCGGAAATGTCTCACGGCCATGGTAATTAATTATATAAAACACCGCATCTCAGACTCTGTGGTGTGACACACAACTCTCAGAGAAAATTACATATTAGAAATCATCTCTGTTGCTGGTTCAATTAAATGAGTTCTAAAATTGAATTTTAAAAAGTTACGTAAACAAATTACTTAGTCACTAAGCAACAAGTTACTAAGCAACATGTTCCTAAGTAACTCAAAAAGGCCACACTCACATTATAACCTTTACAGAAATGAAAGTGAAGCTTTCATTAATTCCTGGCAATGAATTTCACATGGACAATGCAAGTTTGTGATGTATCCAATGAACTGACAATTAATTACTGGATAATAACACAGAATAAAAACAGTTTGTTTCTCTTTGTACCACATGCAAGATATACACATGCCCTCAATCATTCATTATACTTGTGATGTATCCATCACAGAGAAAATATCTTACACTTCCCACAATATGTTTCTTTTTCTGTACTGATTTTGCTACCTAGTGACAAAAAGTACCTGTTCACAGAGCACATCAAATCTTGCAAAATGTATTTATTTCTTGACTATCGATCCATGTTTAGCCAGGCTATTGTCAACATGAAAACAAGGGGAAAGTTAAGGGAAGCTATACAAAGTAATAGAACTAGAAGTGTTATTTTGATGTAATGAGGTGATGCATCATGTTGCAAAGGATTCTGGGAAGGGTACCATATCTTCTCTGTATCTGTTGTATCTAAGAGTAAACTGTGTGAACATACTATGCGCTGAGGTGCAGGTATTTCTAACATTTCTAATCACATTGTAAATATCACTTTAATAATTTATGTGACACAGTCTACTAGACATGTCAGTTGACATGCAAACAACATGGTTTGCTACAACAATGTAGCCAATTATTTTGTCTAAAAATTCAAGCCAAGTGCAACATGACTTGACAGACAACATTCCTTTAAGGTGATACTACACCCCCTGATAAATTTTGTGATTAATGTTGCATTTTTCCCAAAAAATAACTACACACTGGTATTTTTATATTATAGGGGCAAGGAATCCAATTACTTTACTGAAATTTCAGTGATTCAAGACAAGTGGCTCAACGTACTGCTTGTCTTGAGTCACTGAAATTCCAGTGTAGTATCTGGATTCCTTGCCCCTATAATATATATAACTTTTGTTAACCAGTGTGTCTTTATTTTGAGAAAAATGCAAAAATAGTCACAAATTTATCAAGGGTGCACTACCACCTTAAAGCCATATTGTAACATTTGCTGAGGAGGATGCCTTCAATGTTTTTCAAATTCTGTTTTTAAATTATTCTCATGAATGCAATACAATTATAACAAATTATTTTAAACAAAATGTTTAAGGAACTAACAAGGTATATATGCGGCCCATTAAACTGTTTGAAATTTGCAACATGGCCCTGAAGTCCTAACAGGTCTTACGTAAATGGCTCTAAAATTCTCTTTTTCTGCTTTTTTTGGGGGGTAAATCAAATGTTGAGAGAGAACTTGACTCTTCCCATTTACTTTCTGAAAATAAGCTTGTGTAGTCAATAGCTTTTCTAATTCTTAGTGATATTTTATCTACAATATATATGTGGTCATTAATATCAGGGACTTATCCTCTGCAGCAGGTGCTCCTTTCTTCTTAAGCGTCTTGTAAAGGTCATAAAGCTTGCCTATAACAAACAACCAAAATAATGGTAAAATAAAACCATCTTCTTCTTCACGTTTTAATTTCAAACAAACTTTGACACAATTTTGTGGATGATCTACTCACTATCAGTGATTTGATCAATCATAACATCTAAATATATCATCTAAAATCGGATTTTTTCTTTTCTATAAATTGAGTATAAACTTGCTAACACACTCCAGTAGTGATTACCCCATAAATTACCTATTATAAGGGTAAAATGTCATAATAATTATATACACATAAATAATTTTTCCATTCAAGTAATTGATAGAGACAAATAAAATTAAAAACAAAATACAAAACCAAAGAAAAGAGACAAAATAAAAGTCTGAAAGAAGGCATGTATCAAAAGGCTATATACTGTTTTTGTCTGAAGTAAGCATGCATAATGCTTGACACGTCATAATGCATGATTTCGAAACAAATACAACACATACACTAATAACACAAATTTAAATGAAACTCACATTTTTAATTAAACATTAGGAACTTGAAACGTGTGATTAACCAGGTGCAATCAATACGATGATAGACATTCAACATATTGTATTGTCTGCATGGATTGTGCCATGTCTACTCACATATATATCAAAATAGAAAATTCAATTGCTTCACTATTGAATAAATGTCTACTACCAAACAAGTTGACATTTACCTATATAGACATAGCATTTGTTTTTCAATTTCATGCACAAGTGTCATTATTACTGGGAACACAACATGATGTAGTCAACACTACCTTCATATTATTACATCAAGCATTGGGCTATTCCAGTTGAAATCCATTCACCCCTATGGAAGATGTGACCTTAATCTCAGACACAGGGAGTGTGAATTTCAAATGGAGTCACTCAATCAGGTTACCCTCTATTAAATTCACACTCACTGTGTGGGAGATTAAGGTCATGTCTTTCATAGAGGGTGTGTGGATTTCATCTGGAATGGCCCTTTTTTCACTGGCTGAAAATAAGATTATATGTGGAATAGAGAAATATGGTATCATTTCAAGGTAGCCTGCCCTTAAAGATGGGTGATCTGATTGACAGACGCATCCCCACTTTACCCCCATCAGAATGCAAATTTTGGTATCAGGTGAAAGCTCATATTTTCTCATTAACATATTTAAATTAGACGTTTCCTTATCAGTATATTTCTGAAGAAATCATAAAAAAATTGTCGCGTTAGTCTTAATTTGACAGTTTTTTGATGATATCTTTAAAAATACACCAATTTGGGGTTCTCCTAATTTCAATATGTTAATGAGAAAAATAGAGTATTTCATTTGATATCAATATATTACATGATCATGATGATCATCCTTAATAAAAACACCACAGACTATCAGTATCACGCTGTATAAATGTCAGTAATTCCATAAGGAACTAGCTACCTTTACAAGAAACATAATATGTTCTTTTTGCATTAATGCTTGAAAGGGACATTTTATGTTATACGTAAGTTTTAAAGAATTCAATTTTCCAAATATATCAAGTCACCTTCCTTTAATTCAAGTTTGCTTCCATCATGTTGTGCTCTTGAGTAAGGCACTTTATCTCGATTACTCCTCTCCACCCAGGTGTATAAATGGGTACCGGCATTCTTAAATGCTGGGAAGGTAACAAACTCGCTGTGGAGGAGGTGTAGCGATCCCCCTATAGCAACATTACATGGAGGACTCTGGCCCAATCACCAATGAAAGAGAGATGGGCACTCCGATCACTATTTATACAGAATCGTCTCCTTTACCTTTACCTTTTTTTGCTTCCTACTCCCATTGCCAACAATGGGTAATTGAGATATCAAGCACAAAAAAGTACTACAACAACAATAATGTATGAATTGGATCAAACAAAAAGACTTCATTATGTATATGCTTGTTTCTTCTTTCTTGTTTGTTTTGTTTGTTAAACATCGGCTATGGCGTCATGCACAGATTTGGTTTAAAATGATACAGGATGTGTAGTTGGGTGAGAGAAACATGCCTGCCAAATTTGAATTTTTGCCAACAAAGCGTTTTTGAGTTATGCCATTTTTTATCATTTGAAAACCCCATTGACTTTGTACATAAAGTGGTTTTGACACTAAGCCTCGTTCACTAAAATTGGTAAAAGTTTGAAAATGGATACTATGTTTAAATATTATTTTTTCTCCTTTCTATCCCATTTATAGAACTGCTTTTTGGATCTTTTTATTACAAAAATGTTACCAAATAATATAAGTGACTTTTTTCCAATATATTGGTCAGTAATATAAGGGATATTTGAAGGTAATGTTAGTACTTGCTCAAATTTTCTTGATTTGATCTAGAAACACTGAATGACCCAATTTCATAATTATTGTCTGAGCTAACCATAGGGCCAATTTTAACAAACAAGGTGTCATAAGAAAGGTTATTAAATTTAGAAACTTTTCTCGCCAGCTTTTTTAAATAAAGTGTTTCTATTTTAAGTTATGGATGTTTCTAGATTTAACATAATTTAAAAATAGAAAAAATGAATTATCTCAAAAAAATAAACACTTTATCAAAAAAATCTGGCGAGAGAATTTAGATATTAGGCTTATTAACCACCCCACAAACTATGGAAACCATATCACATTCCCTCTAGGCTAGCAATAATTATTTGTAGAAAAAATTAGGGAATTTTCAAAAAATAAAGAAAAACATAAGAATTGTTTAAATTTTCATGAAACATTAAAAATCAGGGGAGTAAAGACTTATCTTCAATTGGTTATACATTTGAAATGGATACATAATTCAGATTTGAAATAGTGGCTATTTTCCTGCATGGGCCTATTATCCGATGCTCCTACCTTAACCTGGGACACTCAATCAGTTGAAAACACAATTGATCGTCATTCTGTTCTTCCTTCTCCTATAAATCTTGTCTCAAAATGTTGTGTGTTTGCTGGGATGTCTTCCATAGGGGGTATGTATTTCAACTGCAATAGCCCAATGGCAGTGTGCATAGCTTTACCTTGCTGAAGTGACTTGCCTAGCCCTATATTATAGGTCCCTGGTGTTAATCATGAAACAGGAAGGTCGTCTTACATGACAGGAAAAAAATACACATTGTTATCACGATACATAATACACACAACTGCACAGAGTGGTCTACTGATCAAAGGATCAAAAGATCAGGATACAGTTCTTTCCAAAACATTTTTTTCTAACCTTTGTTATATACACACATTTTCATATTTTATAATGCACTCGAGTATAATACAATATGTTGTTTCATAATAACAGGAAGTCAGGGCTAATAATGTGTCAGATTTTGTTTGTCATTATTATTATCCATAATTGCATATATACAATGATATCCAGCTGTTTGGGTTATCATGCATTATATGTAAATTGCATAAAGTCATACGGTACTATAATAGTGCTTTTATTGCTAAATAAATTGTGTATGGTTTGCATGGCTCTTATTTGTATATGCTCCATAATCCAAGCAAAATAATGTTAATTCTCTACCCAAACAATGCCTTATATTATTACATAATGAATATTCATGTCATATGTTTCTATGCAAAGACTAGTATGCATTTTAATGTTACGCTCTATTGAACAATTCAAATCAGTGGAATTTATGTGACCATCTTATGCAATTGTCTCGGACTTAGTGCTGTCTACTGAAGATAACAAAATGCTGTCATTATATTCTATTATAAAAACCTATCCAGATAATTCAGATATCTGACGTTGTGTGCTGTCTACTGAAGATAGCAAAATGCTACATTATATTCTATTATAAAAACCTATCCAGATAATTCAGATATCTGATGTTGTGTGCTGTCTACTGAAGATAGCAAAATGCTATCATTATATTCTATTATAAAAACCTATCCAGATAATTCAGATATCTGACGTTGTGTGCTGTCTACTGAAGATAACAAAATGCTGTCATTATATTCTATTATAGAAACCTATCCAGATAATTCAGATATCTGACGTTGTGTGCTGTCTACTGAAGATAACAAAATGCTGTCATTATATTCTATTATAAAAACCTATCCAGATAATTCAGATATCTGACGTTGTGTGCTGTCAACTGAAGATAGCAAAATGCTGTCATTATATTCTATTATAAAAACCTATCCAGATAATTCAGATATCTGACGTTGTGTGCTGTCTACTGAAGATAGCAAAATGCTACATTATATTCTATTATAAAACCTATCCAGATAATTCAGATATCTGACGTTGTGTGCTGTCTACTGAAGATAACAAAATGCTGTCATTATATTCTATTATAAAAATCTATCCAGATAATTCAGATATCTGATGTTGTGTGCTGTCTACTGAAGATAACAAAATGCTGTCATTATATTCTATTATAAAAACCTATTCAGATAATTCAGATATCTGACGTTGTGTGCTGTCTACTGAAGATAACAAAATGCTGTCATTATATTCTATTATAAAAACCTATCCAGATAATTCAGATATCTGACGTTGTGTGCTGTCTACTGAAGATAACAAAATGCTGTCATTATATTCTATTATAAAACCTATCCAGATAATTCAGATATCTGACGTTGTGTGCTGTCTACTGAAGATAACAAAATGCTGTCATTATATTCTATTATAAAAACCCATCCAAATAATTCAGATATCTGACGTTGTGTGCTGTCTACTGAAGATAGCAAAATGCTGTTATTATATTCTATTATAAAAACCTATCCAGATAATTCAGATATCTGACGTTGTGTGCTGTCTACTGAAGATAGCAAAATGCTGTCATTATATTCTATTATAAAAACCTATCCAGATAATTCAGATATCTGACGTTGTGTGCTGTCTACTGAAGATAGCAAAATGCTGTCATTATATTCTATTATAAAAACCTATCCAGATAATTCAGATATCTGATGTTGTGTGCTGTCTACTGAAGATAGCAAAATGCTACATTATATTCTATTATAAAAACCTATCCAGATAATTCAGATATCTGACGTTGTGTGCTGTCTACTGAAGATAACAAAATGCTGTCATTATATTCTATTATAAAAATCTATCCAGATAATTCAGATATCTGATGTTGTGTGCTGTCTACTGAAGATAGCTAAATGCTGTCATTATATTCTATTATAAAAACCTATCCAGATAATTCAGATATCTGCTGTTGTGTGCTGTCTACTGAAGATAACAAAATGCTGTCATTATATTCTATTATAAAAATCTATCCAGATAATTCAGATATCTGATGTTGTGTGCTGTCTACTGAAGATAGCAAAATGCTGTCATTATATTCTATTATAAAAACCTATCCAGATAATTCAGATATCTGCTGTTGTGTGCTGTCTACTGAAGATAACAAAATGCTGTCATTATATTCTATTATAAAACCTATCCAGATAATTCAGATATCTGATGTTGTGTGCTGTCTACTGAAGATAACAAAATGCTGTCATTATATTCTATTATAAAAACCTATCCAGATAATTCAGATATCTGACGTTGTGTGCTGTCTACTGAAGATAACAAAATGCTGTCATTATATTCTATTATAAAAACCTATCCAGATAATTCAGATATGACATGGTCTCAGATTTGAAGCAGGTTTCACTGCCAAAGTGTGTAAAAATTCACCCCAGAGTGAAAATAGCTATGTTTAATTTCTAAGGTGTCTTTTCTAGGGTAAAATTGTTTGTAGAACATGAATTTTTTGTCAAAACGCGTGCATCGTACATCGTTTTGCTACAAAATGTTGATTTGTGGCCGATTTTGCCCGAAAAACACACTTTTTGGGTGACAAAAATTTTCACATGCCAACTTTGTATACTCATAGAGTCTACAATATACATAGATATGGCCCTTTAAATGGTTTATATATCAGCTGAAGGTACTATTTGATGGATTCAGGTATTTGTTTTGTGATTGACTTAATCATTTGCGCGCCAGAATCATTCAAATATGACATGCCTCGTGACAATTGACATGCCAAAATAAGCCGTTTTCGGCAAAAAAATTTATTTGAAAAATCATAACTCTTGGTAGGAAGGTGCTACAGTGATGATTTACCTACCAGTCTATGCAGTATTTAATGGGCTTTCATTTGATACCTTACTGTGTTCATTTTAGCTAAGGGAAAGACTTGCAAAATGTAAAAATGTTTCCCCTACCCCTTAAAATTTTGATGTGTGTAAAAATTCCCACCATTTATAAAAATCGGGATTACAAGAAAACTACAAGAGCTATAGGTTTGAAAAACTAATCAGTTATGCACAGTATAAGTTCCTACTTGGGTATAACATTAATATCTTTCCATTCCTTCTCAATTTTCTTTACTAATTTTTTTATCAATTTGTGACATCTGTAAATTACGTAAAATTTGGCATTTTGAAAAATCGCAACAAAAAAAGTATGAGGGCGACATGTTTAAAAAACTAATCAGTTATTCCCATGATACAGTACTACAGGGATATAGTACCAAACTTGTGCTAAAATGCATATTTTTTGAGTTCTAATTTTTTTATCAAATTGACTCGCCACCCCATTTTTGAGCAAAATTGGGAACAATTAGTACCTGTAATATTGCGCAATCATGTGACCTATATTCAATGTGTGTGCACCAATCAGATGTCAGACTTGCACTACAACATGATGTGAACCTTGCAGAGCCTTTATAAGTGAGCCAATAGAGTTCAAATATGTTGTGATGATGTTGTCACTTATGGATCTCATATTTTTATTTTCGTCAAAAGCATACGCCTCTACTGTAATGCTCATATCAGGAAAACAATGACAGATTTTGCATTTCTGACTTCAGAAAAACTAATCAGTTATTCCCATGATACAGTACTACAGGGATATAGTATCAAACTTGTGCTAAAATGCATATTTTGTTAGTTCTAATATTTTTATCACATTGACTCGCCACCCCATTTTTGAGCAAAATTGGGAACAATTAGTACCTGTAATATTGCGCAATCATGTGACCTATATTCAATGTGTGTGCACCAATCAGATGTCAGACTTGCACTACAACATGATGTGAGCCTTGCAGAGCCTTTATAAGTGTGCCAATAGAGTTCAAATATGTTGTGATGATGTTGTCACTTATGGATCTCATATTTTTATTTCCGTCAAAAGCATATGCCTCTACTGTAATGCTCATATCAGGAAAACAATGACAGATTGTGCATTTCTGACTTCAGAAATGAATTCTGCACAAAATTTCAGTCTAGAAAACATATTTAAAACAATATTTTTTGAAACTTTATATTTTGCCATTTTTGGCAGTCAAACCTGCTTCAAATCTGAAACCGTGTCATATCTGATGTTGTGTGCTGTCTACTGAAGATAGCAAAATGCTGTCATTATATTCTATTATAAAACCCATCCAGATAATTCAGATATCTGACGTTGTGTGCTGTCTACTGAAGATAGCAAAATGCTGTCATTATATTCTATTATAAAACCTATCCAAATAATTCAGATATCTGACGTTGTGTGCTGTCTACTGAAGATAGCAAAATGCTGTCATTATATTCTATTATAAAAACCTATCCAGATAATCCAGATATCTGATGTTGTGTGCTGTCTACTGAAGATAACAAAATGCTGTCATTATATTCTATTATAAAAACCTATCCAGATAATTCAGATATCTGACGTTGTGTGCTGTCTACTGAAGATAACAAAATGCTGTCATTATATTCTATTATAAAAACCTATCCAGATAATCCAGATATCTGATGTTGTGTGCTGTCTACTGAAGATAACAAAATGCTGTCATTATATTCTATTATAAAAACCTATCCAGATAATTCAGATATCTGCTGTTGTGTGCTGTCTACTGAAGATAGCAAAATGCTGTCATTATATTCTATTATAAAAACCTATCCAGATAATCCAGATATCTGATGTTGTGTGCTGTCTACTGAAGATAGCAAAATGCTGTCATTATATTCTATTATAAAAACCTATTCAGATAATCTAGATATCTGACGTTGTGTGCTGTCTACTGAAGATAGCAAAATGCTGTCATTATATTCTATTATAAAACCCTATCCAGATAATTCAGATATCTGACGTTGTGTGCTGTCTACTGAAGATAGCAAAATGCTGTCATTATATTCTATTATAAAAACCTATTCAGATAATTCAGATATCTGACGTTGTGTGCTGTCTACTGAAGATAACAAAATGCTGTCATTATATTCTATTATAAAAATCTATCCAGATAATTCAGATATCTGACGTTGTGTGCTGTCTACTGAAGATAACAAAATGCTGTCATTATATTCTATTATAAAAACCTATCCAGATAATTCAGATATCTGACGTTGTGTGCTGTCTACTGAAGATAACAAAATGCTGTCATTATATTCTATTATAAAAACCTATCCAGATAATTCAGATATCTGACGTTGTGTGCTGTCTACTGAAGATAACAAAATGCTGTCATTATATTCTATTATAAAAATCTATCCAGATAATTCAGATATCTGACGTTGTGTGCTGTCTACTGAAGATAACAAAATGCTGTCATTATATTCTATTATAAAAATCTATCCAGATAATTCAGATATCTGATGTTGTGTGCTGTCTACTGAAGATAGCAAAATGCTGTCATTATATTCTATTATAAAAACCTATCCAGATAATTCAGATATCTGATGTTGTGTGCCGTCTACTGAAGATAACAAAATATTCTGTGATTTCTGTCTTCATATTTTATCATAAAACCCGTCCAGATAATCCAGATATCTGACATTTTGCGCTGTCTACTGAAGATAGCAAAATGCCTTGTCATTATATTCTATTATAAAAACCTATCCAGATATTCCAGATATCTGACGTTGTGTGCTATCTACTGAAGATAGCAAAATATTCTGTGATTTCTGTCTTTATATTTTATCATAAAACCCATCCAGATAATCCAGATATCTGACATTTTGCGCTGTCTACTGAAGATAGCAAAATGCTGTCATTATATTCTATTATAAAAACCTATCCAGATAATTCAGATATCTGACGTTGTGTGCCGTCTAATGAAGATAGCAAAATGCTGTCATTATATTCTATTATAAACACCTATCCAGATAATTCAGATATCTGACGTTGTGTGCTGTCTACTGAAGATAACAAAATGCTGTCATTATATTCTATTATAAAACCTATCCAGATATTCCAGATATCTGACGTTGTGTGCTATCTACTGAAGATAGCAAAATATTCTGTCTTTATATTTTATCATAAAACCCGTCCAGATAACCCAGATATCTGACATTTTGCGCTGTCTACTGAAGATAGCAAAATGCTGTCATTATATTCTATTATAAAAACCTATCCAGATAATTCAGATATCTGACGTTGTGTGCTGTCTAATGAAGATAGCAAAATGCTGTCATTATATTCTATTATAAAAACCTATCCAGATAATTCAGATATCTGACGTTGTGTGCTGTCTACTGAAGATAGCAAAATGCTGTCATTATATTCTATTATAAAACCTATCCAGATAATTCAGATATCTGACGTTGTGTGCTGTCTACTGAAGATAACAAAATGCTGTCATTATATTCTATTATAAAACCTATCCAGATAATTCAGATATCTGACGTTGTGTGCTGTCTACTGAAGATAACAAAATGCTGTTATTATATTCTATTATAAAAACCTATCCAGATAATTCAGATATCTGACGTTGTGTGCTGTCTACTGAAGATAACAAAATGCTGTCATTATATTCTATTATAAAAACCTATCCAGATAATCTAGATATCTGACGTTGTGTGCTGTCTACTGAAGATAACAAAATGCTGTTATTATATTCTATTATAAAAACCTATCCAGATAATTCAGATATCTGACGTTGTGTGCTGTCTACTGAAGATAACAAAATGCTGTCATTATATTCTATTATAAAAACCTATTCAGATAATCTAGATATCTGACGTTGTGTGCTGTCTACTGAAGATAGCAAAATGCTGTCATTATATTCTATTATAAAAACCTATCCAGATAATTCAGATATCTGACGTTGTGTGCTGTCTACTGAAGATAACAAAATGCTGTCATTATATTCTATTATAAAACCTATCCAGATAATTCAGATATCTGACGTTGTGTGCTGTCTACTGAAGATAACAAAATGCTGTCATTATATTCTATTATAAAAACCTATCCAGATAATTCAGATATCTGACGTTGTGTGTGCTGTCTACTGAAGATAACAAAATGCTGTCATTATATTCTATTATAAAACCTATCCAGATAATTCAGATATCTGACGTTGTGTGCTGTCTACTGAAGATAACAAAATGCTGTCATTATATTCTATTATAAAAACCTATCCAGATAATCCAGATATCTGATGTTGTGTGCTGTCTACTGAAGATAGCAAAATGCTGTCATTATATTCTATTATAAAAACCTATCCAGATAATTCAGATATCTGACGTTGTGTGCTGTCTACTGAAGATAGCAAAATGCTGTCATTATATTCTATTATAAAAACCTATCCAGATAATCCAGATATCTGACGTTGTGTGCTGTCTACTGAAGATAACAAAATGCTGTCATTATATTCTATTATAAAAACCTATCCAGATAATTCAGATATCTGACGTTGTGTGCTGTCTACTGAAGATAGCAAAATGCTGTCATTATATTCTATTATAAAACCTATCCAGATAATTCAGATATCTGATCGTTGTGTGCTGTCTACTGAAGATAGCAAAATGCTGTCATTATATTCTATTATAAAACCTATCCAGATAATTCAGATATCTGATGTTGTGTGCTGTCTACTGAAGATAAAAAAATGCTGTCATTATATTCTATTATAAAAATCTATCCAGATAATTCAGATATCTGACGTTGTGTGCTGTCTACTGAAGATAGCAAAATGCTGTCATTATATTCTATTATAAAACCTATCCAGATAATTCAGATATCTGACGTTGTGTGCTGTCTACTGAAGATAGCAAAATGCTGTCATTATATTCTATTATAGAAACCTATCCAGATAATTCAGATATCTGACGTTGTGTGCTGTCTACTGAAGATAACAAAATGCTGTCATTATATTCTATTATAAAAACCTATCCAGATAATTCAGATATCTGATGTTGTGTGCTGTCTACTGAAGATAACAAAATGCTGTCATTATATTCTATTATAGAAACCTATCCAAATAATTCAGATATCTGACGTTGTGTGCTGTCTACTGAAGATAACAAAATGCTGTCATTATATTCTATTATAAAAACCTATTCAGATAATTCAGATATCTGACGTTGTGTGCTGTCTACTGAAGATAACAAAATGCTGTCATTATATTTTATTATAAAACCTATCCAGATAATTCAGATATCTGACGTTGTGTGCTGTCTACTGAAGATAGCAAAATGCTGTCATTATATTCTATTATAAAACCTATCCAGATAATTCAGATATCTGACGTTGTGTGCTGTCTACTGAAGATAGCAAAATGCTGTCATTATATTCTATTATAAAACCTATCCAGATAATTCAGATATCTGATGTTGTGTGCTGTCTACTGAAGATAGCAAAATGCTGTCATTATATTCTATTATAAAACCTATCCAGATAATTCAGATATCTGACGTTGTGTGCTGTCTACTGAAGATAGCAAAATGCTGTCATTATATTCTATTATAGAAACCTATCCAGATAATTCAGATATCTGCTGTTGTGTGCTGTCTACTGAAGATAGCAAAATGCTGTCATTATATTCTATTATAAAACCTATCCAGATAATTCAGATATCTGACGTTGTGTGCTGTCTACTGAAGATAGCAAAATGCTGTCATTATATTCTATTATAAAACCTATCCAGATAATTCAGATATCTGACGTTGTGTGCTGTCTACAGAAGATCGCAAAATGCTGTCATTATATTCTATTATAGAAACCTATCCAGATAATTCAGATATCTGACGTTGTGTGCTGTCTACTGAAGATAGCAAAATGCTGTCATTATATTCTATTATAAAAACCTATCCAGATAATTCAGATATCTGATGTTGTGTGCTGTCTACTGAAGATAACAAAATGCTGTCATTATATTCTATTATAAAAATCTATCCAGATAATTCAGATATCTGACGTTGTGTGCTGTCTACTGAAGATAACAAAATGCTGTCATTATATTCTATTATAAAAACCTATTCAGATAATTCAGATATCTGACGTTGTGTGCTGTCTACTGAAGATAACAAAATGCTGTCATTATATTTTATTATAAAAACCTATCCAGATAATTCAGATATCTGACGTTGTGTGCTGTCTACTGAAGATAGCAAAATGCTGTCATTATATTCTATTATAAAAACCTATCCAGATAATTCAGATATCTGACGTTGTGTGCTGTCTACTGAAGATAGCAAAATGCTGTCATTATATTCTATTATAAAAACCTATCCAGATAATTCAGATATCTGATGTTTGTGTGCTGTCTACTGAAGATAGCAAAATGCTGTCATTATATTCTATTATAAAACCTATCCAGATAATTCAGATATCTGACGTTGTGTGCTGTCTACTGAAGATAGCAAAATGCTGTCATTATATTCTATTATAGAAACCTATCCAGATAATTCAGATATCTGCTGTTGTGTGCTGTCTACTGAAGATAGCAAAATGCTGTCATTATATTCTATTATAAAAACCTATCCAGATAATTCAGATATCTGACGTTGTGTGCTGTCTACTGAAGATAACAAAATGCTATCATTATATTCTATTATAAAAACCTATCCAGATAATTCAGATATCTGATGTTGTGTGCTGTCTACTGAAGATAACAAAATGCTGTCATTATATTCTATTATAAAAACCTATCCAGATAATTCAGATATCTGATGTTGTGTGCTGTCTACTGAAGATAGCAAAATGCTGTCATTATATTCTATTATAAAAACCTATCCAGATAATTCAGATATCTGACGTTGTGTGCTGTCTACTGAAGATAGCAAAATGCTGTCATTATATTCTATTATAAAAACCTATCCAGATAATTCAGATATCTGACGTTGTGTGCTGTCTACTGAAGATAACAAAATGCTATCATTATATTCTATTATAAACACCTATCCAGATAATTCAGATATCTGATGTTGTGTGCTGTCTACTGAAGATAGCAAAATGCTGTCATTATATTCTATTATAAAAACCTATCCAAATAATTCAGATATCTGATGTTGTGTGCTGTCTACTGAAGATAGCAAAATGCTGTCATTATATTCTATTATAAAAACCTATCCAGATAATTCAGATATCTGACGTTGTGTGCTGTCTACTGAAGATAGCAAAATGCTGTCATTATATTCTATTATAGAAACCTATCCAGATAATTCAGATATCTGACGTTGTGTGCTGTCTACTGAAGATAGCAAAATGCTACATTATATTCTATTATAAAACCTATCCAGATAATTCAGATATCTGATGTTGTGTGCTGTCTACTGAAGATAGCAAAATGCTACATTATATTCTATTATAAAAACCTATCCAAATAATTCAGATATCTGATGTTGTGTGCTGTCTACTGAAGATAGCAAAATGCTGTCATTATATTCTATTATAAAAACCTATCCAAATAATTCAGATATCTGACGTTGTGTGCTGTCTACTGAAGATAGCAAAATGCTGTCATTATATTCTATTATAAAAACCTATTCAGATAATTCAGATATCTGACGTTGTGTGCTGTCTACTGAAGATAGCAAAATGCTACATTATATTCTATTATAAAAACCTATCCAGATAATTCAGATATCTGATGTTGTGTGCTGTCTACTGAAGATAGCAAAATGCTACATTATATTCTATTATAAAAACCTATCCAAATAATTCAGATATCTGATGTTGTGTGCTGTCTACTGAAGATAGCAAAATGCTACATTATATTCTATTATAAAAACCTATCCAGATAATCCAGATATCTGACGTTGTGCGCTGTCTACTGAAGATAACAAAATGCCTTGTCATTATATTCTATTATAAAAACCTATCCAGATAATTCAGATATCTGACGTTGTGTGCTGTCTACTGAAGATAGCAAAATGCTGTCATTATATTCTATTTATAAAACCTATCCAGATAATTCAGATATCTGACGTTGTGTGCTGTCTACTGAAGATAGCAAAATGCTGTCATTATATTCTATTATAAAAACCTATCCAGATAATTCAGATATCTGACGTTGTGTGCTGTCTACTGAAGATAACAAAATGCTGTCATTATATTCTATTATAAAAACCTATCCAGATAATTCAGATATCTGACGTTGTGTGCTGTCTACTGAAGATAACAAAATGCTGTCATTATATTCTATTATAAAAACCTATCCAGATAATTCAGATATCTGACGTTGTGTGCTGTCTACTGAAGATAGCAAAATGCTGTCATTATATTCTATTATAAAAACCTATCCAGATAATTCAGATATCTGACGTTGTGTGCTGTCTACTGAAGATAGCAAAATGCTGTCATTATATTCTATTATAAAAACCTATCCAGATAATTCAGATATCTGATGTTGTGTGCTGTCTACTGAAGATAAAAAAATGCTGTCATTATATTATATTATAAAAACCTATCCAGATAATTCAGATATCTGATGTTGTGTGCTGTCTACTGAAGATAGCAAAATGCTGTCATTATATTCTATTATAAAACCTATCCAGATAATTCAGATATCTGACGTTGTGTGCTGTCTACTGAAGATAGCAAAATGCTGTCATTATATTCTATTATAAAAACCTATCCAGATAATTCAGATATCTGACGTTGTGTGCTGTCTACTGAAGATAACAAAATGCTGTCATTATATTCTATTATAAAACCTATCCAAATAATTCAGATATCTGACGTTGTGTGCTGTCTACTGAAGATAACAAAATGCTGTCATTATATTCTATTATAAAAACCTATCCAGATAATTCAGATATCTGATGTTGTGTGCTGTCTACTGAAGATAGCAAAATGCTGTCATTATATTCTATTATAAAAACCTATCCAGATAATTCAGATATCTGATGTTGTGTGCTGTCTACTGAAGATAGCAAAATGCTGTCATTATATTCTATTATAAAAACCTATCCAGATAATTCAGATATCTGACGTTGTGTGCTGTCTACTGAAGATAACAAAATGCTGTCATTATATTCTATTATAAAAACCTATCCAGATAATTCAGATATCTGATGTTGTGTGCTGTCTACTGAAGATAGCAAAATGCTGTCATTATATTCTATTATAAAAACCTATCCAGATAATTCAGATATCTGATGTTGTGTGCTGTCTACTGAAGATAGCAAAATGCTGTCATTATATTCTATTATAAAAACCTATCCAGATAATTCAGATATCTGACGTTGTGTGCTGTCTACTGAAGATAGCAAAATGCTGTCATTATATTCTATTATAAAAACCTATTCAGATAATTCAGATATCTGACGTTGTGTGCTGTCTACTGAAGATAGCAAAATGCTGTCATTATTATATTCTATTATAAAACCTATCCAGATAATCCAGATATCTGACGTTGTGTGCTGTCTACTGAAGATAGCAAAATGCTGTCATTATATTCTATTATAAAAACCTATCCAAATAATTCAGATATCTGACGTTGTGTGCTGTCTACTGAAGATAGCAAAATGCTGTCATTATTATATTCTATTATAAAACCTATCCAGATAATCCAGATATCTGACGTTGTGTGCTGTCTACTGAAGATAGCAAAATGCCTTGTCATTTTATTCTATTATAAAAACCTATCCAAATAATTCAGATATCTGACGTTGTGTGCTGTCTACTGAAGATAGCAAAATGCTGTCATTATTATATTCTATTATAAAACCTATCCAGATAATCCAGATATCTGACGTTGTGTGCTGTCTACTGAAGATAGCAAAATGCCTTGTCATTATATTCTATTATAAAACCTATCCAGATAATCCAGATATCTGATGTTGTGTGCTGTCTACTGAAGATAGCAAAATATTCTGTCTTTATATTTGATCATAAAACCCGTCCAGATAATCCAGATATCTGACATTACGTGCTGTCTACTGAAGATAGAAAAATGCTTTCACACCATATTCTGTTATAAAACTTATCAACAAAACCAATCTCTTGTTGCTCAATGATGGAGCATAAATTCAGCTCAAGTATTGATTAATGTTTCAAATTAAAATCACATTCATAACATAGCACTTGTTTGTCTCTGCCCACAGTTGACCTTGTAAAGTGCATACCCATTAGAAGACACTTTTTCAAATCTGACATTTGTGGAAATTTGTCACTTCTCAATAATTAATAATTATCATTCTAATTGTAGGTCTATGTAGTCTGTGGCCCTCACTATAAGCTTCTCAAGCATGTTTGTGCGTTACTCCCTCTACGGATAGTACATTCTAGTAGAGCCTCCAAATTGTCATTTCACAAGTTTTTTAGTTCTGGCACAACAATGATAGCAGGTGCCTAATCGCACAGGTACCAAGACAGGTGTTTATAAATGAATGCTATCAGTTATTCAACCTTTCAACACAAAACATCACATTCATCATGCAACACCTCTGCTTTATACATTATGTTTAGATGCCGACTGCAGACTGATGAAAATTTCCAATTATTTTAAATCTTTCATGATGCGATCCATTTCAAGCTGCAATGTCATCATCTTATCACAGCATGTTGTGATAGTTCCTGGGACAGGTAAATATTTTGGCATATGGAAAATTATTGCTCATAATCAATTATTCATAGCGTTATATTCTGCATATATATGTAGCTGAATGTAATTACATGCTTTATATAAACACTGATTTTTGGAGTGTTATTGATGCACATTGCTCTGAAATAGAATTTGATTTTTTTACATGTATATATTTACATAATATTTCATTCTTTTAGTGTGTTGATTATTATGCCCAGAATGTAAACTAAACAAATCCTGACAAAATTAACAAAAAATAAAGCTGAAATATTACTACAATTACAGTTACATTCATGGCTCCTGTGATTTTGTTAACCTCATGAGAACTACCTGCTGATTGGCCAGACAGAAGTTTTCATTATCAATTGGACCAATCAGCAACATTGTTAGAATAATTTCACCACACAAAAAAAATGGGTTGAATTATTTGCAAACTTCCATTCTGATTGGTGATTAAAGTGAAAATATCATGTAATTGACCAATCAGAGGCAATGTTAGATCGGCAGGTAGTGCTCAAGGGGTTAACAATACATACAGACCACAAAATAATCAAGGTACCAGTTCACCCCTGTATAACCTAACCAAAGACAAATATGTCATAACCAGCAGCCATTAGGCAATAGAAATAAATTAGTTCAATCTTTCCATCGACCACTGATGCTTGGTCAATCCTTAATATTTATGAAATCAATTAATTGACTATTGTTAATAATTGTGATAACATATGAATCTTATTATGTATTGATATTGACCAATATAAATTTAGCATTAATTCTCATTATAACATGCATCGAAAGCAGCATCGACGGTCGATCCAAAGATGGAACAAATTTGGTTCTGGTGCCTTACCTGTGCCCTTTAGCTCTGATTTAAGATCTCATTTGTTGAAATCGGTTGATAATTAAAGGATCTAAAACCCAGGGAAGGAATGAAATCAAAAGTTGCACCTTAATGTTCTAATCCATGAAAAGCATGGTGCTATTCCTCTTGTTTGAGAGCACTTTATGTACAAATCAATCTGCAACTTTTGAATTCACATCTTTCTTGTCATTTTTAGACCACCATATCTTTATTTCTTTCTACATGTATGAGGTCTTAAATTATATTTGAGATAAAAAGATGCAGCTGCTGGTTCTAACATACGGGTGTCCCAAAAAAAAAAGAGGCCCCTCATTGCGCCCTCTTTTTCTCCTGTTTCTGAAAAGTTGATCAAATATATTTTGAGATGTAAAAAAACTTTGAGTCGTTAGCTTGAATAAACCAAAACAATTATATCAATCGGCTCACAACTTTTGAAGTTATGCTCTTTTAAAGTATTGTACCTGTTTTTCACTCTGTCCACAGAGAAGGTTTAGCTACTTCAAAGATTAAAAAGGAGTACACATACCATGCATGAATATCAAACATTCCTCAATAATAACTTTATAAAATAACTTTTTTTATGGAATGGGCTTTACCGGTGGGTTTATGGGCAATGGATTCTGTTAATAGTGTCATTAATTTGTGGGTAAAATGGATGCCGAATGAGACTTCTTAAAATTGCTTTACTTGCAATTACTTAGTTTTTCTTGGTTATTTATGCCTTTTAGTTTTATTATGTTTCTTACTTTCTTACTTTGTTGTTTCTTGCTTTCTTTTTTTATGTACAACATAAGTCATTTATCGTTTTAGGATAAAAGGTAGCCCTAAAAGGCTGTTTGGTTTGTCTTTGGTTCTTCTGAAGTGAGTTTACTGTGCTGCTCTGCCCTCTACCTGGTTGCCTCCTTGGCGAATACAGGTTTCAGCCCTGGTCCTCATTGCATCAATTGCATTGCGTACCATCCTTGTGCGCCGGATACTTGCAAATGCATTCAGTAATACGTTTGCGAAGATCTTGGATATTTGCCACAAAGGAAAAAAATCAAGTGGTGTGAGGTTTGATGATCGTGCAGGGCTGCAGGCCACTCCACAGCATGACCCATATCCCAACCACTCTGTTTGCTATCCGTGGACAGAGTGAAAAACGGGTACTTGTCTTTAAAAGGGCATATCTTCAAAAGTTGTGTGCCGATTGAAATAATTGTTTCGGTTTATTAAAGCTAACGATTAAAGGTTTCTTTACAAACCAAAATATATTTAATCAACTTTTCAGAAATAGGAGAAAAAGAGGGCGCAATGAAGGGCCTCTTTTTATTGGGACACCCTGTATATACAGGGGTGAAAATAACTGGTGCCTTGGTCTGTACATACATATAGGTGTTAAAATTATATATTAGTATGGAAAATGTTCCAATGTTTAGTTGTTATGATGTTATGATGTTGTTGTAGTAATCCATACTCTTTTTTACAGTCAATGTATTTTGAGTAAGATTCATCATTCATGAGTAGCTGTGCTCATTCAGACAGCTCCATATTTAACTCTTTTAGGGGGAGAAACACTCTTGCCAGACAAAATGCTGGTAAAACATAACATTATTTCTAACACTTGGCAGGCCCTAAGAAAGCAATACTGACTGTAATACCCAACAATGGATTTTGCCATGGGCAATGATGTGATTCGGATGCCCATACTGGGATTACGGTAAACAGCACATTTGACACCCTTCACTGATAGTACTTCCAGCAACCAAGTTACTACCTTGCTACATATTCAGGTATAAAGTTTATAAATTTCTTTGCCAGTGTAAATTGTGTCCACTGTAAGTGTATCACTGCCCTGACCTTGAAACATTGGCATAACTACAGAATATTCTCAGCAACCTTTGATTTAGGGTTAGGGTTTTAGGTACGTTTTAGGGTGTGGAGGGAATTCCACATTTATTCAGAATCAGAAACCTTTAACTACTATAGTATACCCCCTGAAAAGGTGTTGGATTTAACTCAAATCACCAAATGCTGACTAGCAAATAGACACTCACCTAACATAAAAGCAATATTTAATTTGTTTGTCAATATTGCTGAATTTTCTATGCGCTTGAATTAATTTATAACATGGTATGTTAATAAAATACTCTCATACATGATCTCAACCAAACAGGAAAGTACAGCATTAGTATCAGTTGTTGAATGAGAGTCAGGTTGTTGATTAATGGATTAGAATAGTACAATGCATGTATCCAACTTTTGTGATAATAAATGTCACTAATCGCAGAAGGGAAACATATTCAAATTGTGGTTTTGTTTTTTTGTTTTTTAAGTGTTCATGTAGGTGCATGCTCATATATGTGTGCCATTTGTGGGAACCATTCAAAAATTATTTTGCTTAGGAAAGTGTTTAGCTCAGATGCACACATTTGTAAAAAAACTTTTCCCCCCCCTCCACTCAACTTCCCCCCCCCTTTCCTCCCTCCCCTCCACTCAACTTCCCCTCCCTCCTCTCCTCCTGGATAGCAAGTTAAAATCAAACCGCCAGTAAAAGATCAAAGTTAATACCATAAGAGGGAAATAATACAAGTACCACTCCACATTCCACCTACAAAAACATAGTCGGCACTCAAACAAGCCGATGAAATCTTGCCGTATTAATTTGTGTTTGTGTAAACTGCAATCCCAAGACTGTAGCGCATTACCGCATCAATTTATCCGTCGCCTCTCAGGGAATAGCCGGGCGAGGTTACTCTTGGTTGTGGGATTACCATGACGACCTCCAATTGAGGATGATAATTGATGAGATGAATCTTGCAGCGGGTTCAACAGCCATTATAGTGATTAGAAGTAAAATATGGAAAGGGCACATAATTATAACAAATAGACAAGGTCCAATAAAAAGGCCCAAAAACATGATTTATATTTTTCCGTCCTTTACTTTCTTGAGCAATGTATTCAGCGCTTAGCACAGAAGACGGTGATATCTACTTCAACTGGTGATGAGGGGCACTCCAGAGAACTTGTGTATTACGCTGTGTCGCCTTCAATGAGTATGATAAGAGAGTGTTTAAAGCAACACCATCTGCCCTGTGTCCAATCCCGCTCACATGGCTGTACTGGATGGATGGTAAATAACTCCCTGAGACCTACCGTCTTTCTTTCAGCCTTTCTGATTGGATAATTATGTGATATATTCATCTGAGAAACCAATTAAAATACAGTTTCTAGAAATTTAAACCAATCTTCTTCAGCCCTACCACCATTCTTACCATGCTGCTGATTGGCTCAATAAATCCTAATTTACCCTTCTTGTAACCAATTAGCAGATAGTACTCATGGGGTTAATGATGCAGGGAGATAGAAGATTAGTAATTAAATTAACCAGTTGCGTCATCAAACTTGACACCCTGCATATAACCCTTTTACTTAATACACTTGTACTTGCTTTACTGGTATATTGTTGAGTCCATAATAAAATGCTAGCAGCCTTTAAAGAATATCGTCAAATGCTCAGGACAAAATAGTAATAAAATTCCAGCAGCGTTTAATGAGTACAGTACATCAATTCCTAACAGCACATATAAAATGATTTTGACTTTTTGACTTTCACAATCATGAATAGTAATTTCAGTTCTAAAGTAAAGCCAAGAATTCTCTACGTTGCGGAAATTCCGCGAAAATCACGGAATTCAGAGGTAAAGCGGAAAACGCATTTCTGAGAAAAATTAAAAAAATAAGCAAAAATGACCCAGAAAAAGAAAAAATAAATAAAATACTAAATGAACTGGGTCTTCAAAATTCATCAAAATAAAGTAAAATCCGTCATAGATTTACCGTACAACGCCTGTCCTACCTCCCATTGCAGCCATGATATACCCAATCACCCATCCCAACTATGCAACATCGCAATGATCACGGGCTTTTTAATGGGGACGTTGAAGGGCGACTACAGTAAAGGTAAGATTCTTGTGAAATTTTATTATGTCAGAAATGTGCTAAAATTACAAAGCGGAGAAAAGCGGAATTTAGCATTTGTAAAGCAGAAAATTCTTGGCTTTATTCTGAAGTCACAGTACCCTTTATATTATCAGTGTACAGCAGGATTTAACTTTGAACAAAGTTTTTAACTTTGAAATCAGCAAAAGAGAATGCAGCAGATAAAAGACAATTCTTCTCAGATTTTGGCTAAGCACCACAATCGTCATAATTAACACCCTGGGCAGTCACTTTATCAGTCACTGTCAATGGGATGCTTAATAAAAATTATAAAATGAAAGTCAAAATTGTGAATTTACACACATAAACCAATGCAGTGTATCTGAAAGTCAAAATCATCAAATTCCTTAGCTGGAAAGTTTCAGATGGTACATTTAATTAGACATAACAGTTGTAGTTGTATTAAAGGAGTATTTCGTGATCCTAGCATCCTCTTTTTATGACATTTTTCAGTACATATCCACGAAAAAGCATATTCCCAAAATTTCAGTTGATTCCGATATTGCGTTATGCGAGTTATGCATGATTATGTGTATTACACTGCTCCATAGACAATGTACGTTGTAATTTCGTTCTGGTGCACCAGAACGAAATTCAAATTTCACGATATCTTTGCTAAACGAATTAATCTGCAAGAAATATTTTGTACATAAACATTATGTAGCCAGAGGTTTCAGTGATATAAAAATCTCAACTTTTTTTGAGAAAAGTGGGGGATGAGGCTGTGGATCACGAAATGCCCTTTAAATGAAAAGTAACTAGGTTGAATGGTAACCAAATTCCCTTTAAATATACAATGTAAACCAAATTATTAGAGGTTTCAATAGACTGTAAATCAAAAGGAATATGCTTTCACTTTCTCCTTTTACATGGGTGACCAATTTCTTGGAAAACCAGACTCTATACCAATAAACATGATTTATGTGAAGCAATGTTGAGTATTGTTTATGAGTTGTGGTGTACACACAGAATGTCATATACACCGGAAAAATGTACATGATTAAAATGATGTATCAATGGCGTTACAGTAGCCATGTGATATGTAACTTGTGCCATTTTAATTATAACCTCAAAAGTTTTAAATAAATCTATATATGGCCATGTGTCTTGAGGTGGTCCTAATTTTCTAATGTTTCATCACTAAATTTGTACTCGCTCATCTATTTTTGGTTATTGAAATGTGTAGACCCAATTACAACAAAACTATACATTTTTGGAAAGCCTATGTCCCAAGGAATCATTGTGCAAAAATCAAACACATACAAGGTGTGTAAGAAAACATATAGGGTGATATCGTGAAAAACCCTGATTTTACTGCATGTAGTTTAATTGATAATTTATTGCATTTGCTACTATTATAAAACGCCTCAAAAGAAATCTAATTTTGTTACAGGCCACACTATGATGTTTAATAAAATGTATAGTTTTGCTATGTTATGATTGACCAGTGGTGATGTGAAAAAATAAGTAAGTGTATGCACCAAATGTTTTTACATGTTTAAAAATATTTTCTTTAGAGTGTACTACATTTATTTAATTGCATATTTGGATTCCTTTAGTAAAAAGCTTATCAAAATATCCTTTCTCCTCCACTTTGCATCTTCGTTGGCTTAATTAGTGATAATTTATTTATTTTTGGTCCAATTGAAGTAATTTTGGTGTCAAATTAGAGGAAACATTCTTTGATAAGAATGACATACAGGAAAGGTATTTTCTAATGGGGAATAGCTCAAAATTTATGAGACAACTAAAGACAGCCACTCTAAAATGATATAGGCCTACCAGTTCATGACACATGGCCATTATATGTATGTAGAGTATCCATAAAATAGTTGCAAAAATGATGAATCAAATTCACTCAACATCCCTTTAACGAGGAAGAAACAATGGAGCTCACTAATCGCTATTCAAGCCATGTTCTGCTGCCCCTTCATACGCTATAAGTGCCTTTCCGTTCAAAAATATTCTCAAGAGCTACACAAAATGTGCAAACCTTTCATGGATGTTATATTATCACTGCTACATGATTCAATAAATACATATTTCCTACATATGAGACTTACACAACAGGGATATAAGGAGCATCAAAGGATGATATTGATATTATTATTAGATACATTGGAAATGGGATCCACGTTGTGGTCAGTCTGACCGCTTAGCCTAGATCTAATTAACACATCTAGTGATGCTGTCAAACACATACACAGTTCAAGTGACATCATCCACCTGTGTTATTTAATACACACATGATGACAGATCCAACAAATAGCTTTATTACTTCTTCAAGTATTTGAAGGGGGTCAGAGGAGGTGTAAGTTGATCATTTGGTGATGTTTATACTAAGCAATTAACAAGCAATAATTAATCACGAACCCCACCCCCTGATTTGAAAATCTAAGTACAACGCCCTGACCAAGCAACTCTATTAATGCTGTTGTCCTTTTTTTTAAATGATTATGAACCTAGTTTCTGTGTTATCAATTTTTCTTCTATTTCTAGTTTTGCTCACGATACATCACTAATCGGTGTGCTTCAACTGAGCAAACAGTTGCGTGGAATACGCGGTAACAGCCCAAATAGAAACATATCCGGTAACTTTGCGGTAGAAACAGTAGAAGTATGTTTGACGATTTGGTGGGTGACACTGGAAGTTTAATAGCCCATTACAATGCAGCAAGAGCAGTCAAAATCTGGCCTTGAAGGTCGCGCAAATATTTCTGGACTCCTCACTAAATATGTGGGTCATTACCCTGCAGCGACCCGATGACGACCTTGGGAGGATCAAAAATGTGGGTGAAGGTGAAAGCGTGGTAACGTGAGGTGCTAAGTATAAATATGTATGTAATACACCTGACGACTTGATATGACAAATGAAAAACAAATATCCATATCCCGCCATGATTAACACTGCAAGTGAATCCTAAAAAATGCTTTTAATACCAGATTCTTTCTGTTGATTGCATATCACTGTATGAACCATTTGGAAGAATTGTTTTAGTCATGTTTGAGAATATAAATATGAATACATTTTTCACAATTGTTCACCCCTAAGCACACACCCCACATATGTGATGCGATCAAGCAAAATCAGTCGGAACTCAGAAATACTGATTTTGAGATTTCCTTTAGTTTCCTGCTGTTTTTGAAACTCTTTAATTGCTTATATCTTTGGAACTCAACTGGTTATTCCATTTCAATGGGGGTTTCTACAAAATACAGCTTTATAAATTCTTGTCACTATCCCATAAGAAACTGAAAATTTAATATTTTCGAGTTCCGACTGATTTTGCTTGATCGCACCATATCAAACATGCACACAGATGTGATGGAAAACATCATATCAGCTGGCCTACAGATGCTTCATTGCAGGAAGTACACTTGACAGAAAATAGCCCAAATTGACAAGATTCCAAGCTGGACGCTGGACGCCATTCTCTGGACATAATTACAGCTCCCTACTGTGTGAAGCTACCTAGTTATGTTCGTTATTCATGATCCTTCATAGCTGTTTCTGCTACCGTGTCATGCTACTAAGCATCAGGAAATGATTATACAATGTATTTGGTGTGATCAAGCAAAATTACACTGAAGTCAGTCATATAAAATTTTCAGTTTCTTCCTGAATTGTAACAAGCATTTGCAAAGCTACATTTTGCAGAAAACCCAACCAGTTCAAAAGATATGTGAAAAATTATCACACCTCTAAAAAATAAATTATTACATAATATAAAATTTCCAATGACACTGTTGATCAGGGACATCCCTTATAATATCTTTTGATATGCTGCATTGATGGATGTCTAAATCTACACCCTGTACAATTCAACACATACATACATCAAGAATATGTACACAACAATTGCATCTTGTCATTTTCCAATGGTTGCAGCCAATTCTACTCCTGGCCTTAAAAGTGAATTCTTTTCTTCAAAATGGGTTGGGAATTTGAAATTGATTGCTTGTGTTACTCCAATTGTATGCCATATGTTTATTCTAATATTTGGGTTAGGGAGTGGGCCCTACGGAAAAAAAAACCCCATTCTATGGGCGGACAGACCTTTCAAATATTTTTGTTTGGTTTTTTCAGAGGCAAAAATCACCCTAAAATGTTTTGCAAACATGTTTTCTGAAAATGTTCAGCAAAAATAAATAAATTTTGGCCAAAAATGTTAAGCCAAAATTAAAAATTAATAAACTTTGGCCCCAAAACAGCTGATTCAACATGAATTTAGCTTTAGCAAAATTTAAAAATAAAAAATCTCCAAAACACAAATTCAGGGTCAGTCTGGCCTGTAGAACGGGGATGTTTTTTTAAGGCCTAATAAGTGCTAATGTACAGTATTATGTAGTATAGCCTACACATTAATACCCTGACCCCAACCCATGAACATTTATTGCCAACATAATAACCACATTGGCCAAGACGTTAAGCACTATACAAATGAAGATGAGTTGCACCGTTCATCACCAATATGACCAAGATGGAAAATATGCCAATTGTCAGGAGTATGTTTACATAATCAAGTTCAAAAACTGTTACCATCTAGAGAATTCTCTTCAGCACATGGATGAACAATATTCCAAGAAACTTGTACATTGATTCAAGATGTGCCTTACCAGTGCAGAAAGGAAAATATATATTCAAATTTTTATGTCTCCAATACGCTCTAATGAAATCACTTCATCATGTGAAAATCAAGTATGACAGTGGTGAGGATCCACCCATGTTATCTTAAAGGCAATTAGTTTTAAATTAGACCATGTATCTAATGCCGGAACTCAGCTCATAGAATTTTATTATTACTATTTGATGCCCTAATCACACTCTAGCCTTTTAATGATCCTTGCCTTCTTTAATTAGCACACACTATATTTTTCCTCCAAAAGTCTGGTAGAGAATCAAAAATCTCTCATGGTTTGAAACTGTCTGGCATCAGTGGCGGCACCACGGGGAGGGGGCAGGAGGGGGAAATGCCCCCCCCCAGTCAGAACTCTGCCCCCCCTGTTGCCCCCCCCAGTAAAAACCCAAAATTATGAAAATGTCACCTTTTTGCGGTAATTTTGTGCAAAAATATACCTGGCGCTGCCACTGTCTGGTATTGAAGTACGAGAGAAAAACTAAATATAAATACGAGGAACTAGAGTGGGAGCAGAAAAGAGGAAGGGTGGGGGAAATTGATAGGAAGAATCAAAATAAAGGAAGTGGAGGAGACAACAATACATCCTTGGATTTATTGATCACCCTCTGCTGTGGCCCAAACCCAAGGTAGTGATTTATTGATCACCCTCTGCTGTGGCCCAAACCCAAGGCAGTGATTTATTGATCACCCTCTGCTGTGGCCCAAACCCAAGGTAGTGATTTATTGATCACCCTCTGCTGTGGCCCAAACCCAAGGCAGTGATTGTTATAATATAGTCTGGTGCCGAGCCCACAATACAAGCATCGCACTTCACAGAAAGTAACTAATAGTAGCCCAAATCATTTCACAAGCCAAAACCATTCAAGGGATGTGCAATTCAAGATTAATGCAAGCCCTTATCAACTTATATAAACCATCACATCCAGAACCAGCTTGAAAATTGTGTGGAGGAAGAAAGAGAAGATAGAATAGGAGGATAAAGGCGAAATAAGATGAAGAGAAAGAAACAGAAGGAAGCAGTGGAATCTAACATCTCAAATACACAAATACATCTATAGACTTCTATTCCAAAATAATGAATGAATTTTGAATCTTCGAATAGAAACTGGACTATAAAATGCTGCATTCTTCACATGTGGCTGTAATTTGTGTTAGCTAGCATTATTTCCATGAGCCATGATGTATTATGTGCCACCATAGAGCCGTGGGCTATGCGGCACCAGGTGATAGTGATTTGGTTCAGTATAACATGATTAGTATCAGTTCAGTTAACAATGTATTTGAGTTAATGCATTTAAGTTAAAGGTACACGCATCACTTTCAGTAGGCCCTATCTGCTGTTTCATTGTGATTTTGGTGAGCGCAATGGGCTTTTCCAATTCATATACCCCCAATGGAAAATTTGTTAAAAGAACTCCATGCAAGGCTAGATAAAAATGTGTGTAAAATACTAATTGAGCAAGTACTTATGCAATGCATTAGTTTTCGAGAGAGGGTTATAAAATATTGTTTATGTTCCGTAATGTCACTGTCAAAATAAAATGTCCATATGAAACGTATGTGTTAAATTCATCAGGTAATGCTATGTAGATGTGACAATGTGTAACATCAAGCCATGTGCAATATTATTGTGCATTAAAGAGATACACCTAGATTGGCATGAGTACAGATGCCATGCAAATGCAGTCTTTATAACTTGAAAATGTATAAAACTTTTAACTGTGACATCTGCGATTGAAGCTTTTAAGTCATCTAGTCATATAGGTGCCAATCCATATCAACTGAGACAGCAATGTTTAGTGTTGCAACACCAAGCAATGTGCCACATTATTGTTACAGCATTAAAACGATATGCCTACATTGGCATGAGAACAACTGCTGCGCGATGAAAGTCAATAGCAGGTGTTGCATACAGGGGGTCTTGTATGCTGAATTGAATGTGTTGAGGAAATGAGTGTTAAAGTATACGGAAGCAGCAGCTAGTTCATCAACCAGCTTATCAGAGGTAGATAGCAGTGCAATTGTCTACAAATTCATACAAACCAGCTTATCAGAGGTAGATAGCAGTGTAATTGCTAGTCTCTGTCTTGTCTTCAAACCGGCTTATCAGAGGTAGATAGCAGTGCAATTGCTAGTCTATGTCTTGTCTTTAAACCAGCTTATCAGAGGTAGATAGCATTACAATTGCTAGTCTCTGTCTTGTCTACAAATCAGCTTATCAGAGGTAGATAGCAGTGCAATTGCTAGTCTGTCCTGACTTCCAACCAGCTTATCGGAGGTAGATAGCAGTGCAATTGCTAGTCTTTGCCTTGTCTTTAAACCAGCTTATCAGAGGTAGATAGCAGTACAATTGCTAGTCTGTCTTGTCTTTAAACCAGCTTATCAGAGGCAGACAGCAGTGTAATTGCTAAGTCTATCTTGTCTTCAAACCAGCTTATCAGAGGTAGATAGCAGTGCAATTACTAGTCTCTGTCTTGTCTTCAAACCGGCTTGTCAGAGGTAGATAGCAGTACAATTGCTAGTCTCTGTCTTGTCTTTAAACCAGCTTATCAGAGGTAAATAGCAGTGCAATTGCTAGTCTGTCTTGTCTTCAAACCAGCTTATCAGAGGTAGATAGCAGTACAATTGCTAGTCTGTTTTGTCTTTAAACCAGCTTATCAGAGGTAGATAGCAGTGCAATTACTAGTCTGTTGTAAGTTCAAACCAGCTTATCAGAGGTAGATAGCAGTGCAATTACTAGTCTGTCTTGTAAGTTCAAACCAGCTTTATATCAGAGGTAAATAGCAGTGCAATTGCTAGTCTGTCTTGTCTTCAAACCAGCTTATCAGAGGTAGATAGCAGTACAATTGCTAGTCTGTTTTGTCTTTAAACCAGCTTATCAGAGGTAGATAGCAGTGCAATTACTAGTCTGTTGTAAGTTCAAACCAGCTTATCAGAGGTAGATAGCAGTGCAATTACTAGTCTGTCTTGTAAGTTCAAACCAGCTTTATATCAGAGGTAGATAGCAGTGCAATTGCTAGTCTCTGTCTTGTCTTCAAACCAGCTTATCAGAGGTAGATAGCAGTGCAATTACTAGTCTGTCTTGTAAGTTCAAACCAGCTTATCAGAGGTAGATAGCAGGGCAATTGCTAGTCTGTCTTGTCTTCAAACCAGCTTATCAGAGGTAGATAGCAATGCAATGCTAACCAGCTTATCAGAGGTAGATAGCAAAGCAATTGCTAGTCTGTCTTGTCTTTAAACCAGCTTATCAGAGGTAGATAGCAATGCAATTGCTAGTCTCTGTTATCAGAGGTAGATAGCAGTGCAATTGCTAGTCTCTGCTTCAAACCACTATTTCCAAAATCAGTGACCACTCAATAAAAGGAACAGAATAATGTAATTTGTTGGCAACAATCTGTCATACGTTTATCATTCTCAAATCACCACCAAATAATCAACTGGTGATTACTTCCTTTCTCACTAAACTTTCTCAATCAAACAAAATTATATTCAATCATTTTTATTGGATTTTCCCTATGGTCACAAAATAATAAGTATGTACACTGGAGTTTCAGATGGCAGAAGTGCATATAATTGACTTGATCATTAAAAAAGCTTTCAATTGAACCCCTTACTGTGCCTCTTCTTATATCTCACAAGATAAAAGCTTTAGCTCCAATTTTTCTGTCCTCGCTGCTCCAGCCAGCCAGCCAGTCGCTTGTTCGTCCGCTCTTTAATCAACAAGCCATTCAGGTGAGACGCATTCTTTCTAGCATGTAATCCACTGGGGAGTAATCTGATTATTAACCAGTCACTTGGCTTTCAAGTATCTTGAGCAACAAAAACAATATCTGTTCTTGTACAGTAAGATGTAATCCCGCTGACAGCGACTTAAAATAACAATGATCCACCAAGATGATTATGATGATTGATGACGGTGATGGTGCAAATAGCAATGGTGCTGACGACAATGGTCATGTCCATGATGGTGGTGATGACAACAACAATGATGAAGATGATGATGGTGAAGGCAATGATGGCGATGATGATGGTCATGTTTGTGATGGTGATTATGATGATGATGATGATGATGATGATGATGATGATGATGATGATGATGATGATGATATGGTGGTGATGATGATGACAGGGATGATAATGATGATGATGGATGATGGCTGATGATGATGATGATGGGGATGATAATGATGATGATGGATGATGGATGATGATGATGATGATGATGATGATGATGATGATGATGATGATGATGATGATGATGATGAATTGATGATGATGATTACTATGACAACATGACCAGTTTCAAACATCACATCATCAATATCATCCTATTATAGAAATAATTGGTCTAATTATGATAATTGCAACTGACTGTTCAAGACTTCCTGTACTCCCTGTTAGTTACATTGGTCATTCGGCACATTATATGGTACAATATGACACTAATCAGCTGTGATGACACTGATGAAAATTGAAAATGTTGCAACAATGTTGATGGTGGATGATGATGGATGATGGCTAATCATGACAAAACAGAGATAGGGAGAAAGAAAGAGATGAAAATGAGATGAAAAAGATAAATATTGTTGTCTATGATAAAATGGGCAAGAAAACAAAAATATTGAAGTTAACACTTCCTTTGCTGAATGATAGAATTCACTCATCACATTCTGCTTCCTAGACTGATCTACATTGTTATCATTATCAAATTATTTGCAAAATATTTATTCTATAGTCAGTCATTTGTCAAGCAAAATCAACTTTCATTAATATGGTGCAAAGAATGTAATGAAAAACTGAAGAATCAATTTAAGGGATCTAAAATGAGCGTTTATTGCGTTTCGACAGTATTTTTGTGGGACATGAGAGCACCTCAGACCTATCGATTGCATTCTGAATACTGAAGCATGTCTTTCTGATATCAAATAATTTACATTTTTGAAAATCACAATATAATACAAATTTTATGACAAATTATAAAAATTTGATATTTTTCAAATTTTGATATATAACAGTCCTCGGTAAATTATATAAATCTAATGACATATTCTTAAAGTGTATGTAGCAGGGGAGGAAAAGCCGACGGTCAATTGAAAATTTTGACCTTTCATATTGAAGATATGGATTTTTTCCCAAAAAGACCTAATTTTTTTGGTGTTTTGGGGAAAAAATCCATATCTTCAATACTGAAAGGTCAAAATTTTCAATTGATCGTCGGCTTTTCATCCCACCTACATACACTTTAAGTATAAATCATCAGATTTATAAATTTTACTTCAAGTACTGTTAAATATCAAAATATCAATTTTAATGATTTGCCATAAAATGTGTATTAAATTGCTAATTTCAAAAATCAAAATTATTTGATATCAGAATGACATTCTTCAGATTCAGAATGCAATTCGATATGTCTGATGTGCTCTAATGTCCCACAATAAATACTGTCCAAACGCTCATACCCCAGCCCTTAATTTCAGCAATAAATAAAATCATTTTGCATGACTGTGCCAAATATTGAATTTACAACAGTAATGAGTGGTCCTCATTTATTATGCTGGGCAAAACAGTCCAGCAACACTTGGTGTTTAATTAATTAATATTTAATACCTATTGATCCAATTTCATTTTCAAACCATAATTACAATCTACTTGATGACATTAAGTATTTATTAAAGTGCTGCTGGTGCTTATACTAGGTCTACTACGACCAGTTAATAAGTGTGTGATCCAAGTAAGGAGTGGACTCATTTTTTGCATGTGCCCTAGACAAAATAAATAGGTGTTTTTTTAATCAACATGGTGTAAAACAAAACATGTGAGATACAAATGTCACCTTTTCAACCATTTAATTTGTCAATAGTTTCCTAAATGCATTATTAGTAAAAGGCTCCAACATTGAGCTTCATGGGTTTTGTATTCCCTGCAATCCAAGAAAAACTGAAAGATTGGTTGAAATACTAAACAGAAAGGTGACAGATTCTTCTCTTGTCTCATTTTCAAATGTACCTATTTGTAACATCTAGAAATTAACACTTACAGGTAGAAGACATCTTACACTTCCCACAATGCATTTCTTCCATTTCAATTTTCTGTACTTGATTTGCTATCTAGTGCAACATGGGCGGATAGTGACAAAATGTACCTCAATGAACAGAACACATCCAGATTTTGCAAAATATGTTTATTTCTTGACTATCGATCAATGTTTAGCCAGTGTATACTCAACATGAAAACAAAGGAAACCTGTATAAATAAAGTAATGAATGTAATTTGATGAAACAAAGGATTCTGGAAAGGCTAAGACATCTTCTCTGGTAACACAGGTACTTGTCCAAATCCTGAACTGAACTGAAAAAAAAAAATCCTGAAAATTGCCGAATGAATGTGCCCGCATCAAACATCTATCGAAGCTCCTCCGGGGAATAGGCTGTAGACGGTGTATCACCCCCCCTAAAAAATAAAGCAAATCGTTATTCTTATACTAAAATATCATCCAATCCCATTCCAGGAGCTTTTTCTGAATTTGTGATTTGTGGGTTAAAAAATGAAATGAAAAATATTATTATGTACTATGTTTGATGTTCAACCTCTGTAGCAGTTTGGGATAAACTACTAGTATTATTTTATCCTCACTTGACAGAAGACAACGTCATCATCCATCTCTGAACAAATAACTCTGTACATCATATACACATGTGCTATTACTTACAACATAAAACATGTTTGGTGCACACAGTCTTTCAATACCCTGAAGCGCAGTGCTTTTTATTTGCCAAATTTGATTTTTTTTTAAATTTTTACAACATAACAAGGTGTTGCATGCCTGCATAGACTCAGCCCTGGGTAAACTTGAACTAAAACTACTCCTCATTCCCAAAATTGTGGAACTTAATTTTCAAAAATTAAACGTTACAAATTGCCATCTTGCTTGATAAATTAATCTTTTCTTGAGACCTTTGAACTGGAAATGTCAATATTTTGGGAGTCATGTACAGTTTTGAAATTATGGCCTGAAAATGTGGTGTTGCTTGCCTTTACACTGCAACATATATGCTCTTCATCAATCCACTTTACCCCCCTACATATACATACATAGACATATGACACATACATAGACATAGATGTACACAATCACAGTTAGCACATACACAAGCCAGTTACTTGAAGCACTCTATATCGATGGGGGCACCCATTCGATCACATTATATTTCTCATCAGAATCAGGGTTAAATGTGTGCTTGTCTGATGCAAGTTATATAGCAAAGTACACACAGCATGCCTGCCAAATTATATACATGGTTAGGGATCGTCAGATATGTTCACATGTATGCTGACGTATGATGTCATCAAATATTGGATCTTTACAAAAACTAGTCAAAATGAAATACATTTTTTTAAACTGAATCTTAGGTCCAGTGTTACATACAATATTACTTGTTGGGTAGGTCGATTATTGCATGTTTGTTTGAAATCTGTTATATTGTAGCAGGGGTAGAAATAAGGGACCATTTCCTGATAGCCATCCGGGCTATCTAGACATTTTTTCTGATAGCCCTGGCGGAAATTCAATAGCCCTTAAAACATTTTGAGGATAATGCCTCACATACATGAGTGAGTACAAATATATATTATTTCTTTGCAGAAATCAGTCTGTACTGGTAAATGCATTGTAGGTAACTATTTTACATGACAATCCAAGAGGGTCAGCAGATATACCCACATCACTGTCTGAAACCTTGCCTCTCCTAAATTATTTTCATCTCAGGGAGTGAGTCGGTGATGCCAACATGTTGATGCTGCACTACAATGCTGCATCTTTTATAAATCTTTTTCACCAGCGCTTTGTTTGAAAGTGGATTGTCAAATTTTCACATAGCTGTAAAAAAAGTGAAATTCATAAGAAATTTAACACTTTTTGGTTAAATAGCAAAATCAATTCCAGCTTTACAGGCCTTATTTAGCTAGATCACATTACAATGAAAAATAACACATAATAATAAAAGCGTTCCAAAATTATCAATAATTAATGAATGAAAAAAGTAATAGTCGACTTGACTATTGGTGCAAGTATACACTGTAGATTACACTAACCTTTGTAAATATTAATGAAAATTTGATGCCTCATATGAAAAGTTAAGTATGGGGCTGCATCATAATGGCTGAAACAGCATATGACACGATACGGTCTGTGGACATGATGGAGGCTACAGGCGGAAAATTTGAAATTGAGATGAAGGCAAATATATGGAGTAAAAATACATAAGAAGATACACATCACAAACCTTCATAACTTTAGAATCAACAGACCTCCATTTTTGAGGAGCTCAATTGCACCAGAGCTCCTACAGCTCCCCTTAACAACATTTCAGGAGTATGATTTACTGAGCTCCTCACTACTTAGTAAACACAGGAGAGTGATTAACAGAGCTCCTGTAATTTTCACAAATGAAGGCCTGAAACAAGTATGCTACAAAAAAAATGTACACATTTGGGGTTTTCAGTATAAAATATCCTAATGTTTGTATTTGGTAATATATACAAACTCAAATGTCAAAAATGTCTCCTTTGGTCACCATGGACCAGATCGTGTCACGCAGTGAAACTTTCCTAGGTACTGGTATACTATAATCTGTGGTATCACAAACAAGCGCTTCTTTCAGTCATATCAATACTTGCATTCTTAGAAGCTAATTATGAAGCCATCAATTTAGTTGCCTGTGCCTATTGATTCCCGGTTACTGTAAAACTACTTAATTTCGCTAGGGATTTAATTTCGCTAATTTCGCTAGAACGCTTAATTTGCTAAATTAAAATACCTGCAAATTTGACAGTTTTACATTGAATTGTCAACATGAATTGATGGAATAGCAAAAATAAAATACCCACAAAAATGGTGGTCATTGATAAATAGCAAAATTAAATACTAGCAAAATTAAAAAGCTTTACAATATGGTTGTAAGAAGCCGTCGATTCTTTTGTACTTTATTATCATTATTAACATGTCATTAAATTAGGACTTTGTATGATGCTATTTGTACAAAATTGATTCTGAGTTAACTATGGTTGTAAGAAGGTGTCAATTCTTTTGTATTTTATTGTCAGCAGTAACATGAACATAATCATGTCTCATATTGACTGATTGATGATAAAGGCTCTACATATGAAATGGTGTCTGCCCGCTACATCAAAGGTTCGCAACATATGTCGAAAATAAGGATAGCTGTGTTGAAAGTGAAATATTTCATGTATATACGATCCCTATATGAAATAAGTTTAGCTGGTAAGAGCTAGGTTTTTAATAGGGTTACAGTTGGGGCTAGGGTTCGGATTTAGGTTATGGCTAAAGCTAGAGTCAGGTTCAGATTTGAAATCACGCACCATATTTCATATTCGATATCATATATCATATAGCAACCTTAAATATGACATAGCGCACCCAGCTGTATCCATGAGATCAGCCATAGCTGCATGATCTCTCATCGAAAAACAAAATTTGATATAATTTGAAATGATAAGCAAACAGATAGGTTTCAACTTTCAGAAACACTTGCATATTATCTACTTTACTAAACAATGTTTTACGGGCAGACAGACTTTTTAAGTAGGGTCAGCTGGTCAGGTTATTTTTTAGGCTATAATAATCCTGAAATATCACAGAAAGCTTGAAAAATCTGGAAAAATGTTTTTCAAACTTTTGCAAACATATTTTGAAAATGTTTTAATTTTTTTCAAAAACTTTCTAGTCAAAAGCAATCAATTTTGGCCCCCCCAAAAAAAAAAAACAGCTGAATTTACAGTGTACATGATTTTAGCAGAATTTTTTTTAAATCTATCAATTTAACGCAAAATCTGGGTCGATCGGGCGTATAAAATAAGATTTTTTTTTTTGCCTTAGAATCAGCTTCTTATGAAATGTCAAATCTGAGTGGTTCATTCATTGAGTTTGCACACTTTTTATACCAGCCTTACTCAGGACAATTTTTATATGATCATAACACTCTCTCCCTACAAAGCAGCTAGGCACATAAAAGCTTTAATACAATAGCCATATTACCAGTAGAATACAAACTTAATTAGTTAAAAGCATATTATTTGCACAAACTCACAGTATTCCTCTTGAAAATTTGTATAAAAATTGCCCAGGCCTTGACATTTGAAACAATATGATCCTAAATTTATAATACTATATTTGGAAAGTTAAATTGGAAATGAAATATCCAAACCAGTGAATGCAAACATGCACACAGAAAAAATAGACTCTTTCATCATTAATTTTCACTTCCAGAATGTGGACTTTTTTCAGGACAACAATATGCTTGCATTTTGTGAACTTTTCACAGGAAAAATCTACCGTATTCGTTCCAGGGCGCTTAAGAAAGTCATTTTGGGTGGGTTTTTTACATTGTTCAAAAAAATAGTCATCAATCACCATCTGATAGTATTTAGTTACTCACAGTTAGTGCGCCCTCAAAAAAATGGTGTCCAGATATGTCCAGGTTTGTTTACCAATGGTATCAAATGGTGACCGTCGGCAAAAAAATATGATTTATTGAAGTCAGAATTACATCAAACTTGGTTTTTAAAGGCATTTACAGGTGGTTATTGATATAAGTATTTATAATATCTGTCCACTATGAAATAGTGTCCAAGCCTTGAAATAAGCAGACTGGAACCAGGAGCAATTTTTTTTAACATTGCTCCTGGTTCACTGGTATTTTACAAGAACCAGGAGCTATTTCTGAAGAAACAGGAGCATTCTGCATATACAATACAGCATACCAGCACTACTGCATCAAGTGCATAACTGGAACCAGGAGCAATTTGTTTCAGAAAAATGGCTCCTGGTTCATGTGAATTTTACAAGGACCAGGAGCAATTGGTGGCTTTACGAGAGCAAATTTGCTCCCCGCGCCCGCTTATTTCAAGGCTTGATAGTGTCATAATTTAATTTTAGTTCAAGTTCGATGTTTTAAAGGCTCAATTTCCCACATGCATGCATGTAGCCACTCGATATTCAAAACATTTTGGAATAATACTCTATTCACTCAAAATGGATAGAATAAACCAATATTTCAATTTGTATAATTAATACTTTTGAATGGCGCATACAATATATAAAATGCAGACAACATTATTTTTTATTATATCCTTCATTAATATATTCTCGTTCATTAATTGGTTAAACGAGTATCATGTGACCAAAAATAGTTTTGCTATTTTGCAAAGCAGTTAAAAAGCCGACTCAAAGTGCTATTTCCCCGGGATATATTTTTTGCTATACTCCCTCTGAGTAGCGATGACCTCATAGCCAGCGTCGCAGTTCCTAGTGGTCGGTGCAACTCGCCACATACGCGGGATATCGCTACCGGTTCTGGGGTATTAATGTATAGCAAGTCGTATTGTCTTGCGAAGCACCGGGTACACAAGCAGCAGCACAGAATTGCAGCTAAAATACGGCAGTTTAATGACATAATCTGAGTTACATCAGGAACAATATCTTAATATTGACGGCGAAATACCAGAGAACATGGTTACTCGTTTCACGGCGGTATTGTAGAGGTTACAACATTACAACGGTAAGCTTTATAGCCACTCAATTGTGTGCGTGCTTTGTGCATGTAGGCCTCACGTGTATTCAATCAAAACAAAGCACGGCAAGCCTAGCCTAGCCTTGATTATGCTAGGGCTTAGCCTACATTTATGCCTAGGCCTATGTCTATGATAAAGGCCTTTCTATTATTTAACCAATTAATGAACAAAGAATATATTAATGAAGGATATAAAACAAATATTTACTGTTTCTAAATTAGGGATCTGGTGGAATCTATTGGTCCCCTCGGTGAACTGGAGACCGTGAGCCTACTATTTCCCTCGACCTGGCGGTCTCGGGAAATAGTAGGCTCACGGTCTCCAGTTCACCTCGGGGACCAATAGATTCCACCAGATCCCTCATGAGCAGTAAATATTTGTATAATATTTGTTTACTCAAGTTCAAATGTTGTAATGTCCTGTGGTTACTTTACAATTTTTGTCTTTCTTTTTCTTACAATAATACTGTTTTTATACAATTAATTTTCTCCATAATTACATTTTTGGTGAGATTTTCCCAGTGAGGCTGACAAGGGGGTTAAAAGGGGGAACGTTACCTCTGGGCCAGGGGTCCTAGGGGCCCATAAAAATAAAGAAAACATACCTTAATGGGTCCATAAATGCAACGAAACGAGACCACACCTGGGGCTGTGAAAAAAGGGGCCCAGACGTTCATTTTCCCCTTTTCATTTTACCCCCGGGCCCATAATGGCTCTCGGCGGCACTGGATTTTCCTACAGAAGTACATAAGTACATGTTTGCAGTGTTGCCAAAACTTTTAAGCATCAAGGCGTGGCGCATTGACTCGGCAGGCCGCGGTAAAGGATTCTCAAGTAGCCCAATTTTTAAGCATGCAAAAAAAGTGCCCAATACGGGATACTTGGGCGGATTCACCCGAATTTCGAACGCAAAACACCCAATTGGCAGAAAAGCACTTGAATTTAAAACTTCCGGTACTTACTCAAGTTACTGGGAAGTTACTGACCGATCAATAAATGGTCACAAAACTCATTGTAATTGCAATTTGGAGCATCAGAGACTTAAAACCTTTATAAATCGGCTAAATTGAAAGGAAAATACATCAAAATTACTGCCGCAGTCTGAGACAGGCAAAAGTAGCCCAATTTTTGGCAAGTAGCGGCATGCTTTTTTGAGTAGCGGCAAGTGATCGCGCGTGGCGTTGGCATCACTGCATGTCAAACAATATAAATGCTAATTTCTGCATGGCGAATCTGCAGACGAATTAGACTCATTACACTTCCTAGTATTTTGACTTAAAAACATATATATGTCTTTTTCATTTTTAAATCAAAATATTTTTGAGGGGTCAAATGCAAGTAATATGTATTCATGTCATAGTCTATGATTTCAAAATGGATACAAATCTAATGATTTTGTTCAAGGACACTCCAAATCCAAAAATTTAAATTTAAAACAAGGTTGTTGTTTTTTCAGAAAATCGGGGGTGGGACTTTACACAAAGGTGGGACTATATTTGTGTCAGTACGGTATTATCAAATACAGTACATCTCTTTTCCAAGCAGTGAAATACTGATACAATTCTGGCTCAAATAATAATAACAAGATGATGGGTTACTGTAAATACTATGTTGAAGCATGAATGTTTCTGCATGTTTAGCTGTTACTAAGCAACAGATCTAATAATTAAATTTTTGATCTTGAGGTGGGATGGTCTTAGAGGTGATATGCACCTGTTCATCTCAATCCTCTACACTGGTATCTCTCCTACATGTGCTGGATCTGTGGTGCGTTTTATTCACATGTATATAAAAATTATGTCTTTTATACTTTTACTTTGTGCAATATATTTATCCATCTTTTATCTAATTTTGTTATTTGATATTGTAACCAGTGTATGAAGCCAAATAAATAAATAAATAAATTTATAAATAATAAAAACAAATGCACAAAGTCAGCAGCATTGACCGTGGACATAGCCACAGGCTGCCTTCCACTGAAATCCACAGAGCTAAATATGGATGGAACTAATTAGATGAGTCCTCTATGACAGAAATAACCAAATTAGCAATTTGCAAAACCAAATTGTGCAATAATAGTCCCAAACAAAAATGTTTGGTAGACTCATAACCGGTGCGATCTTACCTTTCCGATGTTGATTAAGATACTTCTTGCATCGATCCCGAGATGCGGAAAAACCAATAGTCATTTTGTCCCACATAAATGAATAAATAACAAAACCCCCGATCCCCGAGTGGACTCACCCATTCGGTGACGTCACACACGATAATCACCCCTTATCCGACTTGGGCAGCCCCTACTCGGCCAAACTTGTAGGCGGCGGGGTCGGATAATCAACATCGAAAGGTAAGATCGCACCGGTTATGAGTCTACCAAACATTTTTGTTTGGGACTAGACTCAGTACAGCGGTCGTTCTTACAGTTTCCGATGTTGATTAAGATACTTCTTGCATCAACATCTGAAAGATCGATCTAGCAAGTAACCGACGGATGGAGGTACAAGATTGGCCAGCATCTGATAAGGATCGGGAGAGTGGGTAGCATGGTAATCGCGAGGTCAAACTATTTCCCCCCCTCACGGCCGGGAAACAGAAAGACTACGTGAACAGACAAAAACCCTGAACTGAAAGTTCAGTGGTTAAGAATAGAAACACTGGTTCTTACCATGTTGGAATTCTGATTGTCCGCAAAACACCTGATACCCAACCACCATATTATCTCCGCAGAATAGCTCTGGAGAACTTATCGCCTGGTCGTTGGTTTACGTTTTTGTAGTAAACCGTGGAAAAGGACGACGGGTTCTTCCAAGACACAGCCTGACAAATCTCTTCTATGGGGACCCCCTATGGTAGGCCCACGAAGATGAGATAGATCTGGTTGAGTGGGCCTAGGGGCGAGAGTCTTTTGCCGCCCTCGAGTCCACCAGCACCTGGACCAGCCACCGTGCCAGAGTCTGTTTAGCGGCTGGACCGTGCGGTTCTGCGTGAGTGATAAATAAGCGGTCATGAGCCCCTCTTAAGGTTTGTGTTCGCCAAGGTAGTGCTGTAGCGCCTCACCGGGCACCACAACCTGTCTCCGGCTATTCAGGACCCTTGCCCAATACTTGGGAGAACGCGGGGCGAGTGTCGGAATGTACTTCGCTCATTTTTTGCAAGGAAATCCGGGCGAAGAAACAGCGTCGCTCCGTTGTTAGTAAATACGGAGGCTGACTTGAGACTGCGTGCAACTCTGAGCAGCGCCGTCCGAAGCCAACGCCAGAAGAAAGGCCGCTTAAGAGTGACGTATTTAAGGGTCGCTTTTGACAGGGGCTCAAAAGGGGACCCTTAATATACTCCAAGACTGTGTTGAGGTCCCATGGAGGGACCACCTTCCTTTCCGGCGGCGCCGTTGAACATACCGTCGAGAAGAAGACTTAGGGACCCATCTGAATTGATAGTCGACCCGCCTTCAAATCCCGATGAATCGAGAGAATGGCTGACTTATAGTTGGCTATCGCTGCCTGCTGAAGTCCTGACCTGAACTTTTCTGTCAGAAAAGCTGCCACTAGAGGCACAGGGGCTCTAGTGGGAGATGTATTTCTCTCATCGCACCATGCGTAGTAGGGAGCCAAACGCTGACTATACGTGACGGAGGGTAGACTCGTCTACCCCGGCGATGAGAGAAGCAGCTTCTGATGAAAAGCCTCCTCCGCCGCGACGTTCCTGATAAGGGCCATGCAGCTAACTGCAGGTGCTCTAGTGGTAGACTTGGTACCTCTCCTCCGGCATCCGGAGTAGATTTGGTAACTCGGGGACTGGCGGTGAGCCGCTAGTAGATCCACCATCGGTCGAAACCACAGGTGTTTCGGCCAGAACGGTGCTATCAGAATGACGTTGCAATCCTCCCTCCCGATCTTGGTCACCACCCTTGCGAGCAGTGAGATCGGGGGGAAAGCGTAAGCAGTCATTCCTCCCCAGTCTACGGACAGAGCGCCCACGGCGAATGCCTGTGGGTCTGCGACCCTTGAGCAATACACCGGCAGCTGATGATTTCGATGAGATGCGAACAAATCTATCGAGGGGTGGTACATCACCTCGAAGATCGTCTGGGCGACCTGCGGAGCAAGGGACCATTCTGTAGGTCCCGACACCTTTCCTCGTGACAGATCGTCCGCGAGGATGTTGGTGCCTCCCGCTATGTGCATCGCTCTCAACGTAATCTGCCTGGCCTTGCACCACCCTATCAGGCGAAGTGCGTGCAGGCATAACCGTGGTGACCTGGTGCCCCTTGTCTGTTGAGGTAGGCCACCACGGTTGTGTTGTCTGTTTGGACAACGATATGAGATCCCACGATCACCTTCTCGAAATGCTGGAGAGTTCTCTCCACTGCCCAAAGTTCGAGAAGGTTGATATGGAACTCCGTCTCCGTGGCCGACCATAGGCCCGAGACTGAGCCCCCGTGGATGTGGCCCCCCCCAGCCCAGCTTTGACGCGCCGGTCGTCGCTACGTGACGCACCGCTGGTGCAGGAAACCTGACACCTTGAGTCAAATTGGGCTGATGGGTCCACCACCAGAGTTCTCTCGCGCGATCTCCGACATCGAACCGCGAGGGATATTGGGTGACGACTGGGCCTGTAAAAGGCTAGAAGGTGTAGTTGTATAGGCCTCATGTGAAAGCGGCAGTATGGTACGAGGTCTACCATACTGGCCATAAGGCCCAAAACCTTCATCCATGCCACAGCGGGCGCCCCCCCTGACTCGGCCAAGAGTCGGGCACACCTCGCCATGTGCGTCACCCTCGCGGGTGGGGGCACCGCGATCCCCTCCTTGAGGTTGATCTGGGCCCCTAAGAATAGTGGTGTCTGCATCGGGACCAAATTGGATTTCTTGACGTTGATCAGAAATCCCAGGTCTCCGCACCGCACGGACTACTAACTCCACGAGACACTGTGTCTCCAGCGGGTGCGTCCGTAAATGAACCAATCGTCCAGGTAGCAACACATGTTGACTCCCCTGCGCTTCAGGTACGCTGCCACCGCCCTGACCAGGAGTGTAAACACTCTGGGGGAGGCGGACAAGCCGAATGGCAGGCATCGAAACTGGTAAGTTTGACCCTGTACCTTGAAGCGAGAAACCTCTGATCTTGAGGTGCGATCGAACATGCAGATATGCGTCCGAGAGATCTAGCGATGCCGCCCACATACCCTTGATGGGGCAGGCTAGCACCGAAGCGAGAGTCTCCATTCTGAACCTCTTGGGCCTGATGAACTCGTTCAACGGCTTGAGGTTCAGAATGGGCCTCCAGTCGCCGGTCTTCTTTGGAGCCAGAAAAAATGTGCTCCAAAACCCCTTGGTGAAAGGGGGGTAGACCGGGACAATCGCTTGCTTCGTGAGAAGCTGAGTGACCTCTGACAGTAGTGCCCGACGCTGGGGGCCGTCTGGCGGCACTACCGTGGACCTCTGAATCGTGCAGGCGCACAAGGGGTGGCTGGTAAATTCCAGCCTGTAACCCCCCTGACCACTGACAATACCCAGGCGCCCGGTGAGATGGCATGCCATCTCTGGGCGTAATGCACAGCTGCCGCCCACAGGGGAATCCCCTGTGGAAGTCCAAACCTGCCGGCATGGACTGTCGACCGCCCGTGCCCTCAGGACCGATCTGGTTTGCCACCCTTAGAAGAACGGCTCTTCTTGGGGGGCTTGCCATCGGTCCAGCACTACTCTTGCGCTTCCCAGTTTTTTTGGGAGGTGCTGGAGTAGCCTCGGCTCGGGTGTAGTCTGTGGTGCGCGCCCTGCTGAAGCGGAGCTGGCGCTGAAGAACGCTTAGAAGACTTCTTCTTCTTGTGCTTCTTCTTCGCCTTACTGCCCTTCCCTTGGTCAGGGCAGCCTCCGACTTCTTCAGAGTGCTCTCATTGGTGGCCTTCTTTGCCCGGTCCTCAACCGAAGCGCAAAAGGCCTGTCCAAAGAGTAGCCCCTGTCCCACCGAGTCTGACTTCTTCATTGCATCAGCAAAGTCGGAGCCGTAAGTTGACTGGAGGGACAGACAGGCATTCTCCGGCGGCGAGATGACATCCTATGGGCTAGGCCCATAGAACTCTCGTTGAGGTTAGCTGTTAGCACCGCTAACAGATTAACCTCGCGGAAGAGTTCCGGACGTTGCCCGTGGTCGTTCGCTACCTTCCTACCGAGGTGCTCGGCAAGCGTGGTAGCGACGCTAGAGACTCTGATAAGCGGCGTGCTCGCTTATCGATGAGCTTTAGCTCCTCCTCCCACTGGGGGAGAGCGACCCGCGCCTTGGCCGCCAGCGGCAGGCGCTGGCAACGCTCTGGATCCATGTCAGGGACCCTGAGGTAGGTTTCGTAGTCCTCCTGCGAAACACGCAGTGGAAGCGTGCAAGCACGCGGCGTCGAAGCTCCAGCGAGCCTGACAGCCCTACTGAAACCTACCCTTGAGGTCCGCCGGGGAATGCAAGTGCGGGCGACCCTTGTGTGGACGCGCTTAGCTGGGCATCCTACTGAAAAGATGCCCTGGTCCTCCTGAACGGACTCCTCCTGAGAGAAAGCCAGGCCCAAACCTTGGGCCACACGGCTCATCACCTCAGCGGTGTCCGCAGGCAGACCATTGCTAGCGAGTTCCTCACGGGGAAGCGGGGGAAGGATACCTGAAGCTAGCTGCACAGTCTCATCAGACTGTGAGTCGCTACTGGTTTCATCTTCCGACTCCTTTCCCTCGCCTTCAGACTCTGACTCACTCTCTGATGAGGAAGAGATCTGACGACGGGCATCTGAAGGTGGACAGGGAGGTGTCGCCACCGTGTGGCTAGCCAACTGAACACCAGCAGAAGAGGGAGTACTCCCGCTAGACCCCGAGATGCTAGCTATAGCACCCGGGATCCGCGACGCTCTCGCTGCTGTCGCCCTAGCCATAGCAGTGTGCGGCCTACCCTGAGCTGTATCAGGGTTAGCCACTCGCCGCCGGGTTGGGTAACAACTGGTGGTACTGCTTGCCCAACGCTAGGCGGCACTTGCCACGGTGGAAGACCGTGGAAGAAACCACCCTGCGGCGGATACCACGGGCATACCCTGTTGGTAGCTGACCCTGAAAGGATCCGCCACCAGGGAAACCCCATGGAACGGCAGTACCAGTACCGCCTCCCCTGTTGCCACAGAGACTGTGGTAACCAGGACGCAGTACTGCGGTACCTGCGTGGTTGTAGCGTAGGTGCCCGGTAGGGCTCCGGCCGCGTACCACTGTACCCATGCCTCACAGCGCCCCGCTAGAGGATCAAGCCGTGTATGGGTACCCGCTATACTGGCTGTCCCTTGGCTAAAAGGAGCTTGCCTAGTATCACGGGTAGCTGGCGTGTATACCCTCGATCAGTCACCTCGCTACCTGAATAGGCAGTATCAATCAATGGAGCCATGCTCCGCTGAATAGATAGTGATCGATCATAAGAGGGTAATTGACCCATTGACTGTAATGGATCACCCACGCTCTGCTGGCTCTCGAGGACATAAGTGGGTTGTTGATCAGCCAGGCTGTTCAAACTACCTACCCTAACCTCTTGAGCCTCGCCCAAGGTCGCTGTGTGTGGCGGACCACTCACGGCAGCTATGGGTGCGTGCATAGTGGCTACCACTGAAGTCAAGCCGTAGCTCGTCTCGGTAGCTGCCACTGTTTGCACTTGGGTCGCTGTCCCGTGAGAGACTGCGAGCCCAACCCCAGTATAGCCGCTAGCCAGTCCCGGAGGACAGCCGGCGTGTTACAGCCTGGCCGAGGCAAGTCCGCTGCACGCTGTATGCTAGGATTCAACCCAGGCAAGCCCGGGGTACCCTTGGCATACTGTCCGTCGCCGGCTACTTCGCGGGTGCTAGACCCGCTGTTCGCCAGCAATAGACGGGTGTCCACCTGCAAGAAGCTCGCTAGAGATCTCACTGGTAGACTGGTACTCGCCTGTTAGGGCAAGTACCGCCCTGCTGCCTGCTACTAGCTTAGACGTAAAGTCAGTGCTTTCGCTGGCTGCTAGGCCTTCGGGCTCGCTAGCAGTCCCGGAGGTCCGCCTGCTTGCCCGGGACCGGAGCCCCAGAGGTTACCTTAGCGTGGCCCTTGCCGCCTCGCTAGTACCTACCATATCAATCTTACCTGTAGGCTTCTGTTTCTTAGTCTTCGTCTTCTGTCTGTGTCGAAGACCTAAGCAGCGCTACTTTCTAAATCCTCAAGTGGATGTCCGATAAGCCTATGCAAAAGGAAGCACACTTATTTGATTTAGAGCAATCCTGTGGGAGTAGCAGAGTGGATGCGGGTCCCACTCTGGCACAAGGGAAGGGCATGATTGACAAGGCCTAGACATTGTAGTAATCGGGGAGCGTACAGCACTACCCCCCCGAACACAAGCTCAAGCCCAATAAACAGACCCACACGCACAGTGGCTGGCTGATGTAGTGGTATGATATAAAATATATAAACAAAGGGATGAAAAACTGAAAACCTTTTGGGGAAGATTTGTCAGGCTGGTCCTTCGAAACCCACCGAACTCTTAGCAGTAACCCGGCGTCATCAGACGCGTACTGAGAGATATAACGATAGAGCACACCATAAACATAGCGAAAATCACTCACCATACATGTATACACAGTACTGTACAAACATCTATTGTAACTTACTAGTCTGTTATAGTTGTTTTACGTGAGAACAAAAATAAAATGGCGTCCTAAGGGCGGCCATTTTGAAAACGTGTGTCCCGTATATGAGCGGAACACACATACAAGCTAAGTTTTTGGATCGCTTTTTGTCACTTTTCTAGCGAAAAATGTCGTCAAAACTATCTCCCTAGCGACTATACTGGTTGGTTTTTACCTCAGTGTAACAAACAAACTGTATATCTCGATCCTTTGGTTAAGTAATGATACTTAGCGTTGGTAAAGAAAAATCCACACGTCTATCTCATCTAGAAACCAAGGAGGATAAGGGTGATTATCGTGTGTGACGTCACCGAATGGGTGAGTCCACTCGGGGATCGGGGTTTTTGTTATTTATTCATTTATGTGGGACAAAATGACTATTGGTTTTTTTCCGCATCTCGGGATCGATGCAAGAAGTATCTTAATCAACATCGGAAAGCGGTAAGATCGACCGGTGTACTGAGTCTAGGCCTACTACATCACTAACAACTCCTTTGCAATTATGCAGTCAACATTATCTTGCAAAGCTGTTTGGTATCTATTAAGGACCGTCGATGAATCGATAATAATCAAAAAATCGGCTATCCAATAATATCAATATCGCCGATATCACTTTCGGAAGAAAATCGATTTTCAGAGTTGCCGATAATGAAAAAAAAATCCAAAAATTGGGCGTAAGCAGTGTGTTAACCGCCGCAATTATGTCAGTACAGACATATTTTGAAATGTAAAAACTTCTAGAATCAATGAGACCGAGTGATGTTGATGATTTTAAAGCCCATACTTAAACATCTTTTCAAAAATGATTTGACACCCGACTTTTCCGCTGGCAGCACAATTCGCAAGTATTCAAATATTTGAAGCTTAGTGACTTGAATTTTCAGGTCACTAAAATTGGGAGGAAAATCGATTTATCGATTATTATCGATAATGAGTGACCAATATATCGATTTTTAAAAATCCTAACATCGACAGTCCTTAGTATCTATGGCAGTTCTCACATATATCATAGCTGAACCATGGAACTTGTCAGCAGTCTCACAGTATCACACATTTCAGGGGTGCTTATTAACAGGTTAATTAACGGGGTATTTATAAGGGGAGGTGCTTGTCAGGTAGTGCTTATATGGGAACTTATTAGGGGAGTGCTTATTAAACCTAAAACTAATTTCAGTTTTAACCGAAAAGTGACAGATTGTCCCTTTAAGACCAAGGTTCAGTTAAAATGCTGCTTCTATTCTATCAGTTCATGAAGTAAAAAAAAGTATGCAATGTAATAATTAGAACATAATTATAAGAAACATTTTGACCAAGTTTCAAGGCAAAAGTAGGTCAAATAAAAGTAGCCTGAACATGGATTTTAAGCAAAAATTACATTTTTTTTTAAATGAGGGTTCTGATTGGCTAATTCAATCACCTGACAAACATAACAACAATATGATAATCTGAATGGATGATTATGCATCAAAGCGTTGGTCAGTGCAGAGCATTGCTCATGAAGAGAAAACAAAGCTCCGCATTATGTCACTCATTAACAGGGCGCTTGCGTTAATCAGTCGTTAATTTATATCGCACCTTTTTCCAGATCTTAGAGCCTAGAGGACTCAAAGTGCTGTAATTTCGCTGCCATTGTGAATCATCACAACCAAATCGCATCAACTAGGCCGCGGCCGGTTGCAGCGCAAACCTATCTGCACTTTTAATTGTAACATCCACCAACTTTCTGTGCAGCTCCCCAAATTCCATTGGGTGAAGGAAGAAATTTACATTTATTTTTGAATTTCCAATTATTTTCTTTACTATTTGTTCTAATTGCAGCACTTCGCCTAAACTCATTTTACCTGGCAGGGGCTAGATTTCGATGAGAATCACAGAATCGATTCTCATGATTCTCGTAAGATCGGTTGCAAGAATCAACTTCTCTCATTATATCATACAGTAAGTGCAGTGACTATGATGGATTTTGATTCTCGCAAACCAAGACAATATCTAGGCCCTGCAGACAATTAATCCATCGTCCATCTTGGGTGGGATGGAAATTAAATACAGTCAGTTCATATAGAATGAGTAGAATGACAATGATTTCTATGAACTGATACAAGTAGGTAAAGAAGAATGTGAACACAAATACCATACCACCAGCTTGAATTGAATTCCCAGAAATTGACCTGACCATAAATATATAGCTCTATCAATGAAGACCAAATTAAAAAGACTAGTTTGCATCTGATGTCAAAGCGTGGTGTGATTGGTTGCTGACCTGAGCACTACAGCATGTTAGGCATGGTTGACAGGACATCATACGCAAACTTGTCATTTTTAATTTGGTCTTCAATTATAATTAATTGGGAGGTGAGCGGTAACAACCATTGTTGTAAACATTAGACTACTTCCTCTGACTGACCACCTTTTTCTTGGAAAATCAATCTTGTTACCCTAATTCCCAATTCTTCTGACTGGCATAAATACTGACCAGTTCCTTAAACTACAATGATAAAATAAGATTCTACTTACCTCATTTGTGTTCCATCTATGTTTTGAATGAGGAAACTCAAAAGATCTTGACAGATCTTCCAGTGTCTTGGGTAGGACTACACTGGGTCGGGAATGCTTGTCACTGGCATTTGGCTCTGTAAATAAAACACATCAAAGGAGAAATATGAACAAAGTGAAGTCACGGGTTATTGATTTTCAATTGATGATCTGCACATGTGAAGTACAGTACGAATGGATTACGCAGCACATCACGGCTGTTCGTCCATAGAAACTAGGTTTCTACGCACGCACTAGTCAGCGGTGTTTTGCCGCGCAATTCGAAATCAAAAAATGAAATTCTCCGACATGGCGGGAATTTCATCTGGGGCTATAAAAAATGTTTATGTGTCTTTACCGCTGATTCTTTTGATAAAATAATTCACAAATCCATGTACAAATTGGAAAATAATGAATTTAAAGCTAAAATCTTAAATAATTTTGTAATTATCTGTGATTTCCTACAACGTATTTTTCTTGATTTTTTAATGTTTTGGGGTAAAAATACCACAATTTAACATGAAAAAAGTACATTTTTGAGTAAAATGCTGCTATATAGGTTATGTTTATTCAAAAAAACATCCATTGCTTTTTCAAAATCCATTTAAATATCAAATGCAAGATTATCAGATTTTTTTTAAGGAAGTGTCAAAAATCCGTGATTTTCATCCATGAATTATCACACATTTTTGATAGATCCTATAGCCTAGGTGTACGTAGACTACTATAAATATGCTACAGCAAAGAATTACCATCGAAAATATTGTGATGATGATGATGATGATGATGATGATGATGATGATGATGATGATGATGATGATGATGATGATGATGATGATTAGTATTATAGGAACGAAGTGCTATTGTTTTTGAAAGAATATTTCAACAAAATCAATAAAAGTCAATGATTTATTTTTAAATAACCCAAGTTCTTGAAGAGTAAATATTTCCCTTTTTTTCCACGCCCTGCTTAAAATGACTCGACTAAACTTGATGAAATTGTATAATAGCATTATTACTAGGCCTAGGGCCTAAAGTATTCTTATGATGATAAACAAATAAAACACGATATAATAAAAAGAAAAAGAAGGAAACAAAGTTCTATTCAACATCAACGGGTTTCGGCCTATGATCGGTATTATAATTATAGCAACATCTGTAGGCCTACATTTTCATGAATGACGACAAGCAGCATAACGCTCATTCTACAAAATCCGGTGCCAATAGGCTTTTTTCCATTCTTTGGTCCACAAAACGCTGTCGAGCATTTAGGGCATCAATTTTTTTTTT